>NC_048577.1:9512329-9627329 GCF_013265735.2 Oncorhynchus mykiss | reverse complement strand
TAGAACACTACCCATCCCTTCCTCTCTTCATCTAATAGAGCAACACATTTTCTAAGTATTTTCTTTTCATCAGTTCACTGTTCATCCCTGTTTGGCATCCGGGTCATATTAAATAGTGCACACCATAGCAGAAATAGTTTTGCAACAAAAACAAGTAGAGTTATTCCCTACCCACTGTCCTCTGTTTTTCTCTGTTTGGCTTGTGAAGGCCCAGGTGACCCAGGTGTAGTTAAACAGTCAGGAGGATTCACAGGCGTAATTGTCTCCTTGGCAGATTCAGGTAACTTCAGTAGCATGATGTCATGCTGGTTTGGATCAGCATGTGTGTCAACCTTTTCAATTTTTACTGGAGCCTTGACTGGACCTGAGGCTGGATGTTTACCCAGTACGACATACACATGAGGATCCTGACAGAGAGCAGTAGTCAATAACAGTTGTATAGCACAGTTCATTAAAAGTAGTTGATAGTCTTTTAAAAATGTTTTACTGCTATTAACTATCTCAATGCTCTCTCTCTCTTTCTCTCTCTCACACACCAGGGTTGGGGTCAATTCCTGCCAATTCTGGAAGTACTCTGAAATTCCTCTTCAATGATTTTCAATAAGGAACATGTGGAATTGGAAGTTGGTTTATTTTCTGAATTGACTGGAAATGAATTGGAATTGACCCCAACCCTGTCACACACACATTTTTACATTTACATTTGAGTCATCTGACGCTCGTATCCAGAGTGACTTACAGTAGTGAGCGAATACATTTTCACACACACACACACACACACACACACACACACACACACACACACACACACACACACACACACACACACACACACACACACACACACACACACACACACACACACACACACACACACACACACACACACACACACACACACACACACACACCCACCCCCAATCTGATGGTGACAGTAAACGCTATTATGAACAGTTATGCTCACAATCCTTCATCCTTTATCTGTTGTGCACATGTACACTCACCACTCCTTTAACTCCTCCAGGCCTGCAGTGAGCAGCAGTTAGAACCCACTGGTCACTGATCAGAGAACCACCACACTGATAAAGAAAGTATTTTCCTGCCTGCCATACTATGCGCACATGATACAGCCTTTCAGTGTCCTTACAGTCCTCCCCCCGATGATCCTCTTCTGAATGTCGCCCAACGTGGCATCTGAATGAGAGAGAAGAGATGACCAGAGAGTGAGAAATTAAAATAGGCACATTGTATTATATTAGAAAGACAAATAATGGAATAAAGGAAAGAAAACAACTTTTGTAGCAAAATAAACAGGAAAGTAAAGAAAAGTGGAAAGTTCCATGAGGAATAAAGAATGGAGAACAGAGACATACAGAGTAGAGGGTTAGTACACATACCTGCCAACATCAGGGAGAGCAGAAGAACACCACTCAGTGTCTTCATGGTTTTCATGGTCGCTGTACTTTCCAGAGGACACCTCTGTTTTTAAACATATTCTGGTCCCGTATCTCAAAATGTATCCACCAACCAGCATCCAACATGCTAATCAACTCAATTCCATTGGTTGTCTCTTGGCTGTAGCCAGTTTACATAGTAAAATAGATGGGTAGATTAAAACAGAGGGCAGTAGGTAAACTAGAGGTTAGAGAGGTATGCCTTCTTTCTCTTCCTCATTCCAAATCAAGCCAATTGCTTCATATTTGCTTCATATCTCCTAGTTGTTACATGAGGAACTGTCATGTGATGGACATTGTATTCATGCCACCAGGTTTGGATAGACTACTTTCTAAATGTAATCCGTTACAGTTACTAGTTACCTGTCCAAAATTGTAATCAGTAACATAATATTTGGATTACCCAAACTCAGTAACAGTTGGTTGGTGCGCACTGCAATGAGACAAGGATATCCCTACCGGCCAAACCCTCCCTAACCCGGACGACGCTAGGCCAATTGTGCGTTGCCCCACGGACCTCCCGGTCACGGCCGGTTACGACAGAGCCTAGGCACGAACCCAGAGTCTCTGGTGGAACAGCTGGCGCTGCAGTACAGCGCCCTTAACCACTGCGCCACCCGGGAGGCCCTTATGTCTGGAATGTCGACAGACATAATACGTACTTTTCCCCCGCACTTCAGTTGCAAGGATTCGGAGAGGGCTACAGTCAATGGAGAGTACTGCAAATATAAATGTATGCAGATATAGAGCCAGACAGAGCAGTGTTGCTGAAGGAGGGTGAGGATACAGATATAGAGCCAGACAGAGCAGTGTTGCTGAAGGAGGATGAGGATACAGATATAGAGCCAGACATAGCAGTGTTGCTGAAGGAGGGTGAGGATACAGATATAGAGCCAGACATAGCAGTGTTGCTGAAGGAGGGTGAGGATACAGATATAGAGCCAGACAGAGCAGTGTTGCTGAAGGAGGGTGAGGATACAGATATAGAGCCAGACAGAGCAGTGTTGCTGAAGGAGGGTGAGGATACAGATATAGAGCCAGACATAGCAGTGTTGCTGAAGGAGGGTGAGGATACAGATATAGAGCCAGACATAGCAGTGTTGCTGAAGGAGGGTGAGGATACAGATATAGAGCCAGACATAGCAGTGTTGCTGAAGGAGGATGAGGATACAGATATAGAGCCAGACATAGCAGTGTTGCTGAAGGAGGGTGAGGATACAGATATAGAGCCAGACATAGCAGTGTTGCTGAAGGAGGGTGAGGATACAGATATAGAGCCAGACATAGCAGTGTTGCTGAAGGAGGATGAGGATACAGATATAGAGCCAGACATAGCAGTGTTACTGAAGGAGGATGAGGATACAGATATAGAGCCAGACATAGCAGTGTTGCTGAAGGAGGGTGAGGATACAGATATAGAGCCAGACATAGCAGTGTTGCTGAAGGAGGATGAGGATACAGATATAGAGCCAGACAGAGCAGTTTTACTGAAGGAGGATGAGGATACAGATATAGAGCCAGACAGAGCAGTGTTACTGAAGGAGGATGAGGATACAGATATAGAGCCAGACAGAGCAGTGTTGCTGAAGGAGGATGAGGATACAGATATAGAGCCAGACAGAGCAGTGTTGCTGAAGGAGGGTGAGGATACAGATATAGCCAGACAGAGCAGTGTTGCTGAAGGAGGATGAGGATACAGATATAGAGCCAGACATAGCAGTGTTGCTGAAGGAGGATGAGGATACAGATATAGAGCCAGACAGAGCAGTGTTGCTGAAGGAGGGTGAGGATACAGATATAGAGCCAGACATAGCAGTGTTGCTGAAGGAGGATGAGGATACAGATATAGAGCCAGACATAGCAGTGTTGCTGAAGGAGGATGAGGATACAGATATAGAGCCAGACATAGCAGTGTTGCTGAAGGAGGATGAGGATGCCATCATAGACATTCATGTATCCTTCCATGACACTTGGCACAAGAGAGGATTCACTTCCAACTACGGCATAGGTGTGTTCATTGGTGCTGGTACCAGCTAGTCATAGAAAATGTTGAAGATTCACCCTGTCACAAAACCCTTGGAGGCCATATATGTTTTAGTAGAGGTTGCACAGAAAATGGTACCTGTATATCATGATGTCAAATGTTAACGTCCTCAAAAGAATGTAGCACGGAGGAACCCAGAATGCAAAGGAATGTCTGAACTCTGTAATATGGTCGCGATGCCCCAAAACTGTCTTCGTGGGCAAAAGCCGCATTGACGGAGCAGCCAGTATGGCAGTAGCCACGCTCAATGAGGGAGCCACTGCTCGAACAAATGTGATGAACAAATTGTGGCTAGACGGCACTTTGGTGACACTGGAGCAATCAGAGGGGAGCTGATGCTGCTTCAATGTAGTGTGCCAAGCGTAGGCGTAGGTCCCATGACATAGTCAAGAAAGTAAAGCGTCACCAGCAACAAGGGCCTTACGTAGTGGGCAGGCATAGCTGATTGATGTCCTGCACATTTCAACAGCCATACAACATCCTTGTATGTGACAAATTGAGCAAAGTGATATGAGAATTTGCCCAAAACTGCATATTTGACAACAGACCAGTATTCAAAGCATATGCTCTACTGCTTGAAACAAATGTATTAAACGTGCTAATGTAATTGTAAAAGGTATATTTGATGTCCATGTGTCAGTTTAGAAGTGATATATGAATAAGAGTTGAATTAATGTGACATACATGGTCATATTTATGGTAAGTACATTTTAATTGCATTAGCCTATATCGGCCAATTTCTCAAAATGACATGTTCCTGGTGCACCAATTCATTGTTCTCAGTCTTCATAGAACGCACACTCATTATTCCACACACAGGTTCTTAGGTCTTATAGTCAGACTTTTACAGAGGCTTTTTTATATATATTGAGTCATTTTGATTTGAAGTGTCATTTTATGTGTAAATATATGCAAAATATGCATCTGTCAAAAATGTGAATAGTGTTTTTTAAATTATTCCATGAAATGACAATATTTTGATAAACTGATCTGTAAAATCTGACCATTGAGTGTCTTATCACAATGAAACAAAAACATTCTGCCTTGAAGCAATGTGTTGAAAAACAGATTATCATAGCATGCATATTAGCGCATATTTATGGACTGTTTGCCTCATTTGTATATTTTAATTAAAAAATAAACAAAACTTGTAATCCAATAATATCTTGTATTTTAGTATACTTTCAACTGGTAAAGTTTCAGTCTAATGACAGTAAAGAAAAACAAACTGTTAGCCTGTGGTGCCTGGCCTTAAGACATTAGATTTATTTATTTTGTATTTTTTTTTCCACTCCAAGATCGCATAGCAGTTCAGACGTCTTTTGTCCTCGTCTTGTCGTGTCCTGTATATATATATATATATTTACAACTTTTTTCACATACATTTTATTTTTATTTTCCATCAACTCATCTTCTAAACACTCTCCTGCAACCAGCCTCACCAATTTATATTTATAAAAAATTATTATTTACCTCAGATCTGTAATCCTCCAAGAAGCTAGCCAGAAACTCCAAGAAGCTAGCCAGAAACTAGCCAGAAGCTAGCCAGGAGCTAGCCCAGAAGCTAATCCAGAAGCTAATCAGAAGCTAGTTAGCTTCTTTACTGGCAAATCGTTAGTATTCAGCTAACCACGGTTTGTGGTCATCAGCTATCCTTTAGCTCGAAAATCTATCGCCAGTTTTGTACGGCGCAGCGCGGCTCGGAACGGAACATACCGGACCAATTTTTCTCTCCATGCCCCTGGATTTCAACTGCTCTCTGGACATTCATACCCGGATCTCACAGCTAGCTAGCTGCTATCCGTGTGACAGTCGGCTTTCGTCAATTCCGGAGCAAACATTGATTGTTCCGGTGCTAGCCAGCTCCGTCAATCACTCCTGAGTTCCATCATTCACTCCTGGGCTGCAGTCACCTATCCGGACCCGTTTTACTGCCTACGCGGAGCCCCACCGGGCCTTCACAACTGGACTGCCGACGTTATCTACCTGAAGGAGATCCGGCTGGCTCCTCCGTCGCGACGTTACCTGAACGCCCATCTGCGGCCCGCTAACCATTAGCTGTCTTACCGGCTGCTATCTGAATAGACAATCGGACAATTTATTTATTTTTATTATTATTATGTTTTCTTCTCGGGCCTCTATAACTATATCTATTGTTCTTATTTTTGTTGTTGTTGTGTGATTTGGATTAATCCCCTCTACCACACGGAACCCCACTAATCTACTGACCGAACGCAAGAGGTGGCTAACAACAGACTCCATCCTATGCTAGCTTGCTACCGGTTTGCTTGGCTAGCTGTCTAAATCGCCGTGACCCTCAACCAACCTCTCCACTCACTGGACCCTTTTGATCACTCGACTAAGCATGCCTCTCCTTAATGTCAATATGTCTTGTCCATTGCTGTTCTGATTAGTGTTTATTGGCTTATTTCACTGTAGAGCCTCTAGTCCTGCTCACTATACCTTATCCAACCTATTAGTTCCACCACCCACACATGCAATGACATCTCCTGGTTTCAATGATGTTTCTAGAGACAATATCTCTCTCTTCATCACTCAATACCTAGGTTTACCTCCACTGTATTCACATCCTACCTTACCTTTGTCTGTACATTATACCTTGATGCTATTTTATCGCCCCCAGAAACCTCCTTTTACTCTCTGTTCCAGACGTTCTAGACGACCAATTCTTATTGCTTTTAGTCGCACCCTTATTCTACTCCTCCTATGTTCCTCTGGCGATGTAGAGGTGAATCCAGGCCCTGCAGTGCCTAGCTCCACTCCTATTCCCCAGGCGCTCTCTTTTGACGACTTCTGTAACCGTAATAGCCTTGGTTTCATGCATGTTAACATTAGAAGCCTCCTCCCTAAGTTTGTTCTATTCACTGCTTTAGCACACTCTGCCAACCCGGATGTTCTAGCTGTGTCTGAATCCTGGCTTAGGAAGACCACCAAAAATTCAGACATTTTAATTCCAAACTACAACATTTTCAGACAAGATAGAACTGCCAAAGGGGGCGGTGTTGCAATCTACTGCAAAGATAGCCTGCAGAGTTCTGTCCTACTATCCAGGTCTGTACCCAAACAATTTGAACTTCTACTTTTAAAAATCCACCTCTCTAAAAACAAGTCTCTCACCGTTGCCGCCTGCTATAGACCACCCTCTGCCCCCAGCTGTGCTCTGGACACCATATGTGAACTGATTGCCCCCCATCTATCTTCAGAGCTCGTGCTGCTAGGCGACCTAAACTGGAACATGCTTAACACCCCAGCCATCCTACAATCTAAACTTGATGCCCTCAATCTCACACAAATTATCAATGAACCTACCAGGTACCTCCCCAAAGCCTTAAACATGGGCACCCTCATAGATATCATCCTAACCAACTTCCCCTCTAAATACACCTCTGCTGTCTTCAACCAAGATCTCAGCGATCACTGCCTCATTGCCTGCATCCGTAATGGGTCAGCGGTCAAACGACCTCCTCTCATCACTGTAAAACGCTCCCTGAAACACTTCAGCGAGCAGGCCTTTCTAATCGACCTGGCCGGGGTATCCTGGAAGGATATTGACCTCATCCCGTCAGTAGAGGATGCCTGGATATTTTTTTAAAATGCCTTCCTAACCATCTTAAATAAACATGCCCCATTCAAGAAATTTAGAACCAGGAACAGATATAGCCCTTGGTTCTCCCCAGACCTGACTGCCCTTAACCAACACAAAAACATCCTATGGCGTTCTGCATTAGCATCGAACAGCCCCCGTGATATGCAGCTGTTCAGGGAAGTTAGAAACCATTATACACAGGCAGTTAGAAAAGCCAAGGCTAGCATTTTCAAGCAGAAATTTGCTTCTTGCAACACTAACTCAAAAAGTTCTGGGACACTGTAAAGTCCATGGAGAATAAGAACACCTCCTTCCAGCTGCCCACTGCACTGCACTGAAGATAGGAAACACTGTCACCACTGATAAATCCACCATAATTGAGAATTTCAATAAGCATTTTTCTACGGCTGGCCATGCTTTCCACCTGGCTACTCCTACCCCTGTCAACAGCACTGCACCCCCAACAGCAACTCGCCCAAGCCTTCCCCATTTCTCCTTCTCCCAAATCCATTCAGCTGATGTTCTGAAAGAGCTGCAAAATCTGGACCGCTACAAATCAGCCGGGCTAGACAATCTGGACCCTTTCTTTCTAAAATGATCTGCCGAAATTGTTGCCACCCCTATTACTAGCCTGTTCAACCTCTCTTTCGTGTCGTCTGAGATTTCCCAAAGATTGGAAAGCAGCTGCGGTCATCCCCCTCTTCAAAGGGGGGGACACTCTTGACCCAAACTGCTACAGACCTATATCTATCCTACCATGCCTTTCTAAGGTCTTCGAAAGCCAAGTCAACAAACAGATTACCGACCATTTTGAATCTCACCATACCTTCTCTGCTATGCAATCTGGTTTCAGAGCTGGTCATGGGTGCACCTCAGCCACGCTCAAGGTCCTAAACGATATCTTAACCGCCATCGATAAGAAACATTACTGTGCAGCCGTATTCATTGATCTGGCCAAGGCTTTCGACTCTGTCAATCACCACATCCTCATCGGCAGACTCAACAGCCTTGGTTTCTCAAATGATTGCCTCGCCTGGTTCACCAACTACTTCTCTGATAGAGTTCAGTGTGTCAAATCGGAGGGTCTGTTGTCCGGACCTCTGGCAGTCTCTATGGGGGTGCCACAGGGTTCAATTCTTGGACCGACTCTCTTCTCTGTATACATCAATGAGGTCGCTCTTGCTGCTGGTGAGTCTCTGATCCACCTCTACGCAGACGACACCATTCTGTATACTTCCGGCCCTTCTTTGGACACTGTGTTAACAACCCTCCAGGCAAGCTTCAATGCCATACAACTCTCCTTCCGTGGCCTCCAATTGCTCTTAAATACAAGTAAAACTAAATGCATGCTCTTCAACCGATCGCTACCTGCACCTACCCGCCTGTCCAACATCACTACTCTGGACGGCTCTGACTTAGAATACGTGGACAACTACAAATACTTAGGTGTCTGGTTAGACTGTAAACTCTCCTTCCAGACCCATATCAAACATCTCCAATCCAAAGTTAAATCTAGAATTGGCTTCCTATTTCGCAACAAAGCATCCTTCACTCATGCTGCCAAACATACCCTTGTAAAACTGACCATCCTACCAATCCTCGACTTTGGCGATGTAATTTACAAAATAGCCTCCAATACCCTACTCAACAAATTGGATGCAGTCTATCACAGTGCAATCCGTTTTGTCACCAAAGCCCCATATACTACCCACCATTGCGACCTGTACGCTCTCGTTGGCTGGCCCTCGCTTCATACTCGTCGCCAAACCCACTGGCTCCATGTCATCTACAAGACCCTGCTAGGTAAAGTCCCCCATTATCTCAGCTCGCTGGTCACCATAGCATCTCCCACCTGTAGCACACGCTCCAGCAGGTACATCTCTCTAGTCACCCCCAAAACCAATTCTTTCTTTGGCCGCCTCTCTTTCCAGTTCTCTGCTGCCAATGACTGGAACGAAGTACAAAAATCTCTGAAACTGGAAACACTTATCTCCCTCACTAGCTTTAAGCACCAACTGTCAGAGCAGCTCACAGATTACTGCACCTGTACATAGCCCACCTATAATTTAGCCCTATCAACTGCCTCTTTCCCAACTGTATTTAATTTATTTATTTATTTTGCTCCTTTGCACCCCATTATTTGTATTTCTACTTTGCACATTCTTCCATTGCAAAACTACCATTCCAGTGTTTTACTTGCTATATTGTATTTACCTTGCCACCAAGGCCTTTTTTGCCTTTACCTCCCTTCACACCTCATTTGCTCACATTGTATATAGACTTGTTTATACCTTATTATTGACTGTATGTTTGTTTTACTCCATGTGTAACTCTGTGTTGTTGTATCTGTCAAACTGCTTTGCTTTATCTTGGCCAGGTCGCAATTGTAAATGAGAACTTGTTCTCAACTAGCCTACCTGGTTAAATAAAGGTAAAATAAAAGAAATAAAAGAAAAAGACAAAAATGTACATTGCCAATTGAACAACATCTATTGCCGGATAAATCAATGTTAAAGTTTACGTAGCTGGCCGTACATGTGTCACGGCAGATTTCCTCCTCTTCCTCTGAAGAGGTGAAACAAGGATCGGACCAATGCGCAGCGTGGTAGGTGTCCATGGTTTTTAATAAGAAAACCTAAACATGAACACAGATACAAAATAATAAAGTGAACTGACAACGAAACAGTCCCGTGTGGCACAAACACTGACACAGGAAACAATCACCCACAAAATACCCAAAGAATATGGCTGCCTAAATATGGTACCCAATCAGAGACAACGATAAACACCTGCCTCTGATTGAGAACCAATCCAGGCAACCATAGACTTACATAAACACCTAGAATGAACACAACCCCATAAATCTACTAAAAAGCCTAGACAAGCCAAACACATAAATCCCCCATGTCACACCCTGACCTAACCAAAATAATAAAGAAAACAAAGATAACTAAGGCCAGGGCGTGATAACATGAATGTTAAATTTGACTTTATGGGTTGGTTATGTAGGCTTCTTTTAACCCATCACCTTCTACTACATATAATAGTACGATTAAATTATATCTCTACATTAATATATATAATTTATTTAAAAAAATAATAAATGTAGCAACTACATACTGCCCCTTTAAGTCTATCAGAAGTGTGCTCTGTCTTTTTGACTACTAAACATAGAAACTCGCTATTTTCACATATGTTGATGTTGGGCTGGTGCTGGAGATTATGCAGATGAAGTTCAACAATTCAGTTCAACAAAAAGCTAAAGTGTGTAATGAGGGAAATACGTGTCTCTAATATGGTCATACATTTGGCAGGAAGTTAGGAAGTGCAGCTCAGTTTCCACCTCATTTTGTGGGCAGTGTGCACATAGCCTGTCTTCTCTTGAGAGCCAGGTCTGCCTACGGTGGCCTTTCTCAATAGCAGGTCAATGCTCACTGAAACTGTACATAGTCAAGATTTCCTTATTTTTGGGTCAGTCACATTGGTCAGGTATTCTGCCACTGTGTACTCTCTGTTTAGGGCCAAATAGCATTCTAGTTTACTCTGTTTTTAAAAAAATCTTTCCAATGTGTCAAGTAATTATCTTTTTGTTTTCTCATGATTTGGTTGGGTCTAATTGTGTTGCTGCCCTGGGGCTCTGTGGGGTGTGTTTGTGTTTGTGAACAGAGCCCCAGGACCAGCTTGCTTAGGGGACAATTCTGCAGGTTCATCTCTCTGTAGGTGATGGCTTTGTCATGGAAGGTTTGGGAATCACTTCCTTAGGCCAATACCCTCCAATGATCAAAACCCAGAAAAGAGCTGTTCAATTCTACAACCACCTAAAAGGAAGTGATTCCCAAACCTTCCATAACAAAGCCACCTACAGAGAGACGAACTATGTACTCACTGCCCACAAAATGAAGTGGAAACTGAGCTGCACTTCCTAACCTCCTGCCCAATGTATGACCATATAAGAGAGACATATTTCCCTCAGATTACACAGATCCACAAAGAATTCGAAAACAAACCCAATTTTGATAAACTCCCATATCTACTGGATGAAATTCCAGTGTGCCATCATAGCAGCAAGATTTGTGACCTGTTGCCACAAGAAAAGGGCAACCAGTGAAGAACAAACACCATTGTAAATACAACCCATATTTATGCGTATTTATTTTCCCTTGTGTACTTAAACCATTTGTACATCATTACAACACTGTATATATATATATATAATATGACATGTGTAATGTCTTTATTGTTTTGAAACGTCTGTATTTGTAATGTTTACTGTTAATTTTTATTGTTTATTTCACTTTTGTATATTATCTACCTCACTTGCTTTGGCAATGTTAACACATGTTTCCCATGCCAATAAATCCCCTTAAATTGAATTGAATTGAGAGAGAGAGAGAGAGAGAGAGAGAGAGAGAATTACAAATCATGACCCCTCTAAGTGTGGGGAGTAAATGGAAATGTTGGAAGGGCGGGGGAGAGAAGGGGAAGGCAGGGGTAAGAGTGGTAACAGAGAGACAGTAAGGCAGAATAAGTGTAGAACTCTCTTTTCCACCTTGATTTGTCCCATTTAAGAGCTATTTATGTTTGTTTGAGTTCGTCTTGAGGTTGGCTCAAGAATGTTCGACTGAATCAAAGGCTACAGTCCAATCCTCTACGTTTCTCCCGAAGTGTGCACTTGTACACTTCCCTCGTGGATTTAAAAGGAATGGACTGGTGTGAGGAATATGGTGAAAACTCCCTCCAGCCATGGTTGCACCAATCCAATGTTTTTAAATGCATGAGTGGGAAGGAACAAGTGCACACTTTTGGAAAAGGGTAGAGAATTAGCAATCTTAGCCTCTTGCCTCAGCCAAAGGTTTTGTTTACAATTCTCCCTCTTTATGTTGACTTTTTCATCAGGAATTGATTGTGTCTGTCAGTTACAGCTTGAGTAGCCTCAAACAACCCGACTCAGTCTGATTTCACCTCAGTGCTTATGGGGATTCTCCCTATGTAGGGAGACATGCTTTACTCACAGCTACAGATACATGTCACGGTGCTGTACTATAAGACTGGCAGAACATGGCAATGTCCCAAATGGCACTCCCTGTATAGTACACTTTTTACCAGACACATATGGGACCTGGTCAAATGTAGTGCAGTAAATAAGAAATAGGGTGCCATTTTGGACCAATTTTTGTATCTCATAGAACAAAAAACAACCAGCTTATTCCAGAACCAATCATTTTAATCGTCAACAGTAAAAGGTTTATTAGTGTTAAATGTATATTTAGTTCATTCATTATTTTACTGAAGTAGTATCCTAGTTAATGTGTTGTTGGTGAATGTCCAGAGACAGTCTGTTGTTGGTGAATGTCCAGAGACAGTGTGTTGTTGGTGAATGTCCAGAGACAGTGTGTTGTTGGTGAATGTTCAGAGACAGTGTGTTGTTGATGAATGTCCAGAGACAGTGTGTTGGTTAAAACAGAGATTCAATCCAAGGTGCATTGACAACAGTCACACTGCACATGACTTTTAAAGGTCATTTATGTTTGAGACAACATTTGCAGCATTTACTGTGAATACAATATCTGCAAACATCTGTTAAATTGCTTTGAATTAAATGGCATATTGTGGATGGTGCAGTGTGATGTCAACGACACACCTTTGATTGAATACCAGCCTTCGTGTGTCCAGGCAGACAGAGTTACAGTGGGATGTACTAAACTATACAGGACCACAATGGGATAAAAACTATCAACATCCTGGATTAACCCACTACAGTTATAACAAGACCAATGACATTGAGTAAATCTGAGATCTCTTTTATGGTTTATTAGGATACAATAATCAGCTTTTGATGTTAATCAAATGAAAACGGTCAGTTTTCTTCTTTATTTTCCAGTTACCTTCTTTATCCAATCTTTGTACTTGCAGACATCCATGATGATTGCCGCTGCAGAACATTCTTCACCATTGTCCTCAGCGATGAAGACACCATAGAGCTGGTTCTTATACACCACACCTGCTCCAGAGTCACTTCTACAGGTCTCCACTCCGGCACGTTGTGCACAGAAGATGTCTTGATGGGACTTTGCCACGGAGGCGTCACATTTCATAACATCCACCTCTGCACAATGTAGGACTCTGGTGGTGGCAGCATCAGGTGCCTCAGCAGCAGGGTCCTCAGCATCAGGTACCCCAGCGTCAGGAGCAGCAGGTGTAGTGGCATCATAGCCTGCAATCTGAACTGTTTGGAACTCTTCTGGTTTAGATGTCTTCCCCCGAAGTTTGGCCAAAAATTGTGTACAATCACCAAGAGGGATTGGATCAACCCCAGGACCTGGAATAGCTCCCGGAACAGGAGTTGGTAACTGCAGTAGCATGATGTCATGGGTTTTTCCTTTCTTATCTGTATGTATCATCTTCTGTTTGATTTCTACTTGAGGTTTCACAGGGCCGGGATGTCCACCTACTTCTGCATACATCTTCCATTCTGGTCCAGCAGGCCAACAGCGAGCGGCGGTTAGAAGCCACCTGTTGGTGATCAGAGAGCTGCCACAGAGCTTTTCCAATCCGTTCGTTGGAGTTTTAGCTGTCAAACGGACATGGTATCGCCTTTCAGTGGGACTGCACGTGTTTCCCCCGACCACTCTCTTCTGAATGTCGCCCAACGTGGTCTCGGCCAACATCAGGGAGAGTATCAGAACACCGCTCAGGATCTTCATGGTCTTCATGACCGCTGTACTTTCCAGAGGAAACATCTGTGTTTTTAAACATATTCTGGCCCCGTATCTCAGAACATATCCACCAACCAGTGTCCAGCATGCTAGTCAACTTCATTTGATTGTCTGATTCTTTGGTACCGTGACTTTACATATGTAAAATTGAATTATTTGAATGAATCCATAAAGAGGGGTGTCCAGGTAGCCCAGAGGTTAGAGAGACATGCCTGTTACCCGGTCGGTGTTTCAAATTCTAACTCTGATAGGGTGCTTGTAAGGTGTGTGAGTGTGAGTGTATGTATGTGTGTGTGTGTGTGTGTGTGTGTGTGTGTGTGTGTGTGTGTGTGTGTGTGTGTGTGTGTGTGTGTGTATGTGTGTGTGTGTGTGTGTGTGTGTGTGTGTGTGTGTGTGTGTGTGTGTGTGTGTGTGTGTGTGTGTGTGTGTGTTTCCTGGGGGATTGCAAAATAAACTCAATAATAAGCTACCTGTAAAATAACATAATTGTAGTTATACTCAACTGCATCCCTAAATCCTAACTCTATCCAATTATGAGAGTGACATGAAAAGGGAAAACATGCCAGTTATAGCCAGTGACGTCCTACTAATTGGGCCCAGAGCTCCCCCCAGTCAGGACAAATGCTCAGGAAAACCTTGGGGACCTAGTCATGATGCATAGCCAGACATATAGTATGTGGAAGAACAAAAAGAAGAACAAAATGTGTGTATAAGGCCTGAGACTAATCAATTCCCCCCTGGGGAAGTTCAATTCAGTTGGTGTCTTCAGTTGAACTTTTGGGACTGACACAAGTCATAGCCATAGCCTAGTTGGCTTTTTGTCTGGCTGTTTGTATGCAAATGATCTCTCTGAGGAATAGTTGTGCAAAAGACTCCAACGTACACTAAATGTTTCCGACAGGAGAGGTTTTGCATTATACCGCAGAGGTTTAACTGAACTATGCTGAGTGAATTTGACCTAATGAGTCTCATCATTCAACGTCTATTCAACTCTTTCAAAATCGCCTCAGGCAGCAAACCAGATTAAAAAAACTCCACTCTATGCTATCATTCTACATCACATTTCAGTTGGTATATGAATATTGATACAACTTCCACTGAACTTTATATGTGACTATAAAATAATCTGTTTGACTAAAGGTGCATAACGGCATATGGCTCCACTAGGAAAGTGAATCTATGCAAACTTTTGACAGTTGACACCAAACGTCAGTATGTGACCATCGATGTTGAAGTCTGTAAATGTAACTGCCAGGATCAAATTGTGGATGTCTCGCATGTCGCGCCAGCATCTTCACCATTAGACCAAGAGCCAGTAGGAGTAAATCCCCTCGGTCTGAAGGGTGACATTTTGGGAAAACAAGTCTCAGGCAGAGCTGTACTCGTCACGAGAGCGTGAACACAAATGGTGTCCACTACATAAATGTATGAAACATAATACCTGTGGCAACATGTGAAGAGGTGTGCTGCCATTGACCAGAAATAGGCTCTCAGTTTCTACTACAGAGGCTCACAGGGGTACATTTCAAAACAAAATTGCTTTTACTGTCGATAAAGTTACAACCTAAATGATGTGTTTAAGAATTCAGCTTAAATGTTCAGCAAATCAAACTTGCAAACACATCTACCTGCACTCTCCGTAGAAAACTCTCTGACCATATGTAACGGATATGAAACGGCTAGCTTAGTTAGCGGTGCGCGCCCGGGTATGGGCGAGGAGACCGTCTAAAGTTATACTGTTACACATAGTCACCTAGACTCTCAACTCTGCCTGACTCTATTTCCCTGCAAAGAGCTGAGGTTCTCTGGGGATGGGCTCACCATTGTTTACCAGTCACTCTGCCCCCCACATGTTCACACCTCTGCTTCTAGAACACTGCCTGGGCAAGTCTCCTGTCCTGACCAGAGTGAACCAACCGTAGTCAGCTAATCAAAGACCCTATCTGGGGTAGGAGAACCCCAACTCCTTCTCAGAACCCTCAGTGGTCACTAAGAGTGCAGGTTGAGGACATCTCTGTAAACCCCTGCACTCCACGGCAACTTACCAACTGGACGTTTCCTGCATGGTCGGGCATCTTCCTAGACTTTCCCAAACATCACTGTTGTGCGTGGATAACCATGAAAGTGGACTTTGGTTGGTCAGGGGTCTTTGCTTTTACATGTTTCAGTATTCAGACCAGACACGACAGCCTGGACCCAATGTTACCATATGACTTAAGATGGCCGTCATGTTTGTATATTGCATAACTCCAGATGGCTACCCCCATGACCTTGTTATTGTTGACCTAGCCACATTGCATGCTAGCTCTAGGATAGCTGCTACTTGCTATACCAATCCACAGCTTGTGGCCTATTAGCCTAGCGTGCTAACCTACCACCGTTGTCTATTCTAGTTGGCCCTGTGTAGTGTACCATGCTAGACTAGTGTTCTCTTGTCTTCTCTTGTAGACACACTATCACCATTCACAATGCATCAATACTTCTTCTACTACCACGTGTGTGTGTGTCTGTCTGGAGCGTGGCAATAAACGTATGTTCTGTACATCTGTGTTCTACTGGTCATTATCTGTCCTCTTACAGGACAGTTTTACCTACATTTTAACCGGCATCTCTTCTAGAGACCACCGCCAATTGGTGGCACCATTTCTGGCTCTAAGTCCTTACCCCCGAGTGAGGGGAAAACAATAGAGGTAGATAGAGGGCCCTTCTTTGCATATGCACCATGATGGCTTCTGTGACAGCACCATTGAGGGCTTTCTCCATTTTAAAGTAGTCCATTTCTTCTTTGTCTACTTTTATGGCCACGTGATCTCTCACTCTTTTCCGCTGAGTGAGGGAAAACTACCAGCTGATAAGTGTGGTGGCTGTTTTGGGTGGCTAGAGACATCCTTATCTAGTCTATGGAGGTCAGCTGTGATCACTTGCAAGCCAGCGGGCGCATTCAAATCAAATAAAACTGTATTTGTCACATGCGCTGAATACAACAGGTGTAGGTAGACCTTACAGTGAAATGCTTACTTACAAGCCCTTAACCAACAATGCTTTAAGACGTTTTAAGAAAAAATAAGTGTTAAGTAATAGACAAGTAAAACATCGAAAATAAAAGTAACAAATAATTAAACAGCAGCAGTAAAATAACAATAGCGAGGCTATATACAGGGGGTACCAGTACAGAGTCAATGTGGAGGCTATATACAGGGGGTACCAGTACAGAGTCAATGTGGAGGCTATATACAGGGGGTACCAGTACAGAGTCAATGTGGAGGCTATATACAGGGGGTACCAGTACAGAGTCAATGTGGAGGCTATATACAGGGGGTACCAGTACAGAGTCAATGTGGAGGCTATATACAGGGGGTACCAGTACAGAGTCAATGTGGAGGCTATATACAGGGGGTACCAGTACAGAGTCAATGTGGAGGCTATATACAGGGGGTACCGGTACAGAGTCAATGTGGAGGCTATATACAGGGGGTACCAGTACAGAGTCAATGTGGAGGCTATATACAAGGGGTACCAGTACAGAGTCAATGTGGAGGCTATATACAGGGGGTACCAGTACAGAGTCAATGTGCGGGAGAATCGGTTAGCTGAGGTAATATGTACATGTAGGTAGAGTTAAAGTGAATATGCATAGAGAATAAACACAGAATTGCAACAGCGTAAAAGAGGGGTCTGGATAGCCCTTTGATTAGCTCTTCAGGAGACTTATGGCCGTGCGGTAGCAGAGAGAACAGTCTATGACTGGGGTGGCTGGAGTCTTTGACAATTATTAGGGCCTTCCTCTGACATCGCCTGGTATAGAAGTCATGGATGGCAGGAAGCTTGGCCCCAGTGATGTACTGGGCCGTACGCACTACCCTCTGTAGTAGAGGTCGACTGACTATGATTTTTCGACTGACTATGATTTTTCAAAGCCAATACCGATACCGATTATTGGAGGACCAAAATACCGATTATTGGAGGACCAAAATACAGATTATTGGAGGACCAAAATACCGATTATTGGAGGACCAAAATACAGATTATTGGAGGACCAAAATACAGATTATTGGAGGACCAAAATACTGATTATTGGAGAACCAAAATACCGATTATTGGAGGACCAAAATACCGATTATTGGAGGACCAAAATACTGATTATTGGAGGACCAAAATACCGATTATTGGAGGACCAAAATACAGATTATTGGAGGACCAAAATACAGATTATTGGAGGACCAAAATACCGATTATTGGAGGACCAAAATACCGATTATTGGAGGACTAAAATACAGATTATTGGAGGACCAAAATACAGATTATTGGAGGACCAAAATACCGATTATTGGAGGATCAAAATACCGATTATTGGAGGACCAAAATACAGATTATTGGAGGACCAAAATACTGATTATTCTGATGATTTTTATTTATTTGTATTAATGACAATTACAACAATACTGAATGAACACTTATTTTAACTTAATATAATACATCAATAAAATCAATTTAGCCTCAAGTAAATAATGAAACATGTTCAATTTGGTTTAAATAATGCAAGAACAAAGTGTTGGAGAAGAAAGTAAAAGTGAAATGTGCTATGTAAGAAAGCTAACGTTTCATTTCCTTGCTCAGAACATGAGAACATGTTACGCTAGTAAAACCAAATGCATGCTGTTCAACCGTTCGCTGCCTGCACCCGCACGCCTGACCAGCATCACCACCCTGGATGGTTCCGACCTTGAATATGTGGACACCTATAAGTACCTAGGTGTCTGGCTAGACTCTAAACTCTCCTTCCAGACCCATATCAAACATCTCCAATCGAAAATCAAATCAAGAGTCGGCTTTCTATTCCGCAACAAAGCCTCCTTCACTCACGCCGCCAAACTTACCCTAGTAAAACTGACTATCCTACCGATCCTCGACTTCGGGGATGTCATCTACAAAATTGCTTCCAACACTCTACTCAGCAAACTGGATGCAGTTTATCACAGTGCCATCCGTTTTGTCACTAAAGCACCTTATACCACCCACCACTGCGACTTGTATGCTCTAGTCGGCTGGCCCTCGCTACATATTCGTCGCCAGACCCACTGGCTCCAGGTCATCTACAAGTCCATGCTAGGTAAAGCTCCGCCTTATCTCAGTTCACTGGTTACGATGGCAACACCCATCCGTAGCACGCGCTCCAGCAGGTGTATCTCACTGATCATCCCTAAAGCCAACACCTCATTTGGCCGCCTTTCGTTCCAGTTCTCTGCTGCCTGTGACTGGAACGAATTGCAAAAATCGCTGAAGTTGGAGACTTTTATCTCCCTCACCAACTTCAAACATCTGCTATCTGAGCAGCTAACCGATCGCTGCAGCTGGACATAGTCTATTGGTAAATAGCCCACCCATTTTCACCTACCTCATCCCCATACTGTTTTTATTTATTTATTTTTCTGCTCTTTTGCACACCAATATCTCTACCTGTACATAACCATCTGATCATTTATCACTCCAGTGTTAATCTGCATAATTGTAATTATTTGCCTACCTTCTCATGCCTTTTGCACACAATGTATATATAGACTCCCCTTTTTTCTACTGTGTTATTGACTTGTTAATTGTTTACTCCATGTGTAACTCTGTGTTGTCTGTTCACACTGCTATGCCTTATCTTGGCCAGGTCGCAGTTGTAAATGAGAACTTGTTCTCAACTAGCCTACCTGGTTAAATAAAGGTGAAATAAAAAAATAAAAAAAATAAAATGTGAAAGCTGGTGGTTCCTTTTAACATGAGTCTTCAATATTCCCAGGTAAGAAGTTTTAGGTTGTAGTTATTATAGGAATTATAGGACTATTTCTCTCTATACCATTTGTATTTCATATACCTTTGACTATTTGATGTTCTTATAGGCACTTTAGTATTGCCAGTGTAACAGTATAGCTTCTGTCCCTCTCCTCGCTCCTCCCTGGGCTCGAACCAGCAACACAACGACAACAGCCACCATCGAAGCAGCGTTACCCATGCAGAGCAAGGGAAACAACCACAGGCTCAGAGCGAGTGACGTTTGAAACGCTATTAGCGCGCTCTAACTAGCTAGCCATTTCACTCCGGTTACACCAGACTCATCGGGAGTTGATAGGCTTGAAATCATAAACATCGCAATGCTTGACGCACAACGAAGTGCTGTTTGAATGAATGTGTACGAGCCTGCTTCTGCCTACCACCGCTCAGTCAGATACTTAGATACTTGTATGCTTGAATGCTCAGTCAGATTATATGCAATGTAGGACACGCTAGAAAATATCTAGTAATATCATCAAGTGATTGTGATTGATTGTTTTTCATAAGATAAGTGTAATGCTAGCTAGCAACTTACCTTGGCTTACTGCATTCGCGTAACAGGCAGTCTCCTTGTGGAGTGCAACGAGAGAGAGGCAGGTCATTATTGTGTTGGACTAGTTAACTGTAAGGTTGCAAGATTAGGTCCCCCGAGCTGACAAGGTGAAAATCTGTCGTTCTGCCCCTGAACAAGGCAGTTAACCCACCGTTCCTAGGCCGTCATTGAAAATAAGAATGTGTTCTTAACTGACTTGCCTAGTTAGATAAAGGTATAATAAAAAATATATAGATTTTATTTTATTTTTATTGGCAAATTGGCGCCCAAAAATACCGATATCCGATTGTTATGAAAACTTGAAACCTTGCTGTCGGGGGCCAAGCAGTTGCCATACCAGGCAGTGATGCAACCAGGATGTTCTCGTTTGTGCAGCTGTAGAACCTTTTGAGGATCTGAGGACCCATGCCAAATATTTTCAGTCTCCTGAGGGGGAATAGGTTTTGTTCTGCCCTCTTCACTACTGTTCCTTGCTCAGAACATGAGAACATATGAACGCTGCTGGTGGTGGTGGTGTGTGTTTGGACCATGTCAGTTTGTTGGTGATGTGGACACTAAGGAACTTGAAGCTCTCAACCTGCTCCACTACAGCCCCATCGATGAGAATGGGGACGTGCTCGGTCCTCCTTTTCCTGTAGTCCATAATCATCTCTTTTGTCTTGATAACGTTAAGAGAGAGGTTGTTGTCCTGGCAACACACATTGAATAAATTCCAGGCTGACTACATGGTTTATGGCGCTGGTGAGGGTGATAGGGGTCTACCCCTCAGGGCGCCACAATACTGAATACAACTTTAAACATATCAACTTCCTTATTTGTCCTAGTTATTTTGGAAGTTCTAATGGAGTATGTAGCGTGGTATTACTAATATAAGAATAAATACACGAAGGGGAGGGAATGAGTGCACACTTCTGGAGAAACGTAGACTATTTGAATACAGCCAAAACGTAGCCTCTTAATTATTAGTTGACCTCATTTTTGTTGACTTGTTCATCAGGAATTGACTGTCTCTGTCGGTTACAGAGTGGCCTCATACAACCTGAACCAGTCACAAACTGCCAAACTATTCCAGAACCAATCATTTTCATAGTCAACAGTAATATGCTTGTTATAACAGTTGACATACTGTATGTGTTAGTTACTGTAACTATGGTGTTCATCAGAAATGTAGTGGTGTTGTACTAGAGGTCAGCTGTATGTATGACTCCCCCTGGTGGCCCTCAGGGAAATACACATCCCAACCAACAGTTAGATCAGTGGTCACCAACCTTTTCAGTGGTCACCAACCTTTTCTGAGTCAAGATCCCTTTCGGAGTCAAAATGCTGAGATCCACCACTCTGATTGTTTATTAACTTGACTTAAGAAATGTACGCCTACGCAACATGAACCAATTAAAAACAGTACTGTAGCAGTGAGGTTGTGCAGTAAGCTAGATGCTCAATACATTATCACTGCATACTGGCTTTGCTTGAATTTACCTTGTTGTTCGGGACATTTTTTAAAATTATATTTCAAAATATGAGATAGGCTATATGATCACACCGGTAATAGATCCATTGTTGTATTACTTGTGAGGCACAGCTGAGTGAGCATACATTTAAATAATTTGCTTTTTATTTTACTGGGTTGATGGAGCCTGCATCTGATGGTCAGTCTCAGCGGAGGGAGAGAGCAGCAGACTGAGGGTCAGTCTCAGCAGAGGGAGAGAGCAGCAGACTGAGGGTCAGTCTAAGCGGAGGGAGAGAGCAGCAGACTGAGGGTCAGTCTCAGCAGAGGGAGAGAGCAGCAGACTGAGGGTCAGTCTCGGCAGAGGGAGAGAGCAGCAGACTGAGGGTCAGTCTCAGCGGAGGGAGAGAGCAGCAGACTGAGGGTGTCTCAGCGGAGGGAGAGAGCAGCAGACTGAGGGTGTCTCAGCGGAGGGAGAGAGCAGCAGACTGAGGGTGTCTCAGCGGAGGGAGAGAGCAGCAGACTGAGGGTCAGTCTCAGCAGAGGGAGAGAGCAGCAGACTGAGGGTGTCTCAGCGGAGGGAGAGAGCAGCAGACTGAGGGTGTCTCAGCGGAGGGAGAGAGCAGCAGACTGAGGGTCAGTCTCAGCAGAGGGAGAGAGCAGCAGACTGAGGGTCAGCCTCAGCGGCGGGAGAGAGCAGCAGACTGAGGGTCAGTCTCAGCGGAGGGAGAGAGCAGCAGACTGAGGGTCAGTCTCAGCGGCGGGAGAGAGCAGCAGACTGAGGAACAGTCTCAGCAGAGGGAGAGAGCAGCAGACTGATGGTCAGTCTCAGCGGAGGGAGAGAGCAGCAGACTGAGGGTCAGTCTCAGCGGCGGGAGAGAGCAGCAGACTGAGGGTCAGTCTCGGCAGAGGGAGAGAGCAGCAGACTGAGGGTCAGTCTCAGCGGAGGGAGAGAGCAGCAGACTGAGGGGCAGTCTCAGCGAAGGGAGAGAGCAGCAGACTGAGGGTGTCTCAGCGGAGGGAGAGAGCAGCAGACTGAGGGTCAGTCTAAGCGGAGGGAGAGAGCAGCAGATTGAGGGTCAGTCTAAGCGGAGGGAGAGAGCAGCAGACTGAGGGTCAGTCTAAGCGGAGGGAGAGAGCAGCAGACTGAGGGTCAGTCTCAGCGGAGGGAGAGAGCAGCAGACTGAGGGTGTCTCAGCGGAGGGAGAGAGCAGCAGACTGAGGGTGTCTCAGCGGAGGGAGAGAGCAGCAGACTGAGGGTTTCTCAGCGGAGGGAGAGAGCAGCAGACTGAGGGTCAGTCTCAGCAGAGGGAGAGAGCAGCAGACTGAGGGTCAGTCTAAGCGGAGGGAGAGAGCAGCAGACTGAGGGTCAGTCTCAGCGGAGGGAGAGAGCAGCAGACTGAGGGTGTCTCAGCGGAGGGAGAGAGCAGCAGACTGAGGGTGTCTCAGCGGAGGGAGAGAGCAGCAGACTGAGGGTCAGTCTCAGCAGAGGGAGAGAGCAGCAGACTGAGGGTCAGCCTCAGCGGCGGGAGAGAGCAGCAGACTGAGGGTCAGTCTCAGCGGAGGGAGAGAGCAGCAGACTGAGGGTCAGTCTCAGCGGCGGGAGAGAGCAGCAGACTGAGGAACAGTCTCAGCAGAGGGAGAGAGCAGCAGACTGATGGTCAGTCTCAGCGGAGGGAGAGAGCAGCAGACTGAGGGTCAGTCTCAGCGGCGGGAGAGAGCAGCAGACTGAGGGTCAGTCTCGGCAGAGGGAGAGAGCAGCAGACTGAGGGTCAGTCTCAGCGGAGGGAGAGAGCAGCAGACTGAGGGGCAGTCTCAGCGAAGGGAGAGAGCAGCAGACTGAGGGTGTCTCAGCGGAGGGAGAGAGCAGCAGACTGAGGGTCAGTCTAAGCGGAGGGAGAGAGCAGCAGACTGAGGGTCAGTCTAAGCGGAGCGAGAGAGCAGCAGACTGAGGGTCAGTCTCAGCAGAGGGAGAGAGCAGCAGACTGAGGGTGTCTCAGCGGAGGGAGAGAGCAGCAGACTGAGGGTGTCTCAGCGGAGGGAGAGAGCAGCAGACTGAGTGTCAGTCTCAGCGGAGGGAGAGAGCAGCAGACTGAGGGTCAGTCTCAGCGGAGGGAGAGAGCAGCAGACTGAGGGTCAGTCTCAGCGGAGGGAGAGATCAACAGACTGAGGGTGTCCAGAGGAGGGAGAGAGCAGCAGACTGCGGGTGTCTCAGCGGAGGGAGAGAGCAGCAGACTGAGGGTCAGTCTCAGCAGAGGGAGAGAGCAGCAGACTGAGGGTCAGCCTCAGCGGCGGGAGAGAGCAGCAGACTGAGGGTCAGTCTCAGCGGATGGAGAGAGCAGCAGACTGAGGGTCAGTCTCAGCGGCGGGAGAGAGCAGCAGACTGAGGAACAGTCTCAGCAGAGGGAGAGAGCAGCAGACTGATGGTCAGTCTTAGCGGAGGGAGAGAGCAGCAGACTGAGGGTCAGTCTCAGCGGCGGGAGAGAGCAGCAGACTGAGGGTCAGTCTCGGCAGAGGGAGAGAGCAGCAGACTGAGGGTCAGTCTCAGCGGAGGGAGAGAGCAGCAGACTGAGGGGCAGTCTCAGCGAAGGGAGAGAGCAGCAGACTGAGGGTGTCTCAGCGGAGGGAGAGAGCAGCAGACTGAGGGTCAGTCTAAGCGGAGGGAGAGAGCAGCAGACTGAGGGTCAGTCTAAGCGGAGGGAGAGAGCAGCAGACTGAGGGTCAGTCTCAGCAGAGGGAGAGAGCAGCAGACTGAGGGTGTCTCAGCGGAGGGAGAGAGCAGCAGACTGAGGGTCAGTCTCAGCGGAGGGAGAGAGCAGCAGACTGAGGGTGTCTCAGCAGAGGGAGAGAGCAGCAGACTGAAGGTTTCTCAGCGGAGGGAGAGAGCAGCAGACTGAGGGTGTCTCAGCGGAGGGAGAGAGCAGCAGACTGAGGGTGTCTCAGCGGAGGGAGAGAGCAGCAGACTGAGTGTCAGTCTCAGCGGAGGGAGAGAGCAGCGGACTGAGGGTGTCTCAGTGGAGGGAGAGAGCAGCAGACTGAGGGTGTCTCAGCGGAGGGCGAGAGCAGCAGACTGAGGGTGTCTCAGTGGAGGGAGAGAGCAGCAGACTGAGGGTGTCTCAGCGGAGGGAGAGAGCAGCAGCCTGAGGGTGTCTCAGCGGAGGGAGAGAGCAGCAGACTGAGGGTCAGTCTAGAAAGCTATGATCCCTTATTGATGTTACTTGTTAAAGCCACTTCAATCAGTGTAGATGAAGGGGAGGAGAACAGGTTAAAGAAGGAACTGAGACGCTGCTGGGTTTTTCACTGTAGTTTCCCTTGTGTATCACGAATGGTCCACCCCCCAAAGGACATTCAGCCAACTTGAAACAACTGTGGTTAGCATTGAAGTCAACATGGGAGGCATCCCTGTGGAACGTTTTGACACCATGGGGGGTGGGGGGTTTGGGGGGGTGCAACTTAATATCATGTGTTGTACACTTAAATTGCCTTAAATTAAAAGGTGTATTGTGGATAGTGCATTGTGCTTGTCAACTATGCACCTTGGATTGAATCCCTGCCTTAGTGTGTAAAGGGCGACAAAGTTACAGTGGGACATACACTATTAATATCCTGGATTAACACACTACAGTGTCGTGACTTTACTTTTATTAATCTGATGACTGTTATTTATCTAATCAACTAACTCTGTGCAACTGTTACCCAATTAAATGAATCATGTAACAATTATCTCATTAGGAATTTGGGGCACCATGAGAGCAGTTGCTTAAAGAGTTACCATCTCCCGAATTAAACTCTAAAGGTCTTTACCCATCACATCCATAAAACAGTCAACGTGTTAATCATAACTTCGTATCGTATCATCATTCTGAACAGTCGTAACCTCGGCATCTGCAAAAAACCCAGCCTTACTTATGAATCAGTACTACACAAATTGGTTGAATTACTTATTTACTAGCTAACTAATTGGTAACACAGGATAAACATACACACTTAATACATTAGAAACAGGTCCCTAGCGGACTGACACAATATGGTGGCTTTTTATAAAAGTGATGGAGAAGGTGAGCGAGAGAGAGACAGAGACATAATACTTTGGTACATTTAGAAATGACTCTCACAGTAATCAGATACTTTGCACACGAACCGCCACCCGTTTGGAGTAAGAAATCATGACTGTATTTACCTGTAAATGTCCTGGTTCTTGGTGTTTTTCGGTCCGAGCCAGGCCTTCTTGGAAAGGGGGATGTGCCATTGTGCTGCATGCTTGTCAGGCTCTGATTTTCCAAAAGGAGTCCCCCACCCATCTCTTCTACTGTTATTGTTCCATTCGCTCTGGGAGATGATTCTTTGAAGATAGGCTAGCCAGCCGTGTCAATGGTTCCCAGTGGGGGGATGAGAGTAGTAGAATACGATGGTTTGAAAAGAGTAGTAGAATGGTCCCACTTGAATTTGCTTTTCTAGATACTTTACAGCTAATTAGCCGTACCAGTGATTGTCCGGGAGGTGACTTCATCGTCTCTACCTCGTGTTGAGATTTCAGAGTTCAAACCACATCGGACATGAGCTGCAGCTACAAGCCTCTCTGGTCTGACATGTTCATTCTTAATCCCTGAATTTGGAGCGGGAGACTCATGATCTCCCCTCCTTTAATTTACAACAGGGCGTGAGGTGTCATCCTCCCACCAGCTCTCCAGCATCAGGTGCAGCAGGTGTAGTGGCAGCATAGCCTGCAATATGAACTGTTTGGAACTCATCTGGTTTAGATGTCTTTTCCCAAAGTTTGGACAAAAACTGTGCACAATCCCTTAGAGGGATTGGACCAGTGCAGACGAGAGCACTGAATCCAGCTTCACACAGACATGAGCTGACGAAGGTTACCATCAGTTTTATGGTGCTCTCAAGACAGCTGGGAACTCAGAAAAATATGAGGTCGGAAAATCGGAGCTCGAGAAAGAGGCCCGAGATCCTGAGTTGGAATTTCGAGTTGGATGACTGTTCAGAGTTTTTTTTAGAGTTCCCAGTTGTCTTGAATGCACTGAAGTTGGAAGTGGGAGATTTCCGAGTTCCCAGTTTCCAGTTGTTTTGAATGTGGCACTAATGCTCAGAGGAAGAAGGTAGGGTATTCCCTTTGAGTCAGGAACCAAAACTCTTCTTTAGTGACCCCTGAACGCATTCGGTCACATGACAGGTCGATCAGCTGTTTGATTTCACTTACCGGCATGTCAACTGAGCCAGGATCACAGTCAAACGGATTGGGAAGGAGGTCCCAAGTGCTCTTCCAAGTGTTTGGAGGTGTGCAGTCATCACTCGTGTGGGACTCTTACTGATGCTGTTTTCTGTTAGATACATGCACAGCTGAGGGAAGGGGGCATGGTTAACTTTTCTCCAATAAGAATTCTTTCCTCTGAATCCACTGATTCTGTCACTCATCTGTAGAATGTTTTTGTATTTTCCCTGCATGCTTGCGTTTAGTTCTTTCAGTTTCCAAAATATTTATGTTATATAGGCAAAGAGTCACATTTTATTTTCATTACACAAAAAAGTCAACCAAGTCAGTTTTTTTTTACTTTCATTGTGAATGACAACAGTTCCTCTCTCAATTAAAAAAATGTGTCCAACACTCGCCCTCGATGATCACCAAGCCTCAGTATGAAATAGAACCTTGTCATGCTCTGATCCCATATCTCCACATAGTTTTGCGAGCAGGCGGTGCAGTGGATGTGTTTTGATGTAGTTTACAGTCAAAGTTACCTGCTGCAGTGTATGCCTGAGATCTGTGCTCAGCTCTTTGCCGCCTGTTGCTCTCGGTGTATCATAACATGCGTCCGGAGGGAGAAACATTCATAACTCGAGTGCAGAGTCCTGTCCTCCGTCCCGCCTTAGACGGAGCCCATCTGTGAATCACCGCACCATTCGAACCCATATGGAATCTGTTATGCGTCAATATAGCCACACAGTACAGTGAACATTCCCTGTGCACTTTGATGCTCGGGAATAGTGAGACAGAACAATAGATTTTAATAATTGTCATTTAAATTGTTAAGATTAACCACATTATAATGATTTCGAGATACAGAGCCAATATTAAAATAAATGTTTTGTGTATATATACAAAACATGGCCACACCCCCCTAGTTTGGGAACCGCTGGGTTAGCATGTCATCATTATTCACAAAATATTTATGATTATCTGTAATCATGGTAGCATCCACATTCATGTAAAAGTGTTCAGAAAAAGATGATATTCTTATTTACAATTAAAGTTACTCCAACACTACATTATATACCATTCATTTCATTGTTGCCAAAGAAAGGCAAAAATGTGGTACTCATGAGTACGCTGCATAGGGATGGGAGAAGCTCTGGCCAGGAACATCAAAAACCAGGAATCATAATGAATTCCAATGCTACAAAAGAAGGGTTGGACAATTTAGACAAGCTGGTAAGTGGCTACAGCTGCAAAAGAAGAACCCTATGCTGGCCACTTGTGATATTCTTCAACATTTTGGACATCTCGGCGCACAACGCATTTGTCATCTGGATGGCATTGAACCCAGATTGGAACCGAGGGAAGCTCCAGATGAGATGGCTCTTTCTCGAGGAGCTGGGCAAGGCATTGGTAAGACCTCAAATCCATAGGAGTGTTAGGTTCTAAATTAACCTATTAAAACTCACAGATGCTTAATAAAGCTCAAACCAAGTTTAATCACCCATTGGGTCGATACAGCTGCATAAGACAAAATACATATTCACAATAGTGGTAATATATATACCCTAATTTGGGTACAGTTTCCTCCGCTCTAAATGTTACATCTCTATTGCTAGGCAAGAAGTTAAGTGATACGGTCAATAAACTGTTCCTTCTCCCTAAATGTAAATAAACCATTTGTTCTTAATTGAGTAGTTAAATAAAGGTAAAAAAAATATATGAAATAACAAGAAGCCCTGTGATGTGTGTGGACCCAAGAAAGACTGGAAGACACAGTACACATGCATCAAGTGCAACACACACAGTAGAACTCTATCCCTCATGTGATGTGTAAACTGGCCTTAATTGTGTTCAATGGGCCTCATTTAACATTTCCATAAAATACTGAATGTAAAGTTTGTTCAGTTCATAATATGAAGAGAAACTATAGATCTACTGGCAAATCCTTTTTAATCCTTGTCATATTTTTGACTTGATTCATGATGATGACTGCTAGCTTATATTTTGAAAGTATGATGTTGACATGATCAGTCCAATCAAAACTACTGTAGATATAATGTGATTTGACGCCATTCTATCTGTGGCCAATGACCTTGAGCCTTCTTGGATGGGCATTTCTAATGTAACTCAATGGCAGCACTGAAGGGGCTTGAATTTTAGAGCTCTGCCCTTAGACTTGGCAGTGACGTACTGTCCCCATGAGTGACAGAACACTGAGCTAATCATGGAGCAGCTAGAGAACATTACCAACACCTACGATCTATATTTTCTTCTGGCTGCCCCACCACCACAGAAAGCACTGAGCTAGGCTGGTAACCTAGTGGTTAGAGCATTGGACTAGTAACTGAAAGTTTGCAAGATCAAATCCCTCAGCTGACAAGGTGCAAATCTGTTGTTCTGCCCCTGAACAAGGCAGTTAACCCACTGTTCTGAGGCCGTTATTGAAAATAAGAAATAGTTCTTAACTGACTTGCCTAGTTAAATAAATGTTAAATAAATAAATAGGCTGAAACACCTGCATTTTGGAGCTGCCTTACTCAAGAAAGCAAAATGTTTGTATGCAGCTTTATTAAAACCTCTACGGGATCGGTGTCCTCCTGTGGGACGGTTGAGCTAATGTGATTAGCATGAGGTTGTAAGTAACAAGAACATTTCCCTGGACATAGACATGTCTTATATGGGTAGAAAGGTTAAAGTCTTGTTAATCTAACTGCACTGTCCAATTTACAGTAGCTATTACAGTGAAAAGATACCATGTTATTGTTTGAGGAGAGTGCACAACAACAACAAAAAATGTATCAAGGCAACTGGTTTGATGCATTCACCTCTGAAGGTAAATAATGTACTTACATTCAGTAATCTTGCTCTGATTTGTCTTCCTGAGGGTCCCAGAGATAAATGTAGCATAGTTTTGTTTGATAAAATCCATTTTTATATTAAAATGTAGGAACTGGGTTCTACAGTTTGAACCCTTGCTGTGTCTGCCGCCCCCCATCTAGATGTGTGAAGGTATGTGTCTTTTCTGTAGGGAAGCTAATTATGCATAATTTATGATGTTCCTGGGAGTGTGTAATCTTAAAGGTCTTATTACCATATAATTGTTGTAAGTTCTCTATAGTTATGTACTTGAAAATATATCAATTGACCAATTGGGCACATTTGAGCAGACTTGATACAACATTGTGAACAGTAATACAATGGTACATTGGATCAGTCCAAAACTGCACATACATAGCTGCCATCTAGTGGCCAAAATCTAAATTGCGCCTAGACTCCTAAGTGATATAATGCCTTTCACTTGCATTTCAAAGATGATGGAACAAAAAAATGATAGAAAACGCATGTTTATTATTTTTATTATATTTACGAGATCTAATGTGTTATATTCTCCTACATTCATTTCACATTTCCACAACATTCAAAGTGTTTCCTTTCAAGTGATATCAACAATATGCATATCCTTGCTTCAGGTCCTGAGTTTTTTTTTGTCATTTTAGGTGAAATTTAAATTGAAAAAAAGGTTCTGATCCATAAGAGGTATTTAGGCTATGTCAGCCATATCAGCAATGTTTTTTTAAAGGAAGTAAATGAGGCTGAATGAACTGTTTCACTGCCAGACAAGGCTCTTCTGATCGCCAGGTGTAGCAGTGGTAAGATGTTGGGACTGCTGTTGGGACAGCTTCATGTAGGCTCTAACAGTTTATGGGCACCGTTTGTCACCGTTATAGTGCAATTCATGTATTGTTTAGTATCGTGTTGCGTAGTCGCTTGGCTGGCATGCATAACACCTTTTATTTTTTTTGCTCAACCAAGATGAACATGCTAAAATCGTCACTGAGTGTATGTGTGATAAAGAAAAAAGGCTCTCTCTCTTTCTCTCTCTCTCGCTCTCCCTCCCTCCCTGTCGCACACACACACACACACACACACACACACACATACACACACGCCCTGACCCCACTGACCATCGTGTTTTATCTCGGCATCGCAGCAGCCCAGTTAAACCGGAGACTGGTTACTTAGATACCCTACCGGAATAGTGCTAGTGCGCCTTGGGCGCGCTGAAATGTGTCAAATCTCAGTTCAGACAATCAGTTGATATGATCTTTATTCAGTGATATTGAACGTTATTATCTAATTCACTGATTCACTGATAATGATTATTACTGTTACTTTGTTATAGCCAACATTATGTTCATGTTGTTGCTATCGTCCGTCGTTTTGTATCTGGGAAATTCGGGAAAGCCAAACAAGACCAACATTTGAAGAAGCGTAAGTTGATTTTTCGTACAATTATTTGAATTTGTGGACGTAGATCTTAAGGAATTCGATACGAAATGGATACATCACAGTAGGCTAGTCATTGATCAATAATATTCTGTCATTTTATATTTAACAGTATAGATAACCTATTGTAGCCTAAAAAGTTTGTAATTGTATGTTTTATTTTCTTTCTGTGATGTTTGTTTATATGCGTGCGCATATAAAGAGCTATACTGCATGGTTCTCATGTTTATAGTTGGTTCCCATACAGTAAATACAAGTGTTCTTGCAGGGCGTTTATGTCTGCTTACCTCATAACAAATGCAATAAGCATCTCATCATCATCTTAATCACATCATCATTTTGAATCACCCTCCTCTTCCTCCTCCTCACCCCTCCCATAACATCTCTAAAGTATAGCGTCTAAAACATCATTGTGTTGGTCCCTGATATAATAACATACAGAGTTCAGCCAGGCAGACAATGACTGATAGGCCCAAATCATAGCCCTGCAATCCACACAGTCAGCCAGTCCAACAGTCAGCCAGACAGCCAGCCAATTAGACAGTCAACCAGTAAAACAGTTAGCAAGTCAGGCTGCCAGTCAGCCAGTAAGTTAGCCAGCCAGTCAGCAAGTCAGTCAGTCAGAAACACAACCAAAACAAACAAGTTTGTATAGTCATATGCTTGATGTAGTCTTTGCGTGCAAGGAATACGGAACCAAATACTCAACTTTTGACTAAATGTAATACACTACAAGTGAATTAGCCCAAATACTTATGACACCTTCAAATGGGGAGACTGTTACATAAAAGTGCTTTCATTTCTAAATGATAAAACGGATATACCTACTGTATGTATAAAAATACCCTCAAATATAAGGTTACCTACTGTTACCTCAAGAGCAACATTTGAGCTCAAATCCAAAATGCTGGAGAATACCCAAATTAAAAGTTTTAGCTTCACGGTCCAAATAAATACATATAGGGGAGTGTATCTGAGATACATAGTCTACTCTCTTTCTCCCTCTCGCTCTCTCTCTCGCGCGCACACGCGCCGTGACCCCATTGAACACATTAGTTTATCTCGTTATATCTGCAGCCCCGTTAAACCCGGAGACTGGTTACTTAGATACCCGACCAGGATGCTGCTCGTGCGACGTACGCGGGCTGAAATGTAACAAATCTTAGTTCAGACAATCAGTTAATATGGTCGTTCTTCAGTGACATTGAAAGTCATTATGTAATTCACCGATACTTTTTATTATTGCTTCTTTGTTGTATCCTACATTTTGTTAATGTGTTTGATCTCGTCAGCCTTTTTGCAACTGGAAAAGTCGGGATAGCCAAACAAGACCATAGTAAGAATTTAAAGAAAGGTGAGTTGTTTTTTCGTTGTGGACTTGTGGACAAATTCGATACGAAATTGATACATCACAGTAGGCTATAGTCATTGATCAGTAATATTCGGTAATTTTATATTTAATAATATAGATAACCTAATGTAGCCTAAAAAGTCTGTAATTTTATGTTTCATTTTCTTTCTGTGATGTTTGTTAAAGCATCGAGCTGCTCATGTAAAGAGCTACAGTATACTGCATGGTTCTCATGTTTAAAGTTGGTTCCCAAACAGTAAATACAAGTGTTCTTGCAGGGCGTTTATGTCTGCTTACCTCATAACAAATGCAATAAGCATCTCATCATCATCTTAATCACATCATCATTTCGAATCACCCTCCTCTTCCTCCTCCTCACCCCTCCCATAACATCTCTAAAGTATAGCGTCTAAAACATCATTGTGTTGGTCCCTGATATAATAACATACAGAGTTCGGCCAGGCAGACAATGACTGATTGGCCCAAATCATAGCCCTGCAATCCACACAGTCAGTCAGACAGTCAATCAGTCAACCAGCCAGTCAGTCAGACAGTTAGCCAGTCAGACAGACAGACAGACAGTCATTCAGCCAGCCAGCCAGCCAGCCAGCCAGCCAGCCAGCCCAGCCAGCCAGCCAGCCAGCCAGCCAGCCAGCCAGCCAGCCAGCCAGCCAGCCAGCCAGCCAGCCAGCCAGCCACTCACTCACTCACTCACTCACTCACTCACTCACTCACTCACTCACTCACTCACTCACTCACTCACTGGGAGAATCTCAACTGCATACTCCTCGCATGGTCTATCCTCTCTCCTCACCTCCTTCTCAAAACCCATTGGAGGAGAAGGTCAGAGGGGAGGAACTTCTGAGGCGAGAGGAGAGAGGAGAGAGGACGTGAGGGAAATGCTATTGAGATTCTCCAACTCATTCAGGGTGCTTTTCCACTGAGACTTACCCCCACAACAGTGGGCCGCCAGCTGTTTATTATCTAAGCATAGTCACTTCACCCCTTCCTACACCCCTACCTACACCCCTACCTACACCCCTACTTCGACTAACCTGTAGCCCCGCACATTGACTCGGTACAGGTACCCCCTGTTTATTGCCTCATTATTGTTATTTTATTGTGTTACTTTTTGTAATGTTTTACTTTAGTTTATTTGGTAAATACTTTCTTAACTCTTTCTTGAACTACACTGTTGGTTAAGGGCTTGTCAGTAAGAATTTCACAGTAAGGTTTACACTGTTGGTTAAGGGCTTGTCAGTAAGAATTTCACAGTAAGGTTTACACATGTTGTATTCGGCACATGTGACAAATAAAGTTTGATTTGATTTAGTGTAATTGTGTATCCATCAGGACACTAAGGACTTGTGGCGAGCAGAATCAACAACGTCTGCATCAATCAAGACTGTTTCTTTGTGACATGGTGTTAAAGCCCACCGTCAGCCGTTGTTAAAAAATATATATATATTGAACTTTTATTTAACTAGGCAAGTCAGTTAAGAACAAATTCTTATTTACAATGACGGCCTACACTGGCCAAACATGGATGACCCTGGGCCAATTGTGCGCCACCCTATGGGACTCCCAATCATGTTATGTAAATGAAGCTGAAGAGTACCCAGGGCCTTGGCTCCAAGTTAGAGCAGGTCAGCCGGAGCCGGGCCCAGTGAGACACGGGTGCCGGCCTGCGTAGATGGAAACAGAAAAGTCTGAGCCTATTTGGTGAAACACCAGGATAAATCCTCAATGGAAACTTGGCATCAGTCAGCCAACCGCTCACTCACTCAATCACTCTCTCAATCAGCCAGCCAGGCAGTCAGCCAGTCAGTCAGTCAGTGTCCCTCCTCTTCCCATTCATCTACATTAGTACACATCTGTTCCTATACAGACTGAGTGCTCAGAGAGAGAGACAACAGTGAGATGTGGTAATACACACGCCGCCGCCACTCTCCTTCACTACAATTAGCAGTTCTGTTCTCTCTTTCTCTCTCTCTCTCCATCATTTATTCTGTCACTATCTCTCTCTTTTACCTCCCACCCCCTCCTCTATATATTTTCTCTCTCTAGCTCCCTCCCTCCCTCCCTCCCTCCCTCCCTCCCTCCCTCCCTCCCTCCCTCCCTCTTTCTTTCTTTCTCTCAATCTCTCAATCTCTCCCTCCTTTCTCCCTGTCTCTCCCCCTTTCTCTCTCTTTCTCTCAATCTCCCTCCTTTCTCCCCATCTCTCCACCCTTTCTTTCTCTCTCTTTCTCTCTCTCTTTCTCTCAATCTCTCCCTCCTTTCTTCCCGTCTCTCCACCCTTTCTCTCTCTCTTTCTCTCAATCTCTCCCTCCTTTCTCCCCGTCTCTCCCCCTTTCTCTCTCTCTTTCTCTCTCTCTTTCTCTCAATCTCTCCCTGCTTTCTCCCTGTCTCTCCCCCCTTTCTCTCTCTCTTTCTCCCTCCTCTTTCCCCATTGCTGTATCTCTCCCCTCTCTCACCCTCCTTCCTCCGTTTAGGTTTTTTATTCTATCCATCCATCCAGCAGCCCAATCAAACACTTAGAGGCACTCGTTTCCATCCGCTGCTCGATTGGGCAATCTGGCCCCCATTGAAATGTGTTTATGTCTCCGTTTGTTCCGCGTCAACTGAGGTGTTCTGTCATGTGACGTAGGGAGATGTCATGTTAAGCGCAGTTATGTTGGCTACCTGGGAATTCATATAACAGCGTTGTAACAGCCTATCTTGTTAATTGACAGACTTACAATATTTTCAGAAAGTATTCAGACCCCTTGACCTCTTCCATGTTTTGTTACATTACAGCCTTACTCTAAAATGGATTATACATTTTTTTCCCACTCATCAATCTACACACAACAGCCCACAATGACAAAGCGAAAACAGGTTTTTAGACATTTTCACAAGTGTATTAAAAATAAAAAACAGAAATACCTTCTTTACATAAGTATTCAGACACTTTTCTTTTTGACTCTAAATTGAGCTCATCTGCATCCTGTTTCCATTGATCATCCTTGAGATGTTTCTACAACTTGATTGGAGTTCACCTGTGGTAAATTCAATTGATTGGACATGATTTGGAAAGGCACACACCTGTCTATATAAGGTCCCACAGTTGACAGTGCATGTCAGAGCAAAAACCAAGCCATGTGGTCGAAGGAATTGTCCGTAGAGCTCCGAGACAGGATTGTATCGAGGCACAGATCTGGGGAAGGGAACCAAAACATTTCTGCAGCATTGAAGGCCCCCAAGAACACAGTGGCTCCATCATTCTTAAATGGAAGAAGTTTGGAACCACCAAGACTCTTCCTAGATCTGGCTGCTCTGAGGAACTGTATTTATTCAGGTAGGGTCCTGTTTGGAATCCCATTGGTCCATTTCGGAACAAGTCCATCTTTTTGGGCCCATGAAGACCTGTACTTTTGTCATGTGTGCTCCCTCTCCAGCCTAGAGGTCACCAGGCTACTCGTTATGGCGCACACCTGTCACCATTGTTATGCGCACCTGTGCGTCATGAGACTCAGCTGGACTTCATCACTCCCTGATAACCTTCCCTATACCTGTCACTCCCTTAGGTTCCTTCTCCAGGCGTTATTGTTTCTGTTTCAGTTTCCTGTCTGTGTGTTGTTTGTGTTTCTTGTTTTGTTCATTTGTTTATTAAACTATGCACTCCCTGAACTTGCTTCCTGACTCCCAGCGCACTCGTTACAATTTTCTACACTGTTAAATGGAAGAAGTTTGGAAAGACCAATAATCTTCCTAGAACTGGCGGCCTGGTCAAACTGAGCGATCGGGGGAGAAGGGCCTTGGTCAGGGAGGTGACCAAGAACCCGATGGTCACTCTGACAGAGCTCCAGAGTTCATCTGTGAAGATGGGGGAACCTTCCAGAAGGACAACCATCTCTGCAGCACTCTACCAATCAGGCCTTTATGGTAGAGTGGCCAGACGGAAGCCACTCCTCAGTAAAAGGCACAACAGCCAGCTTGGAGTTTGCCAAAAGACACCCAAAGGACTCTCAGAGCATGAGAAACAAGATTCTCTGGTCTGATGAAACCAAGATTGACCTCTTTGGCCTGAATACCAAGCATCATGACTGGAGGAAACCTGGCACCATTCCTACGGTGAAGCATAGTGGTGGCAGCATTATGCTGTTGGGATGTTTTCAGTTGCAGGGACTGGGAGACTAGTCAGGATCGAGGGAAAGACGAATAGAGCAAGTACAGAGAGATCCTCAATATAAACCTGCTCCAGAGTACTCAGGACCTCAGACTGGGGCAAAGGTTCACCTTGCAACAAGACGACGACCCAAACCACACAGCCAAGACAACGCAGGAGTGGGTTCGGCACAAGTCTCTGAATGTCCTTGACTGGCCCAGCCAGAGCCCGGACTTGAACCTGATCGAAAATCTCTGGAGAGACCTGAAAATAGTTGTGCAGCGACTCTCCCCATCCAACCTGACAGAGCTTGAGAGGATCTGCAGAGAAGAACGGGAGACACTCCCCAAATACAGGTGTGCCAAGCTTGTAGCATCATACCCAAGAAGACTCAAGGCTGTAATCGCAGTGAAAGGTGCTTCAACAAAGTACTGAGTAAAGGGATAAACACAATAACTGTTTTTGATTTTGTCATTATGGGGTATTGTGTGGAGATTGTTAAGGGGGAAAAACGATTAAATCCAGAATAAGGCTGTAACGTAACAAAATGTGGAAGGTCTGAACACTTTCTGAATGCACTGTAAGTCTTGAACACTTGATAGTTCATACATGTTTGGTGCCTCATTCAATCAGTAAAGGCAAAGGAAGTAAAATGGTTTATGTTTCCTTTCACCCACACACACACACACACGCACGCACGCAGGCAGGCAGGCACGCACACACACACACACGCACGCACGCAGGCAGGCAGGCACGCACGCACGCACGCACGCACGCAGGCAGGCAGGCACGCACGCACGCACGCACGCACGCAGGCAGGCAGGCAGGCACGCACGCACGCACACACACACACACACACACACACACACACACACACACACACACACACACACACACACACACACAGAGCCCTGATTGCCTAATGCCCTTTCTGTCCAATGAATTGTCCTTCTATACCCAGGGCCAATTTATTGGTCACTAGGGAGTGATACTGTGACTGTCTAAATCCTCTGTGCGTGTATGTGTCCAAATACTCTAGTCCCAATCCCCCTATCACCTAGTCAGGCAGGCACATCCCCTCCACCTCTCAAATTACAGGACTAAAGCTTGGTTTCAATGAAATGGTCAGGTGTGGCATAGACAAATATAAAGTGGTAGCAGGTCGGGAGACACATTCCCATCAATATTCTCCAGGAGAATCATAATAACAGGAGAATCATAATAACAGGAGAATCGTAATAACAGGGGAATCATAATAACAGGAGAATCATAATAACTGGAGAATCATAATAACAGGAGAATCATAATATCAGGAGAATCATAATAACAGGAGAATCATAATAACAGGAGAATCATAATAACAGGAGAATCATAATATCAGGAGAATCATAATAACAGGAGAATCATAATAACAGGAGAATCATAATATCAGGAGAATCATAATAACAGGAGAATCATAATAACAGGAGAATCATAATATCAGGAGAATCATAATAACAGGAGAATCATAATAACAGGAGAATCATAATATCAGGAGAATCATAATATCAGGAGAATCATAATAACAGGAGAATCATAATATCAGGAGAATCATAATAACAGGAGAATCATAATATCAGGAGAATCATAATATCAGGAGAATCATAATAACAGGAGAATCATAATAACAGGAGAATCATAATAACAGGAGAATCATAATATCAGGAGAATCATAATATCAGGAGAATCATAATAACAGGAGAATCATAATAACAGGAGAATTATAATATCAGGAGAATCATAATAACAGGAGAATCATAATATCAGGAGAATCGTAATATCAGGAGAATCATAATAACAGGAGAATCATAATAACAGGAGAATTATAATATCAGGAGAATCATAATAACAGGAGAATCATAATATCAGGAGAATCATAATAACAGGAGAATCACACACACACATACACACACACACACAGACACACACACACACACACACACACACTGTCAATCCCATCCACAAGGACCATGTGGCCTTATTCAAATGAACTATTAGACATGGAGGTAGAGGGTTTGCTAAACTAGGAAGCTAAGACCACAGGATATCGGGATGAGTTTGACAATCAATAAAGTAGAAAGATGGCTGTACCAATCCCACATTTCCCCTTTAAGCCAATTCAAGGATCAGTCAAGGATCAGTCAGGGATCAGTCAGGGATCAGTCAAGGATCAGTCAGGGATCCGTCAAGGATCAGTCAGGGATCAATCAAGGATCAGTCAGGGATCAGTCAGGGATCAGTCAGGGATCAGTCAAGGATCAGTCTGGGATCAGTCAGCGATCAGGGTAAAATGTTGTTCTATGGTTTGATCTGACCTGTTTATGGAATTAAATGTCCATGTCTGTTTTGATGTAGCAGACCTTGGATCAGGGCTTTGTGAGGCTTTTGTGCTTATTCAATTCTGCTTCTTTGTAGAAAGAATAAATGTTTTATTCAATTAAATGTGCCTCGTCCGGCACTTCCAACCCTGCATTAGAGGAAACAGTCAAATTGGATTCAGTTTGCACACTTAGGGATGTGTGTGTGTGTGTGTGTGTGTGTGTGTGTGTGTGTGTGTGTGTGTGTGTGTGTGTGTGGTGACGGGTTTGTAATTTCCAACAACCCTCCACTTCAATGTCCCCTTTAAACCTTTTACTGCTGTGGGATAAATCAGGGTCACACAGATTGTTTCATGGTAGTTTTAAACAGGTCTACTTTGAAACAAACACTTCACACACATGGTTATGGGATTAACAAAAATAAGACATCTTTACCATGTCAGATATAGAGTTGAAAGGAATTCAGTTTTGAGTTTGCATCCCAATATTGCACTTTATATACATCACAGAAGACTGAAATATGACATAACCATTTGACATAGAAACACTGTATTTTCGGCAGGTTTTTAAAAATAATATGTATTATTTATAAAATTAATAAAAATATTCATAACATTCCACCCATGAGGCCACTAGGTGTTTTGACTGCAGTAAACTGTGTAACCCTTTCAGTAACCCTGTCTATAGAAGTCTGACCCTCTCTCTTTCTCTCCTTCTCTCTCTCGTTCTCTCTCTCCTTCTCTCTCTCCTTCTCTCTCTCGTTCTCTCTCTCTTGTTCTCTCTCTCTCGTTCTCTCTCTCGTTCTTTCTCTCTCTCTCCTTCTCTCTCTCGTTCTCTCTCTCCTTCTCTCTCTTGTTCTGTCTCTCTCGTTCTCTCTCTCTCCTTCTCTCTCTCGTTCTCTCTCCAAGCTGTATTAGTCTCCTCTACAACAGTAGTACAAATGCCCTTATTCCAGCCTTCCACCTACCTCAACCAAACAGCTGGATAGAATGGGAATAGCAGAATGACAGTGGTCTTGCTTCACGAATGGCGCCCTAATTGCCTATAGTGCACTACTTCCGACCAGGGCCCATAGGGATCCAGTTAAAAGTAGTGCACTATATAGTGAATAGGGTGCTGTTTGGGATTCTTCCTATTGCAATGCCATAGCATGACAAGATGTCCATCCATTAATCTTATCCCTCCCCCTCCAATTAGTTCCAAATGGGTAACGTGGCACCTTATGGTCGTGACCCGTGTTGCCATGGTAATGTAGTTCCAGGAACATGGCTCTGTAGCAATAGATTGGCCTCTGTTTTTATTGTGGCTGGTAGAGATTAGGCTACCAGCTATTGTGCCAGTTGTGCAGTTGATCCCCCTAAAAAACAGACAGGCAGAAGGTGGAGGAGTATGTGTGTGTGTGTGTGTGTGTGTGTGTGTGTGTGTGTGTGTGTGTGTGTGTGTGTGTGTGTGTGTGTGTGTGTGTGTGTGTGTGTGTGTGTGTGTGTGTGTGTGTGTGTGTGTGTGTGTGTGTGTGTGTGTGTAATATTTGAGTGGAGGTGAAGTTGGAAAAGGCTTTTAGGGAAAATCCTTTCCACCCCATGTTCTATCTGTGTAGTGTGAAGTGGTGTTATATATCCTGAAGTGTGTGTGTGTGTGGTGTGTGTGTGTGGGTTGTGTGTTGTGTGTGTGTGTGTGGTATGTTTGTGTGTGTGCGTGTGGTGTATGTGTGTGTGTGTTGTGTTGTGTGTGTTGTGTTGTGTGTGGTGTGTTTGTGTGTGTGCGTGTGTGTGTGTGTGTGTGTGTGTGTGCATGTGTGTGTGGTGTGTGTGTGTGTGGTGTGTTTGTGTGTACATGTGTGTGTGTGTGTGTGCATGTGTGTGTGTGTGCATGTGTGTGCGTGTGTGTGGTGTCTTTGTGTGTGTGTACATGTGTGTGTGTGTGTGCATATGTGCATGTGTGTGTACATGTGTGTGTGTGCATATGTGCATGTGTGTGTGTGTGTGTGTGTGTGTGTGTGTGTGTGTGTGTGTGTGTGTGTGTGTGTGTGGATGTAGGTGATAACACACTTTGGTGATGACATTTCACTTCCTTATGTTATAAAGTACATTTTACCAAGACAAACATAATTCTTCATGTTCTGAATCTGCCAGTGGGGTCTTTCTCTACCATATCATTGACATTATATCCTAATATTCAGTTGTCGTAGCCTAATACATCCCATAATAAGCGTTGAGCTCTGTCGACAGCGGTGCAGTTTTATAGCTGAATGTTTTGAGGATTTGACATTTTGTGGTCATGTCTTCCACGTGCTTCTTCACCTGCATTGCTTGCTGTTTGGGGTTTTAGGCTGGGTTTCTGTACAGCACTTTGAGATATCAGCTGATGTACGAAGGGCTATATAAAATAAATTTGATTGATTGATTGATTGTTTCCCCGGGTCGTAAATAGCTAAATTAGCATGACAGGAGCTTTAATAACTGTAAAAGGCTTTGACATTAAAAGCTTGGGGTAAGCTTAGTGCTCCATATTGACATTAAAAGCTTGGGGTACGCTTAGTGCTCCATATTGACAATAAAAGCTTGGGGTACGCTCAGTGCTCCATATTGACATTAAAAGCTTGGGGTACGCTCAGTGCTCCATATTGACAATAAAAGCTTGGGGTACGCTCAGTGCTCCATATTGACAATAAAAGCTTGGGGTACGCTCAGTGCTCCATATTGACAATAAAAGCTTGGGGTACGCTCAGTGCTCCATATTGACAATAAAAGCTTGGGGTACGCTCAGTGCTCCATATTGACAATAAAAGCTTGGGGTACGCTCAGTGCTCCATATTGACAATAAAAGCTTGGGGAACGCTCAGTGCTCCATATTGACAATAAAAGCTTGGGGTACGCTCAGTGCTCCATATTGACAATAAAAGCTTGGGGTACGCTTAGTGCTCCATATTGAAAATAAAAGCTTGGGGTACGCTTAGTGCTCCATATTGACATTAAAAGCTTGGGGTACGCTCAGTGCTCCATATTGACATAAAAAGCTTGGGGTACGCTCAGTGTTCCTTTGACAATAAAAGCTTGGGTTACGCTCAGTGTTCCTTTGACAATAAAAGCTTGGGGTACGCTCAGTGGTCCATATTGACATTAAAAGCTTGGGGTACGCTCAGTGCTCCATATTGACAATAAAAGCTTGGGGTACGCTCAGTGTTCCTTTGACAATAAAAGCTTGGGGTACGCTCAGTGTTCCTTTGACAATAAAATCTTGGGGTATGCTCAGTGTTCCTTTGACAATAAAAGCTTGGGGTACGCTCAGTGTTCCTTTGACAATAAAAGCTTGGGGTACGCTCAGTGGTCCATATTGACATTAAAAGCTTGGGGTACGCTCAGTGTTCCTTTGACATTAAAAGCTTGGGGTACGCTCAGTGCTCCATATTGACAATAAAAGCTTGGGGTACGCTCAGTGCTCCATATTGACATTAAAAGCTTGGGGTACGCTCAGTGTTCCTTTGACAATAAAAGCTTGGGGTACGCTCAGTGCTCCTTTGACAATAAAAGCTTGGGGTACACTCAGTGCTCCTTTGAAATAAAAAGCTTGGGGTACGCTCAGTGCTCCTTTGACATTCCACAGAGATATGCTTGTTTTCGTGAGAAATCTTCTAATTACCAAAATATGAAAATACTATCTTACCTCTCTCTCTATATTGTTCTATGTCCTCTTGATTCAAGAAGATGACGGGTTCAACGGTGAGCCTGTCTGTTAGCCTATATTCTCTCACAGCATCCAGCCTAGCTGACACCTGGCTATTCTCCTGATTTATGAGCACTTTCTTTTGTCATGCCTCCATTGATTTATTCACCCTCCTACATGGGTAAAAACACCAATAACTTTGAAACAGATTATGATAGAGAAATTAGGTTTGGACCATTGGTCTTCTGATAGGATTTTCTACACAATTAACAAGAAAACATGCGCTTTGGATTGGACACCCTAGTTATGCCCCATGTATCTTCCTCTATCAAGGGTGGAGTGATGTCACTTCCTCTATCTCTAAGAGCCTCTCTCTGTGGAGGGTGGAGTAATGTCACGTCCTCTATCTCTAAGAGCCTCTCTCTGTGGAAGGTGGAGTGATGTCACAACCTTTATCTCTAATAGCTTCTCTCTGTGGAGGGTGGAGTGATGTCACATCCTCTATCTCTATGAGCTTCTCTCTGTGGAGGGTGGAGTGATGTCACATCCTCTATCTCTAAGAGCCTCTCTCTGTGGAGGGTGGAGTGATGTCACGTCCTCTATCTCTAAGAGCCTCTCTTTGTGGAGGGTGGAGTGATGTCACATCCTCTATCTCTAAGAGCCTCTCTCTGTGGAGGGTGGAGTGATGTCACATCCTCTATCTCTAAGAGCCTCTCTCTGTGGAGGGTGGAGTGATGTCACATCCTCTATCTCTAAGAGCTTCTCTCTGTGGAAGGTGGAGTGATGTCACGTCCTCTATCTCTAAGAGCCTCTCTCTGTGGAGGGTGGAGTGATGTCACATCCTCTATCTCTAAGAGCCTCTCTCTGTGGAGGGTGGAGTGATGTCACATCCTCTATCTCTAAGAGCCTCTCTCTGTGGAGGGTGGAGTGATGTCACGTCCTCTATCTCTAAGAGCCTCTCTTTGTGGAGGGTGGAGTGATGTCACATCCTCTATCTCTAAGAGCCTCTCTCTGTGGAGGGTGGAGTGATGTCACATCCTCTATCTCTAAGAGCCTCTCTCTGTGGAGGGTGGAGTGATGTCACATCCTCTATCTCTAAGAGCTTTTCTCTGTGGAGGGTGGAGTGATGTCACATCCTCTATCTCTAAGAGCCTCTCTCTGTGGAGGGTGGAGTGATGTCACATCCTCTATCTCTAAGAGCTTCTCTCTGTGGAGGGTGGAGTGATGTCACATCCTCTATCTCTAAGAGCCTCTCTCTGTGGAGGGTGGAGTGATGTCACATCCTCTATCTCTAAGAGCTTCTCTCTGTGGAGGGTGGAGTGATGTCACGTCCTCTATCTCTAAGAGCCTCTCTCTGTGGAGGGTGGAGTGATGTCACATCCTCTATCTCTAAGAGCTTCTCTCTGTGGAGGGTGGAGTGATGTCACATCCTCTATCTCTAAGAGCTTCTCTCTGTGGAGGGTGGAGTGATGTCACATCCTCTATCTCTAAGAGCCTCTCTCTGTGGAGGGTGGAGTGATGTCACATCCTCTATCTCTAAGAGCCTCTCTCTGTGGAGGGTGGAGTGATGTCACATCCTCTATCTCTAAGAGCCTCTCTCTGTGGAGGGTGGAGTGATGTCACATCCTCTATCTCTAAGAGCTTTTCTCTGTGGAGGGTGGAGTGATGTCACATCCTCTATCTCTAAGAGCCTCTCTCTGTGGAGGGTGGAGTGATGTCACATCCTCTATCTCTAAGAGCTTCTCTCTGTGGAGGGTGGAGTGATGTCACATCCTCTATCTCTAAGAGCCTCTCTCTGTGGAGGGTGGAGTGATGTCACATCCTCTATCTCTAAGAGCTTCTCTCTGTTGTCTAATAGATCTAAGGTCTGTGCTGTATGAGTGGTATAGACTGTGAGGTGCAGTAGAGTGCTGTTGTGCATTAGTGTCAATTTTCTTTCTTTCTGTTTTTCTTCAGAGTACTGTTGAGCATTAGTGTCCATTTTTCTTTCTTTCTCTCTCTCTAGTTCCTGCCTTCTCTTGGACTCCTGTCTGGTGCAGTGGTCTGAGACACTGCATCTCAGTGAAAGAAGCATCACTGCTGGTACCTGGTTAAAATCCAGGTTACACCACATCCAGCCTTGATTGGGAGTCCAGGTTAGGCCGCCTTTGTAAATACAAATTTGTTACTAGTTACTAGTTAAATAAAGGAAAAAATATACATTACACCTTTTGTTTCATTATTCTTATTTACAAAACCTCCTTTCTTCCATTCTTTCATTCTTTAGTGACCATCTTCACCAATTCAATCTTCTTTTTTTACATCAACTGGTATACATTTTAGGTCTGAAATGGAAACAACTTGATTTATAATAAGCTTTTACTCATCAGCGTGTTTGAATGGTTTCTGTATTGGAGCAGCACATAGGAAGCGTGACGTGTCGGTTGAATGACAGATTATGGGACTTCCTCTGGGAAAGTCTTCTTCAAACACACCCATGTATTTATAAGGCAAACATCTGGGAGGTCGAAACCTCACACTGTACCAATCCACATCTGAGCTGGCCATCATGTCTCCATCTCTCATGTCATATTAACATCTCTCTCTCTCTCTCTCTCTCTCTCTCTCTCTCTCTCTCTCTCTCTCTCTCTCTCTCTCTCTCTCTCTCTCTCTCGCTCTCTCTCTCTCTCTCTCTCTCTCTCTCTCTCTCTCTCTCTCTCTCTCTCTGTCTCTCTCTCTCTCTCTCTCTCTGTCTCTCTCTCTCTGTCTATCTCAAACTGTACCAATCCACATCTGAGCTGGCCATCATGTCTCCATCTCTCATGTCATATTAACATCTCTCTCTCTCTCTCTCTCTCTCTCTCTCTCTCTCTCTCTCTCTCTCTCTCACTCTCACTCTCTCTGTCTCTCTCTGTCTCTCTCTCTCTCTCTCTCTCTCTCTCCATCTCTCTCTCTCTTTCTCCATATCTCTCTCCTTCTCTCTCTCTCCAAATCTCTATCTCTCGTTCTCTCCATATGTCCTTCCCCCTCATTCTATCTCTCCATCTCCTTTTTTCCTCCACCCCCCCATCCCTACCCTTTCTCACTCCCTTGTTCCCTTGTTCAGCAGTTAATCACCAACAGTGTTGTAGAAGTCATGCCCTGTTCTCGACATGAGCGTCTGGGTTGCGTCCACTAATAGAGAGCCAATTACCTTCCATTACTGCAGTACAGGAGTGTGTGTGTGTGTGTGTGTGTGTGTGTGTGTGTGTGTGTGTGTGTGTGTGTGTGTACGTGTGTGTACGTGCACGTGTGCGTACAGCGTCCACTTTATTAAGGAGCGATGATGGCGACTACAAAAACAACAAGTTGTGAACATATTAGCCCGGCGCCCACGCCTGTCCAGGTCCTGTATGTGTTGTTGTTGTGTTCTGGTTCTGGCTGATGTTGCTGCTGGGGTCTGTAGTTCAGGTAGTTCACAATTAGAATGGGTAACACTTTACTGTGGTTGTCCTATGCACCAAGCCTTCATAAAGCCTTTATGGCACAGCATGTTATAACTTAGTAGGGAATCAACTTAATGTCACGTCCTGACCATAGAAAGCCTTAGTTTAGTCTAGTTTATATTTTCTATGTGGGGTTCTAGTTTGTTTTGGTATGATTCCCAATTAGAGGCAGCTGGCTATCGTTGTCTCTAATTGGGGATCATACGTAAGTAGCATTTTTTCCACCTGTGTGTTATGGGATACTGTTTTGAGTTATTGAAAATGTATTATTGTATTATAAACCATGAACAGAATGCATCAGTGATTCTTATTTCCTGCAACTTTCTGAAGAGGCAACAACAATGCCCTGTCTGTGTGTGTGCAATGACGCTAGTGAAAAGTCTTCTGGTAGATGGAAAGGCTTTTCCAACAATATTCTCGATTAAATGTTGACTACAAAGTAGCCTATGCTGACCTGGCAGAACTATATCAGGATTATTTGCATCAATCCAGTGGGTATTTGTTTTGTTTCACACATCTTAATAACAGCCTCTTGCTGGTGCCCACTGGAGTTAAAGGGTAACTACACCCAAAAATGTACAAATATTTACAAAAATCAAGACCTCAAAAGTGGTCTCTTGATGTGGTTTAACCATTTTTGTGGACTTTTCTATATAAAAAAAGGTGTGACTTTGAGAGGGAAAACCTGGGAAACTGGACAAAAATGGACACCTAGAGAAACAAAATGGAGAAAACTGAATTTGGGAGAATAAAAAAAAAAAAATATTAGTGGGTTATTTTCTTTGATTGTTGCTCATGTCCTGTAGTGTCTTGGATGCTTTAACATAATAGCGTTGTTGTTTTGAGAATGCATAAAGATATCAGTATTTCTTCTCTCACACACTGACTTCTCTTGCTGTCTCCCAGACAGGTCCAGCACTGAGGTCAACCTCAACCCACCCACCCATTATACCACAACCAACAACATGACCATCTACCTCCCCACAGCCGCCCCCTCAATGCCTGAGCCCAACACCTTCCCCCCCTCCCCTCTCTTCCTCCTCACCCCTGACCCTTTCTTCAATGGATCCTACCACAACTGGACCAACCCTGGCGGTGGAGGCGTGGGGGGTTTCCAACTCACTATAGCAGGGGTCCTTATCCCCCTCATCTATGTAGCAGTCTGTGTGATCGGCCTGGTGGGCAACACATTGGTCATCTACATTGTTTTAAACTATGTGAGGACGGAGTCGGTCACTAACATCTATATACTCAACCTGGCCATCGCTGATGAGCTGTTCATGCTAGGTCAGTGTTTCTTTTGTGCTTTCATTGTGGTTTTTCAAGGTGTTGTTTATTCAACTCTGTTATTAGCCTTGTTAAACCAGCCTTATTTTGCAAGCTCACATTCTGTTTCACGTGAAATGTAACTAAATATGACCGTAGTGGTCAGTCTGCTTTTTGATCATCTTACAGTATTTCTTTCATTTGATCATTTTACTGTAAAGTGTGTTGCAGTTTTAAATGCACTTCAAATACAATGTAAGTGTGCGTTTTTAAAATCGTTTTTAAATCAAATCAAACTGTATTTGCCACATGTGCCAAATACAACAAGTGTAAACTTTACTGTGAAATGCTTTACTTACAAGCCCTTAACCAACGGTGCAGCCCTTAACCAACGGTGCAGCCCTTAACCAACAGTGCAGCCCTTAACCAACAGTGCAGCCCTTAACCAACAGTGCAGCCCTTAACCAACAGTGCAGCCCTTAACCAACAGTGCAGCCCTTAACCAACGGTGCAGCCCTTAACCAACAGTGCAGCCCTTAACCAACAGTGCAGCCCTTAACCAACAGTGCAGCCCTTAACCAACAGTGCAGCCCTTAACCAACAGTGCAGCCCTTAACCAACAGTGCAGCCCTTAACCAACAGTGCAGCCCTTAACCAACAGTGCAGCCCTTAACCAACAGTGCAGCCCTTAACCAACAGTGCAGCCCTTAACCAACAGTGCAGCCCTTAACCAACGGTGCAGTTCAAGAAGAAAATATTTACCAAGTAGACTAAAATAAAAAGTAATAACAAAAAGTAACACAATAAGAATAACGATGCTATATACAGGGGGCACCGGTACAGTCAGTGTGCAGGGTTACAGGCTAGTTGACGTAATCTGTACATGTAGGTGGGAGCGAAGTGACTAATTGCACTGTCAATATAGTTAGATTTGATTTGACTTCCTCTAGGCCTCCCCTTCCTGGCGGTCCAGAACGCTCTTCTCTCCTGGCCGTTTGGTTCTCTCATGTGCCGTGTGGTCATGACTGTGGACGCCATCAACCAGTTCACCGCCATCTTCTGTCTCACGGTCATGTCCATCGACCGCTACCTCGCAGTGGTCCATCCCATACGGTCGTCGTGGTGGAGGCGACCGCACGTGGCCAAGGCGGTGAACGCGGCGGTGTGGGCAGTGTCGTTTGTGGTGGTGCTGCCCGTGGTGGTGTTTGCGGACGTACTGGAGGATGATGGGAACTGTAGTATAGTGTGGCCTGAGCCAGCCGAGGTCTGGAAGGCATCGTTCATCGTGTACACGTGCACGGTCGGGTTCTTCGGACCGCTACTCGTCATCTGTCTCTGCTACCTGCTCATTGTGATCAAGGTCAGAATCTATGACTACTTCCGCACTTAAAAGGGAAAAAATAGCTATTTTACACTACTTGGGAGGCCTGTCTGTTATACTTAGACTGAACCAGTATGTCCTTTGTGAGGAAACATCATTGTTGATTGGTAACATAGACCCAGGTGTTGCTTCACCTCCGTTGTTACATGAAATAAATGTGTTCTGATGTCTTTGTCTCATCTTACCACTGATTTATTTATACTTCCCTTAAATCAGACAGACATTGTGAGAGGTATTTGTTTTGAGGGGCAGGACCACTTGGCCCTCTTCCAGGGAACCCTTCCTTGTGCGGTTCTCTACTCCGGCCCTGACCTGTTACATCTGACCTGTTACATCTGACCTGTTACATCTGACCTGTTACATCTGACCTGTTACATCTGACCCGTTACATCTGACCCGTAGTATCTGACCTGTTACATCTGACCTGTAGCATCTGACCTGTTGCATCTGACCTGTAACATCTGACCTGTTACATCTGACCTGTTACATCTGACCTGTTACATCTGACCTGTAACATCTGACCTGTTACATCTGACCTGTTACATCTGACCTGTTACATCTGACCTGTTACATCTGACCCGTTACATTTGACCTGTAGTATCTGACCTGTAACATCTGACCTGTTACATCTGACCTGTTACATCTGACCTGTTACATCTGACCTGTTACATCTGACCTGTAACATCTGACCTGTTACATCTGACCTGTTACATCTGACCTGTTACATCTGACCTGTTACATCTGACCTGTTACATCTGACCTGTTGCATCTGACCTGTAACATCTGACCTGTTACATCTGACCTGTTACATCTGACCTGTAACATCTGACCTGTTACATCTGACCTGTTACATCTGACCTGTTACATCTGACCCGTTACATCTGACCTGTAGTATCTGACCTGTTACATCTGACCTGTTACATTTGACCTGTTACATCTGACCTGTTACATCTGACAACAAACAGAAATGTTTCAACATCTTTAATGTCTGGGTCAGGAGCCGGAGGGGAGGACACACAGGGAGTGGGTCTCTGTCAGTGGAGGCTGCTGAGGGGAGGACACACAGGGAGTGGGTCTCTGTCAGTGGAGGCTGCTGAGGGGAGGACACATAGGGAATGGGTCTCTGTCAGTGGAGGCTGCTGAGGGGAGGACACACAGGGAGTGGGTCTCCGTCAGTGGAGGCTGCTGAGGGGAGGACACACAGGGAATGGGTCTCTGTCAGTGGAGGCTGCTGAGGGAAGGACACACAGGGAGTGGGTCTCTGTCAGTGGAGGCTGCTGAGGGGAGGACGGTTCATAATAATGCTTGGAATGGAGTCCATGTCTTTGATGTGTTTGATACCATTCAATTGACTCCATTCCAGTCAGTATTATGAGCCGTCCTCCCCTCAGCAGCCTCCACTGTTCTCTGGCGAAGGGGTGGAGTGTCCTACCCTACAGTGGCCTACCCTACAATGGTCTACCCTACAGTGGTCTACCCTTCCATGGCCTACCCTAAAGTGGCCTACCCTAAAGTGACTTACCCTACATTGGTCTACCCTACAGTGGCCTACCCTAAAGTGGCCTACCCTACATTGGCCTACCCTAAAGTGGCCTACCCTACAGGGGCATACCCTACAGTGGCCTACCCTACAGGGACCTACCCTACAGGGGCAAACGCTATATTGGCCTACCCTACAGGGGCCTACCCTATATTGGCCTACCCTACATTGGCCTACCCTACAGGGGCCTACCCTACAGCAGCCTACCCTACATGTGTTATATTGCTGACTTAACTTTTATATTATATTTAATTGTAAAGTGTGCTGAGATGTTTTAACTGCCAATAAAGTTGAATTGTTTTGTTTTGATTCGAAGGTGCGCAACGCGGGGAAACGGGCCCGGTCCACCTCCTCCCGACGCAGGAAGTCCGAACGCAAGATCACCCGCATGGTGGTTGTCGTGGTAGCAGTGTTCGTGTTGTGCTGGCTCCCATTCTACATCCTCAACATCGTTAACCTGCTAATCCTGTTACCGGGCGAATTCCGGGGGCTGTACTACTTTGTGGTGGTCCTATCGTACACTAATAGCTGCGCTAACCCAATAATTTACGGATTCCTGTCCGATAATTTTAAGAGAGGGTTCCGGAAGGCTCTTTGTCGTTCTTCGAGGAGGGTGGAGAACCACGAGAGAGCGGCAGCCACCGAGCTGCAGCGCCCTGCAGAGCTCTGGAGGGGAATTGCGCCCGAGCCGCGAGATGGCCTGGGGGTCACCAAGTCTCATGAAGGAGGGGAGGAAGAAGTGGAGGAGGAAGAGGAGAACGGGATAGAGATGGAGAGAAGAGAAGATGCCACTCAGATGAGAGAGAACTGCAGGATTGCACAGAACGGGAACGGAGGAGGACAAGTTGAGAGCTCCAGGATCTTGTTCACTCCGGGGGGAAATGTGGAGACGGTACCCCTGGGGCAGAGGGCTAAAGCTGGGGAGGAGGCTGGGAAAGGCCCAGGCTTAGAATTGGGGCCTACTGTCGCTGCCTCCACTCTTGCCAATGGATCAAAGAGTGAAAGTAACAGGTCACGTCCAGACACAGTGGAGAAGAGCCCCAAGCTACAGATCAGCTACCTGTAACTCATAAATAAGCTTTTTCCCAATGTCCATACTAGTATACCACTGATACGGACACGTCTTGCTGAGACTGAGGCTGTCCTAATATGGACACTGTACAGTGTATAGAATGATGGTGAAGCTGCTCCTAGACACGCTGATCTTGGGTCAGTTTTGCATTTTCCCCACTCATGGTTAAGGGTTGGGGGAGGGGAAGCTGATCCTAGATCTGTACCGAGGGGAAACGTTACCCAGGAGCTGGATTGCATGTCCGGTACAGTGACTCATTCTAAGTAGTGAGCTACTGTGTCGATTGGAACAGAGATATATGGATTGAATGTAGCAACATTAACCCAACACCTAGCAACCTTGTTAAGAGGTTTGGGGCTCTTAGGGTAACAATTAAGGTGTTGGCTTGACAGTCACTGGACCTGGGTTCAAACCCCAGTTGGGGCTATCCCCCGAGTTTGTTAATGTATCATTTAAATTGACACTTTTGAGTATCAACTGTGAACTTACAATGATACCAACTGCCTTGCCTCAAATTCCAAGCTTTTTGGCCAAGAATTGATGATCAGTTATTTTATTGGACTGAGAATTTGCAAATCTTTACAGAACAATTTCAGTATTACGCTAAGTGCGCAATGTAAAAATGTACAGAAATGTTTGAGAATCATAATACAGTTTTGAATAGGCTATTCAGAGATGCACACAAGGAGAAAAACACATACTATATTGTCAGTATTTGAATGATGTATCTATGTGACAGTTTCATAGTGCAGTATGTTTTCAACAGTAGCCTTCAGACAGAGTATAAAAGTCTCATGACACCACTAAAATCACAGGGAACGAAGTGTTCCCTTTCATCCAAGAACAGCATCATGTAACAGTTCTTCTAAATGTCATATAAGCTATTGCAATGAGAGTTCCTACTGCCTCTGTCTGAGGCTTTACAATACAAGTGCAAATTAGTGTCCTTCTGTTGAAAGCGAAAGCAAACAGACATCTAGTTCCGTTCTATTGCTATCTCACCTCGTCCCTGGTGGAACGTTCCATCTATCAGAATGAATGGAGTCATTACAGTGAATGATGTCACCGAAGCGCACCTGCACGATTAACTCTCATACATATTCATGATGACGGGAGTGGAGTCGATTCAATTACGGCGGATGGTATATCAAAGAGCTGTGCGCACTCTGATATCGACCTTCGGTTCATTTGACTGGCATCCAGCGGAATATCTTCTGAGCGACGTTGTGGTGGACATTGATGTCGAATGCTATTTTGTTTGGGGAGAATGTTAGTGAACCTTTCAGACAGATGCTGTTTATGTGAGTGAAGCAGCTGAACCATCAGAAAGCAGTTGGCCTTTGGAACTAAGGATAGATATTTGCAGAGCCATATTTGTTGATATTTAGATTGAGATAATATGTTTCTGGGTAGTTGCATAGGAACAAAGCTGTTTTTCTACGGAGCAGAGCTATACAGTATTTCTGTGTATGTACTGTATGTAGGCAGTGCATAGTGCCATATTCAATAAGAGAATGTATCAAATGTGGCCTTTAAGTTCACTTAGCCTGAGTGTTTTGTCATGTTGTTTTCCGAGCCTCAGTTCGTCAGGACATGGTCTCTACAAGGTGTCAAAGTGTTCCACAGGGATGCTGGTCAATGTTGACTCCAATGCTTCCCAACGTTGTGTCAAGTTGACTGGATGTCCTTTGGGTGGTGGACCATTCTTGATACACACGGGAAACTGTTAAGCTTGAAAAACCCATCAGTGTTGAAGTTCATGACACACTGGAACCGGAGCACCTGACACCTACTACCATACAGTACCCCGTTCAAAGACACTCCTGTCACCTACTACCATACCCCGTTCAAAGACACTCCTGTCACCTACTACCATACCCCGTTCAAAGGCACTCCTGACACCTACTACCATACAGTACCCCGTTCAAAGACACTCCTGACACCTACTACCATACCCCGTTCAAAGACACTCCTGACACCTACTACCATACCCCGTTCAAAGACACTCCTGACACCTACTACCATACAGTACCCCGTTCAAAGACACTCCTGACACCTACTACCATACCCCATTCAAAGACACTCCTGACACCTACTACCATACAGTACCCCGTTCAAAGACACTCCTGACACCTACTACCATACCCAGTTCAAAGACACTCCAGACACCTACTACCATACAGTACCCCGTTCAAAGGCACTCCTGACACCTACTACCATACAGTACCCCGTTCAAAGACACTCCTGACACCTACTACCATACAGTACCCCGTTCAAAGGCACTCCTGACACCTACTACCATACAGTACCCCGTTCAAAGGCACTCCTGACACCTACTACCATACCCCATTCAAAGACACTCCTGACACCTACTACCATACAGTACCCCGTTCAAAGGCACTCCTGACACCTACTACCATACCCTTTTCAAAGACACTCCAGACACCTACTACCATACCCTTTTCAAAGGCACTCCTGACACCTACAGTGCCTTGCGAAAGTATTCGGCCCCCTTGAACTTTGCGACCTTTTGCCACATTTCAGGCTTCAAACATAAAGATATAAAACTGTATTTTTTTGTGAAGAATCAACAACAAGTGGGACACAATCATGAAGTGGAACGACATTTATTGGATAATTCAAACTTTTTTAACAAATCAAAAACTGAAAAATTGGGCGTGCAAAATTATTCAGCCCCTTTACTTTCAGTGCAGCAAACTCTCTCCAGAAGTTCAGTGAGGATGTCTGAATGATCCAATGTTGACCTAAATGACTATTGATGATAAATACAATCCACCTGTGTGTAATCAAGTCTCCGTATAAATGCACCTGCACTGTGATAGTCTCAGAGGTCCGTTAAAAGCGCAGAGAGCATCATGAAGAACAAGGAACACACCAGGCAGGTCCGAGATACTGTTGTGAAGAAGTTTAAAGCCGGATTTGGATACAAAAAGATTTCCCAAGCTTTACACATCCCAAGGAGCACTGTGCAAGCGATAATATTGAAATGGAAGGAGTATCAGACCACTGCAAATCTACCAAGACCTGGCCGTCCCTCTAAACTTTTAGCTCATACAAGGAGAAGACTGATCAGAGATGCAGCCAAGAGGCCCATGATCACTCTGGATGAACTGCAGAGATCTACAGCTGAGGTGGGAGACTCTGTCCATAGGACAACAATCAGTCGTATATTACACAAATCTGGCCTTTATGGAAGAGTGGCAAGAAGAAAGCCATTTCTTAAAGATATCCATAAAAAGTGTCGTTTAAAGTTTGCCACAAGCCACCTGGAAGACACACTAAACATGTGGAAGAAGGTGCTCTGGTCAGATGAAACCAAAATTGAACTTTTTGGCAACAATGCAAAACGTTATGTTTGGCGTAAAAGCAACACAGCTCATCACCCTGAAAACACCATGCCCACTGTCAAACACGGTGGTGGCAGCATCATGGTTTGGGCCTGCTTTTCTTCAGCAGGGACAGGGAAGATGGTTAAAATTGATGGGAAGATGGATGGAGCCAAATACAGGACCATTCTAGAAGAAAACCTGATGGAGTCTGCAAAAGACCTGCGACTGGGACGGAGATTTGTCTTCCAACAAGACAATGATCCAAAACATAAAGCAAAATCTACAATGGAATGGTTCAAAAATAAACATATCCAGGTGTTAGAATGGCCAAGTCAAAGTCCAGACCTGAATCCAATCGAGAATCTGTGGAAAGAACTGAAAACTGCTGTTCACAAATGCTCTCCATCCAACCTCACTGAGCTCGAGCTGTTTTGCAAGGAGGGATGGGAAAAAATGTCAGTCTCTCGATGTGCAAAACTGATAGAGACATACCCCAAGCGACTTACAGCTGTAATCGCAGCAAAAGGTGGCGCTACAAAGTATTAACTTAAGGGGCTGAATAATTTTGCACGCCCAATTTTTCAGTTTTTGATTTGTTAAAACAGTTTGAAATATCCAATAAATGTCGTTCCACTTCATGATTGTGTCCCACTTGTTGTTGATTCTTCACAAAAAAATACAGTTTTATATCTTTACGTTTGAAGCCTGAAATGTGGCAAAAGGTCGCAAAGTTCAAGGGGGCCGAATACTTTCGCAAGGCACTGTACTACCATACAGTACCTCGTTCAAAGACACTCCTGACACCTACTACCATACCCTGTTCAAAGGCATTCAAAGGCACTCCTGACACCTACTACCATACCCTGTTCAAAGGCACTCCTGACACCTACTACCATACCCCGTTCAAAGACACTCCTGACACCTACTACCATACCCCGTTCAAAGGCACTCCTGACACCTACTACCATACCCTGTTCAAAGGCACTCCTGACACCTACTACCATACAGTACCTCATTCAAAGGCACTCCTGACACCTACTACCATACAGTACCCCGTTCAAAGACATTCCTGTCACCTACTACCATACCTAGTTCAAAGACACTCCTGACACCTACTACCATACCCCGTTCAAAGACACTCCTGACACCTACTACCATACAGTACCTCGTTCAAAGGCACTCCTGACACCTACTACCATACCCTGTTCAAAGACACTCCTGACACCTACTACCATACAGTACCCCGTTCAAAGACACTCCTGACACCTACTACCATACCCTGTTCAAAGGCACTCCTGACACCTACTACCATACCCCGTTCAAAGACACTCCTGACACCTACCACCATACCCCGTTCAAAGACACTCCTGACACCTACTACCATACAGTACCCCGTTCAAAGACATTCCTGTCACCTACTACCATACCCAGTTCAAAGACACTCCTGACACCTACCACCATACCCCGTTCAAAGGCACTCCTGACACCTACTACCATACAGTACCCCGTTCAAAGACACTCCTGACACCTACTACCATACAGTACCCCGTTCAAAGACACTCCTGACACCTACTACCATACCCCGTTCAAAGACACTCCTGACACCTACTACCATACAGTACCCCGTTCAAAGACACTCCTGACACCTACTACCATACAGTACCTCGTTCAAAGGCACTCCTGACACCTACTACCATACCCCGTTCAAAGACACTCCTGACACCTACTACCATACAGTACCCCGTTCAAAGACACTCCTGACACCTACTACCATACAGTACCCCGTTCAAAGACACTCCTGACACCTACTACCATACAGTACCTCGTTCAAAGGCACTCCTGACACCTACTACCATACAGTACCTCGTTCAAAGGCACTCCTGACACCTACTACCATACCCCGTTCAAAGACACTCCTGACACCTACTACCATACCCCGTTCAAAGACACTCCTGACACCTACTACCATACAGTACCCCGTTCAAAGACACTCCTGACACCTACTACCATACCCCGTTCAAAGACACTCCTGACACCTACTACCATACAGTACCTCGTTCAAAGGCACTCCTGACACCTACTACCATACCCTTTTCAAAGACACTCCAGACACCTACTACCATACCCAGTTCAAAGACACTCCTGACACCTACTACCATACCCCGTTCAAAGACACTCCTGACACCTACTACCATACAGTACCTCGTTCAAAGGCACTCCTGACACCTACTACCATACAGTACCTCGTTCAAAGACACTCCTGATACCTACTACCATACAGTACCTCGTTCAAAGACACTCCTGATACCTACTACCATACCCTGTTCAAAGACACTCCTGACACCTACTACCATACAGTACCCTGTTCAAAGACACTCCTGACACCTACTACCATACAGTACCTCGTTCAAAGACACTCCTGATACCTACTACCATACAGTACCCCGTTCAAAGGCACTCCAGTCTTTTGTCTTGCCCATTCACCCTCTGAATGACACACAGACACAATCCATGTCTCTTGTCTCAAGGCTTGAAAATCCTTCTTCAACGTGTCTCCTCCCCTTCATCTACACTGACAAGTGACATCAATAAGGGATCATAGCTTTCACCCCGTAGAGTCTGCTGAGGGGAGGAAGGCTCATAGTAATGGCTGTAATGGAGCGAATGGAAACTATGTTTGATGTATTTGATACCATTCCACTCCAGCCATTTGCATGAGTCCGTTCTCCCCAATTAAGATGCCACCAACCTCCTGTGCTTTCACCTGGATTATGGCATGGAAAGAGCAGTTTTGTACACTCAGTTTATGTCTACACACAGCTAGAAGTTAACAAGTTAGAAGATAAGTTATTGGGAAAAGTGCTCGTCATACTTTAAATGAATGATCAAGTTATTTGTTGACAAATTGAATCAGGTGTGCTAGCTCTGGAATATCTCAAATACATGGAACGTCTGGGATTCTCCGAGGTTTGAGAACCACTGCATTAGAAGATATGTATGGAGAGATGTTTGGAAAAGTCACACACCTTAAATGAATGATCAGTTCCTTTCTAACGATCTTATGTCTACGCTTATGTCTCACCCACGGTGGTGCTTTGGTAGCCTGGTTACTAGTCTGTGTGTGCCATCATACCACTCCTTGTCATGCCAAACATGTTGACAACCACAAGGAGATGACTGCACTAACAGATCTGGGACCAGGCCGGTGCTTTGGTCACCCAGAGTGTGTGGATGGAACCCAGCTCCTGCTTTGGTGAAAATCTCAACTTTTTCTGATAGTTTCTGGCCTTAGTGCCAGTCTGTTTGTTCCATCATGCCAACTCCTTGTCACTCATTGTCATGTCAAACATGTTAGGGTTGACAATAACAGCAATGGAGTTGGCAAGAGCACAAACTGATCTGGGACCAGGCTATGTAAATGGCATTCTTATGTTTAGATAGTGTATGTGTACGCTGATGACTACAAAGCCTCAAATTGAATGTGAAGTTTGAAGAAAAAAATAAATGTCTTATAATGTGATTTTTGTATTTATTCCAAGTCACTGGTATACCATTGGTGTCAGTTGACAGCTGACACTACAGTATGGAAGAGATACATGTTCATCAGAGCAATCAGATATTCTGATCACAGCGGGACAACCCTTCTGTCACTTTCCAACAGTATTGATGAGTGTTAAGGGAACGGTTTGTCGGCGCTTTAAATTAACAGCAGTATTGATTGTGGAAAAGCAATCAGAAAATGTGTGACGTGTCAAACTTAAGGTCCACGAGACGGATCTGGACAAATTGGGTGAAGACCGAATGTGGCCCGCAGGGGAAATGAGTTTGACACCCCTGATCTATGACGAGCCTGATGCAGTAACGTAGGGAAATAGTCAGGTCTAAAATTATTGACACCCCTGATCTATGACGAGCCTGAGGCAGTAACGTAGGGAAATAGTCAGGTCTCAAATTATTGGCACCCCTGATCTATGACGAGCCTGAGGCAGTAACGCAGGGAAATAGTCAGGTCTCAAATTATTGACACCCCTGATCTATGACGAGCCTGAGGCAGTAACGTAGGGAAATAGTCAGGTCTAAAATTATTGACACCCCTGATCTATGACGAGCCTGAGGCAGTAACGTAGGGAAATAGTCAGGTCTCAAATTATTGACACCCCTGATTTATGACGAGCCTGAGGCAGTAACGTAGGGAAATAGTCAGGTCTAAAATTATTGACACCCCTGATCTATGACGAGCCTGAGGCAGTAACGTAGGGAAATAGTCAGGTCTCAAATTATTGACACCCCTGATCTATGACGAGCCTGAGGTAGTAACGTAGGGAAATAGTCAGGTCTAAAATTATTGACACCCCTGATCTATGACGAGCCTGAGGCAGTAAGGTAGGGAAATAGTCAAGTCTAAAATTATTGGCACCCTTGATAAAAATGAGCAAAAAAAGTCTGTATAAATTAAATAATTCAAATAATGAGCTGTATTATATGCTCAGTTATTATATCATGTTATACTAATCCGCTCAGAGAAAGACATTTTGAGAAGTAATATTTGTCTCGCCTCTATCTTTTTGCTAAAATGATTGGCGCCCCTGTTTTCAACACCTCCCCTTGCGAGGATAAAGCACCAGATCCAGTCCATGTGCCAGTGGTGTTTACATCTGTTGGATGACATAAAAATAGAGCTCTTTGGTCACGCACACCAGTGGTGGGTTTTGAGTTGAAAAAAAGATGCGTAAGCCATAAATAACCCCATGGGCAGTCCATAAGAGCAGACAAACGATAGCAAGGATCCTTAAAGACTCTGTATGGAGGACTGCAAGGCCCCTCCAACGTGTTCTCCAATCGTAAAAATATTTGACAAAAAGGCTCTGTGCTGTTATCCTCACAGGGTGTGGGTTTGAAAACAATCATTCTGACCCCCATCTTTATTAGCATAAAATATATGATACAATAACACTCAGTACTAGTAGTATTTATTTTTTATACAGCTTTTTTTCTCGTCTTTATCAATGTGCCAATCATTTTGGACCTGACTGTAGGTAGACCCGTTCACTGCATCCCTCTATTGGTCAAAACCAGGACAACACTGAAACAGTAAAAATACATTTTAGTCACATTTCTGCAGATTTTAATTATTCCAAATACATTTCTCGCAGCCTCCCTCTGTCCATCCACCTATCCCTTCCTCTCTCCATCCACCCATCATTCTGGTACAGCGTCACCAAGCCACTTGAGGTAGGGTGGGTTGCCCTGCTCTATGGGTAGGCTGATGACCTCTGCTACTTCATACGGGTGGTTGGACCTGTTAGCAAGCAAACACAGCATGAGAGATAGACAAATGCATGAACGCGCGCACACAGTTACTATGAGTCACTGATAAATGTCAATGGTAATTCTGGGAAAGGACTGATTAAACACCCCCACTGCCTGATTTAGTATGAAGACTACATATCATCCCTATAACTGAGGGAAATACAAGAATGCACACACACACACACACACACACAGAGCTTACCTAACATATTCTGCTAGAGATGCAACCTTAGAACTTCTGGTCTTTATCATCTAAAACCAGGAAGAAACTAGTTAGAACTTCTGGTCTTTATCATCTAAAAGCAGGAAGAACCTAGTTAGAACTTCTGGTCTTTATCATCTAAAACCAGGAAGAAACTAGTTAGAACTTCTGGTCTTTATCATCTAAAACCAGGAAGAAACTAGTTAGAACTTCTGATCTTTATCATCTAAAACCAGGAAGAAACTAGTTAGAACTTCTGGTCTTTATCATCTAAAAGCAGGAAGAAACTAGTTAGAACTTCTGGTCTTTATCATCTAAAACCAGGAAGAACCTAGTTAGAACTTCTGGTCTTTATCATCTAAAAGCAGGAAGAACCTAGTTAGAACTTCTGGTCTTTATCATCTAAAAGCAGGAAGAACCTAGTTAGAACTTCTGGTCTTTATCATCTAAAACCAGGAAGAAACTAGTTAGAACTTCTGGTCTTTATCATCTAAAACCAGGAAGAACCTAGTTAGAACTTTAGCTACACCACGCTCAGATAAACCAAGCACATACACATACACACACATATATATATATATATATATATATATATATATATATATATATATAGTCTTCATTCAATGTTTACAGACACTGTAGGTCCATGTCGAACCAGGAATAAAAAGGTGTGAATACTCACCAGCAACACTTCACTATCCTCCTGGACCTTCCCCTGCCACTCATATCTGACAAGAAACAGAGACATGTTGCCAATCCCAATCAGTAACCCTTCCATTCCCTTCATATGTGTGGTGGAGTGCCTGGATACAGCCCTTAGCCGTGGTGCCGTAATTACAGCAGTACAAATAAATGTTTTGTCATACCCATGGTATACGATCTGATATACCACGGCTGTCAGCCAATCAGCATTCAGGATTTAAACCACCCAGTTTCTAATCTCTGATCCGTCATGGTCCACACTTACACAGATGTGATTTGGGGGACGATGTTGACACAAGCAGCCAGCTTCTTCTCAACGATTCCTCTGTCAGGTGGGGGGGGGGAGACGAGACAATGACAACAACCAATCAGACTGGATGGATTAACTGCATCCAGCACAATATGGTGAACAAATCCATGATTTAGACTACAGGGCGTCGGTAAACCATACTGGCTCTGATAGTTTCTTTTGACAGGGTCCTTTCCAGCACGGTTCAATCAGCCCTGGTGGATGTGTAACCGGTTCAGCCCTGGTGGATGTGTAACCGGTTCAGCCCTGGTGGATGTGTGTAACCAGTTCAGCCCTGGTGGATGTGTGTAACCAGTTCAGCCCTGGTGGATGTGTGTAACCGGTTCAGCCCTGATGGATGTGTAACCGGTTCAGCCCTGGTGGATGTGTAACCGGTTCAGCCCTGGTGGATGTGTAATCAGTTCATCCCTGGTGGATGTGTGTAACCGGTTCAGCCCTGGTGGATGTGTAATCAGTTCATCCCTGGTGGATGTGTAACCAGTTCAGCCCTGGTGGATGTGTAACCGGTTCAGCCCTGGTGGATGTGTAACCGGTTCAGCCCTGGTGGATGTGTAACCGGTTCAGCCCTGGTGGATGTGTAACCGGTTCAGCCCTGGTGGATGTGTAATCAGTTCATCTCTGGTGGATGTGTGTAACCGGTTCAGCCCTGGTGGATGTGTAACCAGTTCAGCCCTGGTGGATGTGTAACCAGTTCATCCCTGGTGGATGTGTGTAACCAGTTCAGCCCTGGTGGATGTGTAACCAGTTCATCCCTGGTGGATGTGTGTAACCAGTTCATCCCTGGTGGATGTGTGTAACCGGTTCAGCCCTGGTGGATGTGTAACCAGTTCAGCCCTGGTGGATGTGTAACCGGTTCAGCCCTGGTGGATGTGTAACCAGTTCAGCTCAACTTGGCTCAGTTTGGCCCTGTAGTGTGAATCAACGTCGCATTCGGGGGAGTGCAACTTTCTGAACATTGCCGATATAAATGTCTTATAGAGGTGACATCTGACTTGATTCCCAATTGTACATAGCAGATTAGAATGTTTGTGTACGTCTGTCTATCCGTTACCTGGCCAGATCTTTGGCCACCTGTTCGTTGGGGCAGGTGACGAAGGCAGCGGAGTGTGTGCCCGACATGTAGGTCTCAGATGCCATGGAGAATGCTCTCAATCCCACAGTCCTCAGCAGCGTGAGCATCAACACGCTAAGCAACGCAATCTAGGGGTCGCCATGTAAACAGAGGTTAGGAGAAGAATTGACAGACAACATTCTATGGTGGAAATATTTCACGAGAAATACATTCAATCAAATCACCCACTTCACTGTTTCTGCATATTACAATGGCTAGGACTAGGCTACATTCTGCTACACTGTATGACTCTCTTCTCTGTATACATCAATGAGGTCGCTCTTGCTACTGGTGAGTCTCTGATCCACCTCTACGCAGACGACACCATTCTGTATACTTCCGGCCCTTCTTTGGACACTGTGTTAACAACCCTTCAGGCAAGCTTCAATGCCATACAACTCTCCTTCCGTGGCCTCCAATTGCTCTTAAATACAAGTAAAACTAAATGCATGCTCTTCAACCGATCGCTACCTGCACCTACCCGCCTGTCCAACATCACTACTCTGGACGGCTCTGACTTAGAATACGTGGACAACTACAAATACTTAGGTGTCTGGTTAGACTGTAAACTCTCCTTCCAGACCCATATCAAACATCTCCAATCCAAAGTTAAATCTAGAATTGACTTCCTATTTCGCAACAAAGCATCCTTCACTCATGCTGCCAAACATACCCTTGTAAAACTGACCATCCTACCAATCCTCGACTTTGGCGATGTCATTTACAAAATAGCCTCCAATACCCTACTCAACAAATTGGATGCAGTCTATCACAGTGCAATCCGTTTTGTCACCAAAGCCCCATATACTACCCACCATTGCGACCTGTACGCTCTCGTTGGCTGGCCCTCGCTTCATACTCGTCGCCAAACCCACTGGCTCCATGTCATCTACAAGACCCTGCTAGGTAAAGTCCCCCCTTATCTCAGCTCGCTGGTCACCATAGCATCTCCCACCTGTAGCACACGCTCCAGCAGGTATATCTCTCTAGTCACCCCCAAAACCAATTCTTTCTTTGGCCGCCTCTCTTTCCAGTTCTCTGCTGCCAATGACTGGAATGAACTACAAAAATCTCTGAAACTGGAAACACTTATCTCCCTCACTAGCTTTAAGCACCAACTGTCAGAGCAGCTCACAGATTACTGCACCTGTACATAGCCCACCTATAATTTAGCCCAAACAACTACCTCTTTCCCTACTGTATTTAATTTATTTATTTATTTTGCTCCTTTGCACCCCATTATTTTTATTTCTACTTTGCACATTCTTCCATTGCAAAACTACCATTCCAGTGTTTTACTTGCTATATTGTATTTACCTTACCTCCCTTCTCACCTAATTTGCTCACATTGTATATAGACTTGTTTATACTGTATTATTGACTGTATGTTTGTTTTACTCCATGTGTAACTCTGTGACGTTGTATCTGTCGAACTGCTTTGCTTTATCTTGGTCAGGTCGCAATTGTAAATGAGAACTTGTTCTCAACTTGGTTAAATAAAGGTGAAATAAATCAAATAAAAATAAAATGTTACATTTGGCAAGACAACAAGCACATACGAACTGGATTGCAGACGGCTAAGCAACTTCTTGAATACTTGACTACAGCTTGACTACTTGTGGTTTGGGACACATACTCACCACAAAGAATGCCCTCAGAGGTCCACCAGCCTGCAATCCTTCTGTGGCAGGCAGTCCAAAGCGCATTGCCTATGCAGCACTCTGCAGCAGGGGCAAGTGACATACATGCATTAGCAATCAAACATGGCAGCCCGGGAGAGATGACGTTCAATGAGTTCATAGCATGAAGTTCGGCCATAGGCAAACGTCCAAATAGTGAAAAGTACAATTCTGCTTATGGACTAGCACTAGATAAAAACAGCATACAATAGGAAGCTAGCGGCTAATTGGGTGTGACTTTACTGTGTGTTTGCTCAACTCGCTGTAACTTGGCACGTACAAATGCAGGACAGGAGTTTTGCGAAATGGTTTGAAACGAAAGAATCCTCCTATACGAAATGCACAATCATGTCATGCAAAGGCTCTTCAATATCGGGAAAGCAAATACATTCACATACTACAGCAACTCAAACTGTCCAGCTAAAATTACCTTTAGACAGTATGTTAGCAGTTTAGATGCAATATGTACTGTTGCCACTCTCTAGCGTAAAGATTAAGCTCTGCCGTAAAGCAGGATAGGTTGTTTACCAATTGGTCGTAAATGCAAAAGCAGATCTGGAAGCACGAGATTTATGTCGATATGCTAAAGTTTTCAAACGTATGTGGAAAATGTATTATTAGTAGTAATGCTAGTGGTATACAGACAGTCGTAGGGATGTTATTGACGTCGTTTCGCTTATTAATGTAAGCGTATATAAATGCTAAACTGGTTTATGGCTGCAATGTTAGCTTTGGCCAGCAGATGGCAACCTTAATCCATAAAAGATATAACATCACGACAAGCAAGACCAGAAATGAATTCACTGTAAAGTTTGTCAGTGTTGTATTTTATTTACTTTTATTGTTTAAAAAGCATCACATCAAGAACAAAAAAATTGTAACACCATATTTTTGTTTTGTTGCAGTTTATTGTAACACCGAGAAAGTTCACACATAACTAGCTACATCACATCCGGCCGTGATTGGGAGTCCCATAGGGCGGTGCACAATTGGCCCAGCGTCGTCCAGGTTTGGCCGGTAGGCCGTCATTGTAAATAAGAATTTGTTCTTAACGGACTTGCCTAATTAAATAAAGGTTACATTAAAAACACTTTTTATTTGTATTTCCATAGTTTGGTAAATATCCAAATTTGAGTATTTAAACTGAAATTATTTTTATTCCAAAATAAAAACGAATTCTCTGGACCCTGCTTGTATCTGAGCACAATAACACAGCATACTGACTGAGTAGCCCAAGTTAAACTTTTTACAGAAAGCACATAGTAATGCCCTTAAATATAGTCATGTTATGAACACCCCCATACCGGTAGATTAAATTACAGATTTGGTCGGTCGGTCGACTGTCAAACTAGATTAGTTTGTCAGAGATTAGTTTCAATATACAGTATACTTAGAGGCATGTTTTGTCCAATGATACATGAAAAACATGAACATCTATTAAGCATTCTTATGTACACTGAAACTTGGGATTTCTCATTTTCTAACTATAAAAAAATATATGTGATGAAGAGATCTCTTTTGGTAGTAGCTGTGATGAACTATCTACACCACAATAGCTTTGCCTTCTCGCTACAGCCTTAGAACTATGCTTTGGTCCAACTAATGAATGTAAGTCTGTTATAAGTCAGTTATACACACACTTATCTGGACTCCTCCCCCTCCATCATCCATCCCTCCAACCACTCCCCCTTCCTCCATCCCCCTGGTCCTCCCCCTCCACGCCTCCTTCATTTTTCACTCCTTCCCGCTCCCTACCCTTCAAACTTCCAATGCCCCACCCCCCTCTACTCCCCCATCCTCCTTTCATCCCCACTTTCCTCCATCAGTACTCCTGGTACCCCCCACCACCCTCGCCGTTCATCCCCTGATAGGAGGACCCCCCCACAGGGGCTCCTTGTCCCAGATCGTCCCCCCCGGCCGTGAAGGAGGTGTAGGGGTCCCCGGCCGCCACAGCATCCAGGCTGGGGTCTATGTAGTCCTGGGAGAAGAGAGCAGAGTCTGCCCCCAGCTGGTACCTCTGATAGCCGAAAAAGGACTGGGCCGCCTTGGGGAGGGAGGGAGTGGGTGAAGAGAGTGGTGTGGGAGGGCATAGTTGGGGTTGGGGGGTGAGATGAAGGGAAATGGGAGGGAGGTGGGGAGGTAGAGTGGTGTAGGTTGGGGGTGAGATGAAGGGAAATGGGAGGGAGGTGGGGAGGTAGAGGGGTATAGGTTGGGGGTGAGATGAAGGGAAATGGGAGGGAGGTAGGGAGGTAGAGGGTGTAGGTTGGGGGTGAGATGAAGGGAAATGAGAGAGAGGTGGGGTGAAGAAGGTGCGTTGGGAGGGTTGAGGAGGTTAGGGTGGGGATGGGGTAGGTGGAGAGAGGTAGAGGTGTGTAGATTAGGTGGTGAGGTGGAGGGAAATAGAAGGGAGGAGGGTGAAGAAGGTGGAGGAGGCTAAGGGGTAAGGTAGAGAGGAGTGGGTAGGTTGGGAAGGGATGTTTTGAGGTGTAAGAGATGATAAACAAATGCAGCATTTGTGGATTAGGTTTGAAAGGGAGGGTGAAAGAAAGAAAAAGAAAGAAAAAAAGAAAGAAAGAAAGAAAGAAAGGAAAATAAAATTAAAAAATAAAATTAAAATAAAACAAAAAAGGAAAATAAAATAAAAAGGGAAAAGGAAGTGCATTGAATTAGTTGTCTGGAAAGCTAGGTTAAATCTTTATTAGATTGCTTGAATGTGTCCCAAATTGCACCCTTTTCCCTTTATACCTCATGTCTAAAGTAGTGCACTACATAGGGAATAGGGCTCTGGTCTAAAGTAGTGCACTACATAGGGAATAGGGCTCTGGCCTAAAGTAGTGCACTACATAGGGAATAGGGCTCTGGTCTAAAGTAGTGCACTACATAGGGAATAGGGCTCTGGTCTAAAGTAGTGCACTACATAGGGAATAGGGCTCTGGTCTAAAGTAGTGCACTACATAGGGAATAGGGCTCTGGTCTAAAGTAGTGCACTACATAGGGAATAGGGCTCTGGTCTAAAGTAGTGCACTACATAGGGAATAGGGCTCTGGTCTAAAGTAGTGCACTACATAGGGAATAGGGCTCTGGTCTAAAGTAGTGCACTACATAGGGAATAGGGCGCTGGTCTAAAGTAGTGCACTACATAGGGAATAGGGCTCTGGTCTAAAGTAGTGCACTACATAGGGAATAGGGCTCTGGTCTAAAGTAGTGCACTACATAGGGAATAGGGTGCCCTTTGAGACGCGAGCCTTGAGTCACTCAGGTTAGTTAGTTATCAAAGCAGTCGTTTAGCCATTCACATCTCACTCTATTGGTTTGGTCAAAACAAACAATCATTCACATCTCACTCTATTGGTTTGGTAAAAACAAACAATCATTCTCATCTCACTCTATTGGTTTGGTAAAAACAAACAATCATTCACACTCGTCAGATAAAAAAGACAAGAGCACAAGAAGATATGCAGTAAATGTGATAAAAATGTATTTTCACTAAATGTGCATATTTATTGAATAGCTAAAGCATTTGAAAGGCGTTTGAGTTATAAAGACACCAAACTAATTTGCCAGCCTTTCACAAAATGGTGGAGGTAGCCTACCGTAGATGCCTGCCTACGCTGTGTGCATGTGTATCTGTGTGTGTGTGTGTGTGATACAGAGATATCACAGTCACAGCAGCGTCTGACTAGAAGCATTAAGGAGGTTAGCTGCAGAGGGATTGGAGATCTAGGTTTCCTACTAGAACAACACATTATATTATATTAGTGGGATGGGGGCTGGGGGTGAAAAGTTGTAATTGCAGACTGCAGTTTTAAAAGCAAAGGGAGCTGGAAGGTTATTAGAAGAACACAGATTATATTAGTGGGATGGGGGGCTGAGGGGTGAACAGCTTCTGGTATTCCTCTTGGAAGGACACACTCTTTAGCCTCTCCATGGAGAAGAGAGTCAGCCCACCCTAGAGGAGAGAGAGAGCAGGTAGGACTTAGGGATCAAAGGTCATGGCAGAGGTGCTGGTTGGTCCCGATGGCTCAGGGGCTTGAACATGGTGCTGGCAACAACAGTTTTGTGGGGTCCCTTCCCACATGGATAATGTACTAATAACATGTTTCAGTGTTGACAGGTTAATCAGTTGCTCTGGATAGAAGTGCCTGCTAAATGACGAGGGTCCTATACTTAGATGTCTAGGCCCACTGGTGGCTGTTCTTCTGAACATTTTCACTGAAGATACTGTCAAATGAAGATACTGTCAAATGAAGACAGGGATGAAGTGATAGTGTTATAAAGGAGTAGTGTACCATACCCAGGTGAATATGGAGGAGAAGGAGAAGGTGATCGTGTTATAAAGGAGTAGTGTACCATACCCAGGTGAATATGGAGAAGAAGGAGAAGGTGATAGTGTTATAAAGGAGTAGTGTACCATACCCAGGTGAATATGGAGAAGAAGGAGAAGGTGATCGTGTTATAAAGGAGTAGTGTACCATACCCAGGTGAATATGGAGAAGAAGGAGAAGGTGATAGTGTTATAAAGGAGTAGTGTACCATACCCAGGTGAATATGGAGAAGAAGAAGGTGATAGTGTTATAAAGGAGTAGTGTACCATACCCAGGTGAATATGGAGAAGAAGGTGATAGTGTTATAAAGGAGTAGTGTACCATACCCAGGTGAATATGGAGAAGAAGAAGGTGATAGTGTTATAAAGGAGTAGTGTACCATACCCAGGTGAATATGGAGAAGAAGGAGAAGGTGATAGTGTTATAAAGGAGTAGTGTACCATACCCAGGTGAATATGGAGAAGAAGGAGAAGGTGATAGTGTTATAAAGGAGTAGTGTACCATACCCAGGTGAATATGGAGAAGAAGGAGAAGGTGATAGCAGCACGAGCGGCATCCCCTCCCTCCCTCAGGGGGTTGTCCTCCTGCTTCGCCACCTGCCATTGGTTGGTCAGGAAACAGAACCCCACGAACCACATGAAGGACCAGAATGCTGCAGGGAGATAGAGAGATATATATATATATAAATATATATGTGTGAGTGTGAGAGTGAGAGTGAGAGAGAGAGAGAAAGCGAGAGAAAAGAGAGGGAGAGGGATGAAAAGGAGGAGGGAGAGAGGGAGGAAAGGAAGGGAGAGGGGATGAAAGGAGGGAGAGAGAGTGCGAGAGAAGGGGAGGAGGATGGAAGGGAGAGAGAGGGAGAGAGGGAGAAGGATGAAAGGGAAAGAGGGAGGTAGAGGGACAGGGTGAGAGAGGGGAGGGAGGAATGAAAGGAGGATGAGGGACCAGATAGGAAGGAAAGGAGGGAGAGAGGGAGAAAACAGAAGTTAGAAAGGTCACATTGAATCTTACATGTTAGCTCACTAGAACTAAAGTAATGGATGTGTCTTTCTCTCCCTCTCCCATGACAGGAAGTGAGCAGCAACAATAGACAACCAGTAGTTGAAAACCACTGAAGATCGACCATTTTGTTTTCTGTTTTCTGTTGTTGTTAAGCTCCTTCTCATTAAATGAGCAGGTGGGACACAGACATTACCCACCCTCTCCCACATCTCTCTTCTCCCTCTACACACATCTCTACCCTCTCTCCCCATCCTCTCCCTCTACACACATCTCTCCCCATCCATCTCTCTACACATCTCTCTCCACATCTCTCTCCATCTCTCTACTCTCTCCATTTCTCTACACACACCTCTCTCCTCTCTCCATTTCTCTACACACATCTCTCTCCTCTCTCTACACACATCTCTCCATCTCTCTACACACATCTCTCCCCTCTCTCTACACACATCTCTCCCCATCTCTCTACACACATCTCTCCCCTCTCTCCATCTCTCTACACACATCTCTCCATCTCTCTACACACATCTCTCCCCTCTCTCCATCTCTCTACACACATCTCTCCATCTCTCTACACACATCTCTCTCCATCTCTCTGCACACCTCTCCCATCTCTCCACTCTCTCCATCCTCTCCCCAGTCTCTCCATCCTCTCCCTCTACACACATCTATCCTCTCTCTCCATCTCTCTACACACATCTCTCCCCTCTCTCCATCTCTCTACACACATCTCTCTCCTCTCTCCATCTCTCTGCACACCTCTCCCCTCTCTCCACTCTCTCCATCCTCTCCCTCTACACACATCTATCCCCTCTCTCCATCTCTCTACACACATCTCTCCCCTCTCTCCATCTCTCTACACACATCTCTCCTCTCTCCATCCTCTCCCTCTACACACATCTCTCTACATACATCTCTCCAGCCTCTCCCTCCACACACATCTATCCCCTCTCTCCATCATCTCCCTCCACACACATCTATCCCCTCTCTCCATCCAATCTCTCGCTCATTTCCCTTTACTCCCTCTCCATACATCTCCTCCCTCTCTCTTCCTTGCTCCCCATTTCCACTCACCTGAAACCCCTACGTCTGCCAGTACAGCCTTCTTGCGGTCCTTGACGGAGCTGATCTGTGGGAAGTAGACATCCAGGGCCAGGAAGACCAGACAGCAGAGAAAGGCCAAGGTTCCCATGAACAGTCCATAGTTACACGCATTCTGGTTCCTGTCAATCAATCAATCAATATCTGTATTGTCCCAATGGGGAAATGTGTAGGGCAACAACACGAGTAATAACAGCCATAACAGATGAGATGCACATATGGAATATCAAAGAGATCCGATAGAGTCATAAAAGAGGAGCAGTAACTACTACAGTGTGTGTGTGTGTCACCTGTTGAAAATACAGAACTCCTGGGCCTCGTCCGGTCGGTTCACGTAACCCTCGTTGGCTATAGAACCAAAGATCACAATAGAGAAAAACTGTAAAGAGAGAAGGATAGGAGGGAGAGAGGGAAGATGGGAGGGAGAGATTAGGAAAGGGGAGGAGGGAAGGATCAGAAAGAAGTGTGTTGAGTGTCAGCCATACACACCAAGATAATAGTCTATTCCTACTATACACACACTAGCCCTAGGACCATGCCTCAGGACTACCTGGCCTGATGACTCCTTGCTATCCCCAGTCCACCTGGCCGTGCTGCTGCTCCAGTTGCAACTGTTCTGCCTGCGGCTATGGAACCCTGACCTGTTCACCAGACGTGCTACCTGTCCCAGACCTGCTGTTTTCAACTCTCTAGAGACAGCAGGCGCAGTAGAGCTACCCTGAATGATCGGCTATGAAAAGTCAACTGACATTTACTCCTGAGGTGCTGACCTGTCGCACCCTCTACAACCACTGTGATTATTATTATTTGACCATGCTGGTCATTTATGAACATTTGAAAATCTTGGCCATGTTCTGTTATAATCTCCACCCGGCACAGCCAGAAGACGACTGGCCACCCCTCATAGCCTGGTTCCTCTCTAGGTTTCTTCATAGGTTCTGGCCTTTCTAGGGAGTTTTTCCTAGCCACCGTGCTTCTACACCTGCATTGCTTGCTGTTTGGGGTTTTAGGATGGGTTTATGTACAGCACTTTGTGACATCAGCTGATGTAAGAAGGGCTTTATAAATACATTTGATTGATATCTCTACTGAAACACACAGAGAGAATATATCTACAGTACTGCCCTACAGTATAAATACTGGCAGAATATACCTACAGAGCTTCAGAACAGTATAAACACTGGCAGAATATACCTACAGTACTACACTACAGTATAAACACTGGCAGAATATACCTACAGTACTACACTACAGTATAAACACTGGCAGAATATACCTACAGTACTACACTACAGTATAAACACTGGCAGAATATACCTACAGTACTACAGTATAAACACTGGCAGAATATACCTACAGTACTACACTACAGTATAAACACTGACAGAATATACCTACAGTACTTCACTAAACACTGGCAGAATATACCTACAGTACTACAGTATAAACACTGGCAGAATATACCTACAGTACTTCACTACAGTATAAACACTGGCAGAATATACAGTCGTATGAAAAAGTTTGGACACCCCTCTGAGGCTGCATAATAATTGACTCTGTCGTCACAGAAAAGGATCACAGTGGCTTGCCATTCATTTTCTAATAAAAGCTGAGTATTGGGGTATTGTCCAGACAAAGATTTTTAGTGTAGCAATATTAAGTTGTATGAAATTAAATCAGATGTGAAAAATAGGCTATTCAAAAATGTGGCCACCCTTGTCATTCTGTTGCTTTGAATACCTGTAACTACTTAGCACTGATTAATTGGAACACACAATTGGTTTGGTGAGCTCATTAAGCCTTGAACTTCATAGACAAGTGCATCCAATCATGAGAAAAGGTATTTAAGGTGGCCAATTGTAAGTTGTTGTTCTCTTTGACTCTCCTCTGAAGAGTGGCAACATGGGGGGCCTCAAAACCACTCTCAAATGACCTGAAAACAAAGATTGTTCAACATTATGGTTCAGAGGAAGGCTACAAAAAGCTATCGCAGAGATTTAAGCTGTCAGTGTCCACTGTGAGGAACATAGTGAGGAAATGGAAGACCACAGGCACAGCTCTTGTTAAGGCCAGAAGTGGCAGGCCAAGTAAAATATCGGAGAGGCGAAGGATGGTGAGAACGGTCAAAAACAGCCCACAGACCACCTCCAAAGACCTTCAACATCATCCTGCTGAGATGGTGTCACTGCATCGTTCAACAATTCAGCACACTTTTCACAAGGAGAAGCTGTATGGGAGAGGGATGCGGAAGAAGCCTTTTCTGCACACACGCCACAAACAGAGTCTCTGGGAGGTATGCAAACGCACATTTGGACAAGCCAGCTTCAATTTGGAATAAGATGCTGTGGACTGATGAAACAAAGATTGAGTTATTTGGTCATAACAAGGGACGTTATGCATGGTGGCAAAAGAACACAGCGTTCCAAGAAAAACACTTGCTGCCCACAGTAAAATTTGGTGGGGGTTCCATCATGCTGTGGGGCTGTGTGGCCAGTGCCGGTACTGGGAATCTTGTTCAAGTTGAGGGTCGCATGGATTCCACTCAATGTCAGCAGATTCTAGAATCAGTCACAAAGTTGAAGTTATGCCGGGGCTGGATATTTCAACAAGACAACGACCCAAAACCCTGCTCAAAATCTACCCGGGCATTTATGCAGAGGAACAAGTACAATGTTCTGGAATGGCCATCCCAGTCACCAGACCTGAATATCATTGAGAATCTGTGGGATGATTTGAAGCGGGCTGTCCATGCTCAGCAACCATCAAGCCTAACTGAACTGGAGATGTTTTGTAAGGAGGAATAGTCCAAAATACCTTCATCCAGAATCCAGATACTCATTAGAGGCAATGGGAAGCATCTAGAGGCTGTTATTTTAGCAAAAGGAGGCTCTACTAAATATTGATGTGATTTTTCTATTGGGGTGCCCAAATGTATCCACCTGTCTAATTTTGTTTTGATGCATATTGCACATTTTCTGTTAATCCAATAAACCTCATTTCACTACTGAAATATTACTGTGTCCATCAGTTATTTGATAGATCAAAATGAAATTGCTGATCCAAACACCCAATTATTTATACATGGAAATCATGGAAACTGTCAGGGGTGCCCAAACCTTTTCATACGACTGTGCCTACAGTACTTCACTACAGTAGAAACACTGGCAGAATATACCTACAGTACTTCACTACAGTATAAACACTGGCAGAATATACCTACAGTACTACACTACAGTATAAACACTGGCAGAATATACCTACAGTACTTCACTACAGTATAAACACTGGCAGAATATACCTACAGTACTACACTACAGTATAAACACTGGCAGAATATACCTACAGTACTACAGTATAAACACTGGCAGAATATACCTACAGTACTACAGTATAAACACTGGCAGAATATACCTACAGTACTACACTACAGTATAAATACTGACAGAATAGACTTACAGTACTTCACTAAACACTGGCAGAATATACCTACAGTACTTCACTACAGTATAAACACTGGCAGAATATACCTACAGTACTTCACTACAGTATAAACACTGGCAGAATATACCTATAGTACTACACTACAGTATAAACACTGGCAGAATATACCTACAGTACTACACTACAGTATAAACACTGGCAGAATATACCTACAGTACTTCACTACAGTATAAACACTGGCAGAATATACCTACAGTACTACAGTATAAACACTGTCAGAATATACCTACAGTACTACACTACAGTATAAACACTGACAGAATATACCTACAGTACTACACTACAGTATAAATACTGACAGAATATATACTTACAGTACTTCACTAAACACTGGCAGAATATACTTACAGTACTACACTACAGTATTAACACTGGCAGAATATACTTACAGTACTTCACTACAGTATTAACACTGGCAGAATATACTTACAGTACTTCACTAAACACAGGCAGAATATAGGGCTCATGCTATTTCTACTAAGGGGCGAATCCTATATTTCACTCAAGTCAAATGTTCACTTAGTTTTTATTGATGTCAATGGAATTATGAATTGCCCTAAGATAAAAGGCTCTATCCATCTAAACCGCTGAGAGAAAAGGTCCTATCCAACTAAACCACTGCGAGAAAAGGTCCTATCTATCTATCTAAGCCACTGCGAGAAAAGGTCCTATCTAAACCACTGTGAGAAAAGGTCCTATCTATCTATCTAAACCACTGAGAGAAAAGGTCCTATCCATCTTAACCACTGAGAGAAAAGGTCCTATCTAACCATACCACTGCAAGAAAAGGTCCTATCTAACCATACCACTGAGAGAAAAGGTCCTATCTAACCATACCACTGAGAGAAAAGGTCCTATCTAACCATACCACTGAGAGAAAAGGTCCTATCTATCTATCTAAACCACTGAGAGAAAAGGTCCTATCTATCTATCTAAACCACTGAGAGAAAAGGTCCTATCTATCTATCTAAACCACTGAGAGAAAAGGTCCTATCTATCTATCTAAACCACTGAGAGAAAAGGTCCTATCTATCTATCTAAACCACTGAGAGAAAAGGTCCTATATATCTATCTAAACCACTGAGAGAAAAGGTCCTATCTATCTATCTAAACCACTGAGAGAAAAGGTCCTATCTATCTATCTAAACCACTGAGAGAAAAGGTCCTATCTATCTATCTAAACCACTGAGAGAAAAGGTCCTATCTATCTATCTAAACCACTGAGAGAAAATGTCCTATCTATCTAAACCACTGAGAGAAAATGTCCTATCTATCTAACTAAACCACTGAGAGAAAATGTCCTATCTATCTAACTAAACCACTGAGAGAAAATGTCCTATCTATCTAACTAAACCACTGAGAGAAAATGTCCTATCTATCTAACTAAACCACTGAGAGAAAATGTCCTATCTATCTAACTAAACCACTGAGAGAAAATGTCCTATCTATCTAACTAAACCACTGAGACAAAAGGTCCTCTCTATCCAACTAAACCACTGAGAGAAAAGGTCCTCTCTATCTAACTAAACCACTGAGAGAAAAGGTCCTCTCTATCCAACTAAACCACTGAGAGAAAATGTCCTATCCAACTAAACCACTGAGAGAAAATGTCCTATCCAACTAAACCACTGAGAGAAAATGTCCTATCTATCCAACTAAACCACTGAGAGAAAATGTCCTATCTAACTAAACCACTGAGAGAAAATGTCCTATCTATCCAACTAAACCACTGAGAGAAAATGTCCTATCTATCCAACTAAACCACTGAGAGAAAATGTCCTATCTATCCAACTAAACCACTGAGAGAAAAGGTCCTATCCAACTAAACCACTGAGAGAAAATGTCCTATCTATCTAACTAAACCACTGAGAGAAAAGGTCCTATCTATCTATGACACTGAGAGAAAATGTCCTATCTATCTAACTAAACCACTGAGAGAAAATGTCCTATCTATCTAACTAAACCACTGAGAGAAAATGTCCTATCTATCTAACTAAACCACTGAGAGAAAATGTCCTATCTATCTAACTAAACCACTGAGAGAAAATGTCCTATCTATCTAACTAAACCACTGAGAGAAAATGTCCTATCTATCTAACTAAACCACTGAGAGAAAAGGTCCTCTCTATCCAACTAAACCACTGAGAGAAAAGGTCCTCACTATCCAACTAAACCACTGAGAGAAAATGTCCTATCTATCTATCTAAACCACTGAGAGAAAATGTCCTATCTATCTATCTAAACCACTGAGAGAAAAGGTCCTATCTATCTATCTAAGCCACTGAGAGAAAAGGTCCTATCTAAACCACTGAGAGAAAATGTCCTATCTATCTAACTAAACCACTGAGAGAAAAGGTCCTCTCTATCCAACTAAACCACTGAGAGAAAAGGTCCTCACTATCCAACTAAACCACTGAGAGAAAATGTCCTATCTATCTATCTAAACCACTGAGAGAAAATGTCCTATCTATCTATCTAAACCACTGAGAGAAAAGGTCCCATCTATCTCAACTAAACCACTGAGAGAAAAGGTCCTATCTATCTCAACTAAACCACTGAGAGAAAATGTCCTATCTATCTAAACCACTGGGAGAAAAGGTCCTGTCTCACCATACCACTGAGAGAAAAGGTCCTATCTATCTAAACCACTGAGTGACACTTTTTCTATCTCCCCCTTTCCTGTTCTGGGTGCCTTTATTCTCTCTCACACACACACACCTCATTCCAATCCTTGTCTATCATCCTAATGTCAAAATAGACCAAACATACACACACGAAAGGCGTTCATGCATACCTTTTTGGTATTATTTTTGGTAGAATGGTTTCTGATGCCTTATTTGAATATTACACCTGCCATTGGAGCTGAAAGGTTGCATATGTTCCACATGAAGACTCAAATCAGAGTGTGTGTGTGTGAGTATATGCACTGCTCAAAAAAATAAAGGGAACACAAACAACACAATGTAACTCCAAGTCAATCACACTTCTGTGAAATCAAACTGTCCACTTAGGAAGCAACACTGATTGACAATACATTTCACATGCTGTTGTGCAAATGGAATAGACAACAGGTGGAAATGATAGGCAATTAGCAAGACACCCCCAATAAAGGAGTGGTTCTGCAGGTGGTGACCACAGATCACTTCTCAGTTCCTATGCTTCCTGGCTGATGTTTTGGTCACTTTTGAATGCTGGCGGTGCTTTCACTCTACTGGTAGCATGAGACGGAGTCTACAACCCACACAAGTGGCTCAGGTAGTGCAGCTCATCCAGGATGGCACATCAATGCGAGCTGTGGCAAGAAGGTTTGCTGTGTCTGTCAGCATAGTGTCCAGAGCATGGAGGCGCTACCAGGAGACAAGCCAGTACATCAGGAGATGTGGAGGAGGCCGTAGGAGGGCAACAAACCAGCAGCAGGACCGCTACCTCCGCCTTTGTACAAGGAGGAACAGGAGGAGCACTGCCAGAGCCCTGCAAAATGACCTCCAACAGGCCACAAATGTTTATGGGTCTGCTCAAAAGGTCAGAAACAGACTCCATGAGGGTGGTATGAGGGCCCGACGTCCACAGGTGGGGGTTGTGCTTACAGCCCAACACCGTTTGGCATTTGCCAGAGAACACCAAGATTGGCAAATTCGCCACTGGCGCCCTGTGCTCTTCACAGATGAAAGCAGGTTCACACTGAGCACATGTGACAGACGTGACAGTCTGGAGACGCCGTGGAGAACGTTCTGCTGCCTGCAACATCCTCCAGCATAACCGGTTTGGGGGTGGGTCAGTCATGGTGTGGGGTGGCATTTCTTTAGGGGGGCCGCAAAGCCCTCCATGTGCTCGCCAGAGGTAGCCTGACTGCCATTAGGTACCGAGATAAGCTCCTCAGACCCCTTGTGAGACCATATGCTGGTGCGGTTGGCCCTGGGTTCCTCCTAATGCAAGACAATGCTAGACCTCATGTGGCTGGAGTGTGTCAGCAGTTCCTGCAAGAGGAAGGCATTGATGCTATGGACTGGCCCGCCCGTTCCCCAGACCTGAATCCAATTGAGCACATCTGGGACATCATGTCTCGCTCCATCCACCAAGGCCACGTTGCACCACAGACTGTCCAGGAGTTGGCGCATGCTTTAGTCCAGGTCTGGGAGGAGATCCCTCAGGAGACCATCCGCCACCTCATCAGGAGCATGCCCAGGCGTTGTAGGGAGGTCATACAGGCACGTGGAGGCCACACACACTACTGAGCCTCATTTTGACTTGTTTTAAGGACATTACATCAAAGTTGGATCAGCCTGTAGTGTGGTTTTCCACTTTAATTTTGAGTGTGACTCCAAATCCAGACCTCCATGGGTTGATACATTTGATTTGCATTGATAATTTGTGTGATTTTGTTGTCAGCACATTCAACTATGTAAAGAAAAAAATATTTAATAAGAATATTTCATTCATTCAGATCTAGGATGTGTTATTTTAGTGTTCCCTTTATTTTTTAGAGCAGTGTATATAGGGGAGTTCCCTTCATATTAATTGGACCTTTTACTCTCTCTATTAAAACCCCCTGGTGTTTCCCCCAGTAAAACCCCCACAATGCTTTGGGAATCAATATCCCCCTTGGGACTTAGTGATCTCTTACACACACCACTGCATTTCAGATCAACAGACAAATTAAATGGCATCCTATTCCCTATTTAGTACACTACTTTTGATCATTGCCCTATGCTATTTAGGGAATAGTGTGCCATTTGGGACTCACGCTTAGTAGCTGATTGGGTTAGAAAAGGTCTTGGGTCAGAATTGTATTTGGCATCACATGGAATGTTCTCTCTCCCTCCCTCCCTTTCTCTTTCCCTCCCTCCGTTCTCCTCTCGCTCTCTACCCCCTCTCTCGCTCTCTCTTTCTCTCTCCCTTTCTCCCTCTAGTAGGTAAATGTGTTTTCTCCAAGGCCCTGTCCTGTAGCCTTCTCATCTCAAGGCCCCAGGCCCAAATCAAAGCAGGCATTGTGCAGGTCACCACGTGGGGTCCTGATCTTGTGACAATCCGATGGGACATTTTGAAAGTAGGCATTAGATTTGCCAGAATAATTTATATTTGTGTGTGAGCCTGTGTGCGTATGTGTCTGCATTAGCATGCCTGCCTGTGTGTGTGACAGTGTGTGAGTGAGTGTACAGTACTCTGACCTCTAGTCATTAAGCCTAATGTGTTTAGCAGTATGGTGTCAGAATGTGGGGCACATTGGTACTGACAGGCCCCCGAACATAGAATCCTGATTCCTGCCCATTCAAGAGGTTCCAAGCCCCTTCTATAGATTATATTTCTACACTGTTGCCTCCACTACCAAAGCCTCCACTACTGAACATATAGGTACTATACTGCTAATATACATGGGCAGTCCATATGACTTTACAGAAGGAGGAGAGAGAAAGAAAACAAGAGAGAACGAGAAAGAAATATGTTAGATGAGAGCTGTCCCTTTCTCTCTCTCCCTCCCTCCCTCTCTCTCTCTCTCTCTCTCTGCTACCTATGTGTGATTCTGCAACATTATTGCTACTTAACCTGTATATACTGTAACTCAACACCAGCCAGAGAGATGGAGAGGGAGAGAGAGAGGTAGAGACAGACAGAATAAGGAGAGAGAGAGAGAGAGAGAGCGTGATAGAGAATAAGGAGAAAGAGAATAAAGGAAGAGAGAGATTCGAGAGAAAGAATAAGAAAGAGGGAAAACATGAAAACAACTGACACCTTTATATGTTTAGTCCTAATTGCTGCTGTTACCATAGGTACAGTAACCAAGGTGTTTCTCTGAGGTCACGCCTGGAGGCGGAGCTGCAGATGTCTACACAGGAAATTATTATCATCCACGAAGTGAAAACAGGAAGTGACACAGTTGTACTAATGGTGAATGTGAAAAATGTGTGCGCGTACACGTAAACACACACACACACTTCCCTTCCCACAACATGCCATCTCTAATCAGAGTCTATTCATTGAGCTGTGACCTCAACACTGTTATCCCATAGAAATACAATCTACCACCCATTATACCATAATTGCCTTGAATGGTAAGGTCCCTTCTATAGATTATATTTATATGGTTATCCATCACATAAACTACAGGGAGTGGATGAGTTATGTTATTTCTGTTCTGTAGCATTGGTACGAAATGGATGAGAAGACTACATGGCATTGAGTCTCTCTCGGTCTGTCTGTCGATCTGTCTTTCTGCCCATCTGTCTCTGTCTGTCCTTCTGTCTGTCGCTCTGTCTGTCTGTCTGTCTGTCTGTCTGTCTGTCTGTCTGTTCCTAAAGGGGTATTTCTTATCAGTGAAACTTCTTATTCTGTCATTGTTGTGGTCTGTCTGTCTGTCTGTCTGTTCCTAAAGGGGTATTTCTTTTCAGTGAAACGTCTTATTCTGTCATTGTTGTGGTCTGTCTGTCTGTTCCTAAAGGGGTATTTCTTATCAGTGAAACGTCTTATTCTGTCATTGTTGTGGTCTGTCTGTCTGTTCCTAAAGGGGTATTTCTTATCAGTGAAACGTCTTATTCTGTCATTGTTGTGGTCTGTCTGTCTGTCTGTTCCTAAAGGGGTATTTCTTATCAGTGAAACTTCTTATTCTGTCATTGTTGTGGTCTGTCTGTCTGTTCCTAAAGGGGTATTTCTTATCAGTGAAACTTCTTATTCTGTCATTGTTGTGGTCTGTCTGTCTGTTCCTAAAGGGGTATTTCTTATCAGTGAAACGTCTTATTCTGTCATTGTTGTGGTCTATAGGAGACCATTCAATGGTATGTATAACCCTCTGAAAACACCCCCCCCCTGTGAAGGCTGCTACGCCAGACAGCTTGTACTATAGGCCCACTGGATCACTATAAATAAACAATATGTAGACTAGTTGCAAGTTAATTTAGTAAGGAATAGAAAGGCATGAATCTTTGTATATTTTTGGTACTTTTTTACCCCAATTGGTAGTTACAGTCTTGTCCCATCGCTGCAACTCCCGTATGGACCCAGGAGAGCTATGCGTCCTCATGGGTCTCCCGGTCACGGCCGGCTGGGACAAAGCCTGGGATCGAACCCGGGGCTGTAGTGATGTCTCAAGCACTGGGATGCAATGCCTTAGACTGTTGAGCCACTGGAGAGGCCCAGGCATGTATTCTTTATGCATAGCCAAAATAGTTAATTTTTTCTCAAATTCTTATGAATAACGAAAAACTAATTGTAGTTGATTTACAGTTGTCACCCTATTTCCCAGGTCAAAAGTAGTGCACTGTATAGAGAATAGGGTGCCAATTGGGACGCTCCCTCGGATTTAACAGATCGAACAGGGGCAAAGCACACACTACAACAAAACACGTGGGCACCGTGCTTATGGCTGCATTTCTCTAGGTTCAATAGCTACAACCGCTTCAAAATCGTAGGCCACCTGCGTCGTGCGCCTTGTTGCTTGCATCCCCAAAACATTGACCATGTTTCAGGTTCCAACTAGACTACAACATATTTGGACAGTGTTGCTAACACGACAGGTCTGTTATGCTTAAAGTACACATGCACGCACTGGTGGGAAAGTGAGAATTGAGAAACGGGGAGGCAGCCAGCGAGAGGCGCACATTTTGAGTCAAACACACATACATAACAAACGACCGTCGTTCGGGACCGCCGCCGTTATTAGCCTGAAATGAACAGCACGTAGCTACTGTAACGGTATAGGCGATATAACTGTAACGGTACTCACCCAAGAGAGGATCCGGAGGATGGTGTGTGGCTGCTGGAAGAACGTTATAGGGTTGAAAGCACCTCCAGCCTTCCCAGCTCCATATGCCATGCCCTCCATTTTCGGACTCCGGACGGTGTGTGTGTGTGCGTGCGTGTGTTATCTCTCTTTCCGTCACTCAGGGAACACAGAGAGTTATTCTAACCGATTTTGACGCAATATTCATCAAATCAATATGTCCCCGTTTCGCCCGGTGTATTGACCCTATCTCTCTCACTTTCTCAATCGCCAACTCCCTCTTCAGTCTATTTGGTCCTATCTCAAATCCCCGCTTCGCTTCTGTTGCTGTCTATCTGCCTGTGTTGTGATTTTCTCTCTCTCTCTCGCTCAATTCAATTCAAGGGCTTTATTGGAATAGGAAACATATGTTAACACTGCCAAAGCGAGTGAAGTAGATAATAAACAAAAGTGAAATACACAATAAAAATGAACAGTAAACATTACACTCACAGAAGTTCCAAAATAATAAAGACATTTCAAATATCATTTTATGTGTATATACAGTGTTGTAACGATGTGCTAATAGTTAAAGTACAAAAGGTGGAAATAAATCAACATAAATATGGGTTGTATTTACAATGTGTTCGTTCTTCATTGGTTGCCCTTTTCTCGTGGCAACAGGTCACAAATCTAGAAGTTCCAAAATAATAAACACATTTCAAATGTCATATTATGTGTATATATACAGTGTTGCCATCTTAGAGACTTTGTCGCTATATTTAGCGAGTATTCAGACCCCTCTAGCACACATTTTCTAAAAATCGACTAGCAACAAATCTAGCAACTTTTTCTGGTGTTATTGGAGACTTTTGGAGACTGACGTGGAAGCATATTTCGTTCTTACTCTTCTTGAGCAGTGGATGCTGCAGTGGGCCCCACCCTTGTCCCAAAGCACTCACAGAAGGCCCAGTCCTCATGCAGCAGTCCCTCCCAGCTGCAGTCAGAGCAGGAGATGTTCACCCCTCCCGTCCAGACTACAAATGAATCGCGCATGCGGGAAGCTGCCGCTGGCTGATCCCGCCCTGGCTTACATTCAGGGTGGGATGTAAATGTAAAATGTTCTTTGTCTAAAATAAATCACTGCATTTGACTCATACAGCCTCAGTCACTTACTCACCTTGTCCACTGTGTGTGTGCCTCTCTGTGACATAAGCTAAACATCTAGCTGGCTAGCTCATCATGTCTCAGTCTAAACTGTACACTCAAAAATACAGAAAGGAGTGGGAATTAAACCCTGAATTCAAAGGCTGGTTGAAGCCATTTATTGGAGATGATACACGGGCATCCTGCCCGTTGCACGAAATCTAAGGAAGTCTCTAGATTTTGCTCGCCTGAAGTAGAGTATATTGTGATAAACTGCAGGCCACACTACTTGCCTAGAGAGTTCTCAGCTATACTTTTCGTGGCTGTTTATTTACCACCACAGACAGATGCTGGCACTAAGACCGCACTCAGTCAGCTGTATAAGGAAATAAGCAAACAGGAAACCACTCATCCAGAGGCGGCGCTCCTAGTGGCCGGAGACTTTAATGCAGGGAAACTTAAATCAGTTCGACCAAATCTCTATCAACATGTTAAATGTGCAACCAGAGGGAAAATAATTCTAGATCACACACAGAGACGCATACAAAGCCCTCCCTCGCCCTCCATTTGGTAAATCGGAACACAACTCTGACCATAATTATATCCTCCTGATTCCTACTTACAAGCAAAAATTAAAGCAGGAAGCACCAGTGACTCGTCTATAAACAAATGGTCAGATGAAGCAGATGCTAAACTACAGGACTGCTTTGCTTGCACAGACTGGAACATGTTCCAGGATTCATCCGATGACATTGAGGAATACACCACATCAGTCACTGGCTTTATCAATAAGTGCATTGAGGATGTCGTCCCCACAGTGACTGTACGTACATACCCCAACCAGAAGCCATGGATTACAGGCAACATTCGCTCTGAGCTAAAGGGTAGAGCTGTCGCTTTCAAGGTGGGGGACTTTAACCCGAAAGCTTACAAGAAATCCCGCTATGCCCTGCGACGAACCATCAAACAGGCAAAGCGTCAATACAGGGCTAAGATTTAATCATACTATACTGGCTCCGACGCTCGTCGGATGTGGCAGGTTGTCTAAAATAAATCACTGCATTTGACTCATACAGCCTCAGTCACTTACTCACCTTGTCCACTGTGTGTGTGCCTCTCTGTGACATAAGCTAAACATCTAGCTGGCTAGCTCATCATGTCTCAGTCTAAACTGTACACTCAAAAATACAGAAAGGAGTGGGAATTAAACCCTGAATTCAAAGGCTGGTTGAAGCCATTTATTGGAGATGAAACTATTACAGACTACAAAGGGAAGCACAGCCGCGAGCTGCCCAGTGACACGAGCCTACCAGACGAGCTAAATCACTTCTATATGCTCGCTTCGAGGCAAGCAACACTGAGGCATGCATGAGAGCATCAGCTGTTCCGGATGACTGTGTGATCACGCTCTCAGTAGCCGACGTGAGTAAGACCTTTAAACAGGTCAACATACTCAAGGCTGCGGGGCCAGACGGATTACCAGGGCGTGTGCTCCGGGCATGTGCTGACCAACTGGCAGGAGTCTTCACTGACATTTTCAACATGTCCCTGATTGAGTCTAATACCAACAGGCTTCAAGCAGACCACCATAGTCCCTGTGCCCAAGAACACAAAGGCAACCTGCCTAAATGACTCCAGACCCGTAGCACTCATGTCCGTAGCCATGAAGTGCTTTGAAAGGCTGGTAAGGGCACACATCAACACCTTTATCCCAGAAACCCTAGACCCACTCCAATTTGCATACCGCCCAAACAGATCCACAGATGATGCAATCTCTATTGCACTCCACACTGCCCTTTTCCACCTGGACAAAAGGAACACCTATGTGAGAATGCTGTTCATTGACTACAGCTCAGCATTCAACACCATCGTACCCTCAAAGCTCATCACCAAGCTAAGGATCCGGGGACTAAACACCTCCCTCTGCAACTGGATCCTGGACTTCCTGACAGGCCGCCACCAGGAGGTGAGGGTAGGTAGCAACACATCTGCCACACTGATCCTCAACACTGGAGCTCCACAGGGGTGCATGCTCAGTCCCCTCCTGTACTCCCTGTTCACCCACGACTGCATGGCCAGGCACGACTCCAACACCATCATTAAGTTTGCTGACGACACAACAGTGGTAGGCCTGATTCACCGACAACGACGAGACAGCCTATAGGGAGGAGTCCACAGATGTAAGTGTTTCTAAGTACCTGGGAGTTGTGATAAGGTACTTTAGTGACACCAAGCAGACAATTGTATCAACATTTCTTGGGCTTGTTGAGTTGGAGGGAGGAGATGCCAAATCTATGGCCCGTGCTGTTGTGGCTTTCCTCAGTGTTATCTTAAAGAGAAACTCCTGGGGATAGGGACTGACAATGCCTCTTATGACGGGGATTAACAATGGGGTCCATAAAGTGCTGAAGGAGGAGTATGGCCTCATCTGGTTCTTATTCGCTGTGTGTGCCACTCTCTGCAGCTTGCTGTAATTCAGGCTTCCAATGACACCATCCCCCGTAGTGTGGAGTACTTGGTACGAGAGACTTATAACTGGTTTTCAGTGTCTCCAAAGCACAGGGAGGCCTACAAGGCCATATATGAGACCGACTGTGGGGAGAAACCTTTACAGACAACCAAGGTGTGTGCCACACGTTGGCTCTCCATTGAATCCGTGGTTTCACGCATTTTGGACCAGTGGGAGGAGCTTAGGCTGCATTTCGCAGTCACCAAGTCCAGTGAACACTGCTACATGGCTGAGGGTTTATACTCCATGTACAGTGAACACTGCTACATGGCTGAGGGTTTATACTCCATGTACAGTGAACACTGCTACATGGCTGAGGGTTTATACACCATGTACAGTGAACACTGCTACATGGCTGAGGGTTTATACTCCAAGTCCAGTGAACACTGCTACATGGCTGAGGGTTTATACTCCATGTACAGTGAACACTGCTACATGGCTGAGGGTTTATACTCCAAGTCCAGTGAACACTGCTACATGGCTGAGGGTTTATACTCCATGTACAGTGAACACTGCTACATGGCTGAGGGTTTATACTCCAAGTCCAGTGAACACTGCTACATGGCTGAGGTTTTATATGTACAGGGATCCTCAAAACATATTGTATCTGACTTTTTTGAAGTCAGTGCTGGGTGAGGTACAGTAGTGCTGGCTGAGGTACAGTAGTGCTGGGTGAGGTACAGTAGTGCTGGGTGAGGTACAGTAGTGCTGGGTGAGGTACAGTAGTGCTGGCTGAGATACAGTAGTGCTGGGTGAGGTACAGTAGTGCTGGGTGAGGTACAGTAGTGCTGGCTGAGGTACAGTAGTGCTGGGTGAGGTACAGTAGTGCTGGGTGAGGTACAGTAGTGCTGGGTGAGGTACAGTAGTGCTGGGTGAGGTACAGTAGTACTGGGTAAGGTACAGTAGTGCTGGGTGAGGTACAGTAGTGCTGGGTGAGAGCAAGTAGATCCTCTTAAGCTACTTGACAGCTTGGTTAGCCTGATCAAGTCTGTGACCAGCAGGGTGCTGAATCCACTGGCAAATGTTGATGTACACAAAGAGCCAATAGATGGATACATCAGTCCCAAACCGTACCTTGGTTACCTTTTTGAGTCAAAGGCAGCTGAGCTCCACCTTGTACCTGAGGATGAAAACAATGTCCGAAAGCGGTGTGTAGCCTTCACCATCTCCCTCACTAAGGAGTTGAGGGTGAGACTGCCGGACAACATCGAAGCATTGTGTAGCCTTCACCATCTCCCTCACTAAGGAGCTGAGGGTGAGACTGCCGGACAACATCGAAGCATTGTGTAGCCTTCACCATCTCCCTCACTAATGAGTTGAGGGTGAGACTGCCGGACAACATCGAAGCATTGTGTAGCCTTCACCATCTCCCTCACTAATGAGTTGAGGGTGAGACTGCCGGACAACATCGAAGCATTGTGTAGCCTTCACCATCTCCCTCACTAATGAGTTGAGGGTGAGACTGCCGGACAACATCGAAGCATTGTGTAGCCTTCACCATCTCCCTCACTAATGAGTTGAGGGTGAGACTGAAGGACAACATCGAAGAATAGCAGTACATGTCAGTTTTCAATGTGGAGGAAACTCTAAAGCACAATAAGGAGAAATAGAAAACATAGCCAAGCTCCTTGGCTACTCCCCTGCAGAGATAGACAAGATTGTCCAGCAATGGTGTGCCATCCATCTTAGTAAATGGAATGAGACAAAAAACACACTGGGCTTCTGGAGTGAGATTTGGAAGGGATGCAGCTGATATCAACCCGTTTCAAGAACTTGCCATGGCCACTGTGTCTGTGATGTCCTTGCCACAGTCGAATGCTGAAGTCGAGAGAGTATTCAGCCAGATGAGTGTGGTAAAAATCTAACTTAGAAATCGGATGTCCTTGCAGACCCTTAACTCCATCCTGTACATTCGATATGGACTGAAGATGTCTGGTGAGGCTTGCTATGAGCACCAGCTGCCTGATAATGTTTTGCATCTTTTTGGCTCATCAGCTGCTTACTCATTTAAGTCAGCTCCCTCAGTTGCTGAACCTGCCATAGGGAGCCTTGACCAAAAAGACGATGACCCACTCTTTCTGTGAGCCAGTACAGCCTGTGTGTGTGGAGGGGGGTCTGGAAAAAACAACCATTAACCTGAATTAGGGCCAGACTAGTTACCATCATTTTCTCACATTGACAGTTTTTTCTGTTGTCTCTTTTTGGTCTAATTAGATTGTTAATGTAAATTGTATACAAAAAAATGAGGAAAAACTGTGTTGAGGGGGAAGACTTACATAGACTTTGGCAGTCTAATTTTCGCTTCTAATAATCTTAGGACACAACAGGGATGGCATTTAGGAGATATAATTTAGGCCTACCTACTATAGAAAATTATGATAGAAATCATGGCCTGTCAAGCATTGCATATTTTATAGATATGAATATACCTGTGTGTATTCAAATTATGTTGATTAGCTATTCTAAAAGATGGGATTCATGTTCCATTGAAAATATCACTGAGGCAGTACATAAAACAATTCTTAATACTTTACTGGCTCTAACAAGGGAATAAAATGCAGTAGGCTAATTGCTAGAATAATGGTCTACAGTCAATGAACGCTTCCATCTAGCGGCAATTAAGGGAACAGTCATGTTGGGCTCAAGTTTACGTCAACTCTCTTACGTTAACACAGCTGGCCAATGACAGCGCAGATATCGATACGTGCTTGTTGGTTGGATCAGTGAGAGCGTTTCTGCTCAGGTTGCTAGGAAACGCGTCGTGTCCATGTTGCCGAGGCGGAAGGAAGATTCTGTAGCGTAAAATTAAAAACACAAAGCAGTTTTGAAGATTCTTCTAATATATTTATTTTTTGTACGCTGCCATGGTGAAATTAAGAGCAAGGTGCCTTCTTGTAGGTAAGATTTAGAAATGTAGTCGTTGCTAAGAAGTTGATTTGGGAATGACAACGACTGTACTGTAAAGATGTAACTGAGAGTTAGGCTAGCTTGCAAAACTTTGGATAGGACAGAGTAGCTAACTAGCTAAATTAGGAAAGGCCCTATATAGCTCACAGTTTTACAAGCATTTGCAAGTTACATAACTCTAGGATTACACGTTTGAGTAGGGTAAACATGGAAGAGACGTATGTAAGTCTATCAATTCGATTTAAATTCAAGGGGCTTTATTGTCATGGGAAACATATTTACATTGCCAAAGCAAGTGAAATAGATCATAATCAAAAGTTCAATAAACAATAAAACATTTACAGTAAACATTACACTTGTGAAAATTCCCAAATTCCATGTCAAATGTCATATTATGTCTATATACAGTGTTGAAATGATGTGCAAATAGTTCAAGTACAAAAGGCAAAATAAATAAACAGAAATATTGGTTGTATATTTACAATGGTGTTTGTTCATCTCTCTGTCTCTCTGACTCTCTCTCTCGCCACCCTTCCCTTCTTCAGGAGATCCAGCAGTGGGGAAAAGTGCTCTCTCTCAGATGTTCCGGAGTGATGGCGCACACTTCCAGAAGAACTACAGTATGGTGAGAAAATAACTTTGAGACACACACACACACACACACACACACACACACACACTGGCCTCTCTCTAGCCTGGTCTCCCAGAACTGTTTGTTTGTGCTCTTGCCAACTCAGATTCTTCACTTAAAATGTATGCCAAACAAAAAGCATTGATTTCAAAGTTCAACAAATCATACAACTCTATGCACAAGGACAACTTTGAACAATATGCACTGAACATTTTACCAAAACACATTTACTGGAAGAACTGTGTTGATATTCCAAAAACGGTTAAATATCTGCTCAGAATTATGATTCAATGATGTCTGCAGAAATTATGGGTTGTCAGCTATGACATGACTCATTGACCACACACACTGCATAACAACAACACACTGGTGTGAGTGTGTGCGTTGTGACGCACCGGTCTAAGTGAACAGAGACAAATCAAATCACATTTTATTTGTCACATGCACCGAATACAACTTTAGTAGACTTTACTGTGAAATGCTCATCCCAACGATGCAGAGTAAAAAAAAAGAAGTGAAATACAATGTAATAATAATAGTAACACAAGGAGTTAAATCCACTAGAATGGAGTTCTATACAGGGAGTATTAGTACCAGATCAATGTGCACAGGTACCAGGTATTTGAGGTAGATACAGCTGAAGTCGGTTTACATACACCTTAGCCAAATACATTTAAACTCAGTTTTTCACAATTCCTAAAATGTAATCCTTGTAAAAATTCCCTGTTTTAGGTCAGTTAGGATCACCACTTTATTAAAAAAATGTGAAATGTCAGAATAATAGTAGAGAGAATGATTTATTTCAGCTTTTATTTCTTTCATCAAATTCCCAGTGGGTCAGAAGTTTACATGCACTATATTAGTATTTGGTAGCATTGCCTTTAAATTGTTTAACTTGGGTCAAACGTTTCGGGGAGCCTTCCACAAGCTTCCCACACTAGGTTGGGTGAATTTTGGCCCATTTCTCCTGACAGAGCTGGTGTAACTGAGTCAGGTTTGTAGGCCTCCTTGCTCGCACACACTTTTTCAGTTCTGTCCACACATTTTCTATAGGATTTGAGGTCAGGGCTTTGTGATGGCCACTCCAATACCTTGACTTTGTTGTCCTTAAGCCATTTTGCCACAACTTTGGAAGTATGCTTGGGGTCATTGTCCATTTGGAAGACCCATTTGCGACCAAGCTTTAACTTCCTGACTGATGTCTTGAGATGTTGCTTCAATATATCCACATAATTTTCCTACCTCATGATGCCATCTATTTTGTGATGTGCACCAGTCCCTCCTGCAGCAAAGCACCCCCACAACATGATGCTGCCACCCCCATGCTTCACAGTTGGGATGGTGTTCTTCGGCTTGCAAGCCTCCCCCTTTTTCCTCCAATGGTCATTATGGCCAAACAGTTCTATTTTTGTTTCATAAGACCAGAGGACATTTCTCCAAAAAGTACGATCTTTGTACCCATGTGCAGTTGCAAACCGTAGTCTGGCTTTTTTTCTGGCGGTTTTTGAGCAGTGGCTACTTCCTTTCTGAGCGGCCTTTCAGGTTATGATGATATAAGACTTGTTTTACTGTGAATATAGATACTTTTGTACCTGTTTCCTTCAGCATCTTCACAAGGTCCTTTGCTGCTGTTTTGGGATTTATTTGCACTTTTCGCACCAAAGTACGTTCATGTCTAGGATACAGAACGCGTCTCCTTCCTGAGTGGTATGATGGCTGCGTGGTTGATTCAAATGATGTCAATTAGCCTATCAGAAGCTTCTAAAGCCATGACATCCTTTTCTGGAATTTTCCAAGCTGTTTAAAGGCACAGTCAACTTAGTGTATGTAAACTTCTCACACACTGGAATTGTGATACATTGAATTATAAGTGAAATAATCTGTCTGTAAACAATTGTTGGAAAAATGACTTGACATGACTTATGTCATGCACAAAGTAGATGTCCTAACCGACTTGCCAAAACTATAGTTTGTTAACAAGAAATTTGTGGAGTGGTTGAAAAACAAGTTTTAATGACTCCAACCTAAAGTGTATGTAAACTTCTGACTTCAACTGTATGTACATGGGTAAAGTGACTAGGCATGAGGATAGATAATAATAAGAGTAAAATAAATAACAGAATAGCTGCAACAATTTAGTGTAAAAGTGTGTGTGTGTCTTTGTGTGTGTGTGTGGGCGGGGGCACCAGTGTAAACTAGGGCACCAGTGAGGAGTTCCTACACTGGACGAGTTGTTACAGCTGTTGATAAGTCATTGTAATAATCTGACAATGTTTTTCATGTCATTACATTAAGATATAAGGGGGGATCATAGCTATACAATTCACCAGTTGATTTAAAACCTATGTTTAACCCTTTCTCATGGTTGTCGTCTTGATGGATTTGTCCAAAATGGTGTGACATAAAACATGACTTTTCTGTCCTTGCGTTCATGTCAGTCTAAGTTGTTATATCATGTATTAACCATTAATCAGTTCAATCAGACATCGAACTTGAACCCTGTAAGAGTCCTGGATCTAGCTGTCAAACTGTTTTTTGTATAGTGATCTCAGAAATGCACTGCAACTACATCACATTGTGTGTCTCCTTATGTTACAGGGTGAAAACAGTTTTCATGGGCTCAACAAATCCCACATAGAATGCTTCTAACTGAAAGAATGATCATACCTTGATGCTTCAAACCTAAATTGAGGCTGTCATTAACATGGTTCTTCAATAGTTATGTATAATACTTGTTGGATGCGAATTCGGTGTCAAGCTGTTTAAATACGCCGTGATCAGTTCACACATCATCATCTGATCCAGGAAGGAATATTCCGAATGACAGTCAAGTGATGAACAGCTGTTGTGATAGCCTATGCCATGCTACAACAGCCCAGGTGATGAACAGCTGTTGTGATAGCCTATGCCATGCTACAACAGCCCAGGTGATGAACAGCTGTTGTGATAACCTATGCCATGCTACAACAGCCCAGGTGATGAACAGCTTTTGTGATAGCCTATGCCATGCTACAACAGCCCAGGTGATGAACAGCTGTTGTGATAACCTATGCCATGCTACAACAGCCCAGGTGATGAACAGCTGTTGTGATGGCCTATGCCATGCTACAACAGCCCAGGTGATGAACAGCTGTTGTGATAGCCTATGCCATGCTACAACAGCCCAGGTGATGAACAGCTGTTGTGATAGCCTATGCCGTGCTACAACAGCCCAGGTGATGAACAGCTGTTGTGATAGCCTATGCCATGCTACAACAGCCCAGGTGATGAACAGCTTTTGTGATAGCCTATGCCATGCTACAACAGCCCAGGTGATGAACAGCTGTTGTGATTGCCTATGCCATGCTACAACAGCCCAGGTGATGAACAGCTGTTGTGATAGCCTATGCCATGCTACAACAGCCCAGGTGATGAACAGCTGTTGTGATAGCCTATGCCATGCTACAACAGCCCAGGTGATGAACAGCTGTTCTGATAACCTATGCCATGCTACAACAGCCCAGGTGATGAACAGCTGTTGTGATTGCCTATGCCATGCTACAACAGCCCAGGTGATGAACAGCTGTTGTGATAGCCTATGCCATGCTACAACAGCCCAGGTGACGAACAGCTGTTGTGATAGCCTATGCCATGCTACAACAGCCCAGGTGATGAACAGCTGTTGTGATAGCCTATGCCGTGCTACAACAGCCCAGGTGCTGAAAAAAAGGTGTTCCTGAGGAATGTCCAGAATGTTTTGGTGTCTCATTCCTTACTCCGGTGAAGACAGTTGTGTCTGGATTCACATTGGATCTATTATCCCTATAGCGAATCAATGTTCCTCGTCTGTTGTAGTTTTGTAGTCTGCTTGATTTACAGCAGGATGTCGTTAGATTTAACAGAGAAAGCATCAAGGTAATGAGTTTGTGTTTTCGTGTCTCAAACTGGACCCTTACTGTGCCTAATTGTGTAGGATAGGCGAGTGCGCAACACCCAACTCTATTCCTATGAATTACTCTGGATATAATGACAACAAATGACATAGCCTAGTGGGCTCATTCACAATATTTATTTTATTTCACCTTTATTTAACCAGGTAGGCAAGTTGAGAACAAGTTCTCATTTACAACTGTGACCTGGCCAAGATAAAGCAAAGCAGTTCGACACATATAACAACGCAGAGTTACACATGGAGTAAAACAAACATACAGTCAATAATACAGTAGAAAAATAAGTCTATATACAATGTGAGCAAGTGAGGTGAGATAAGGGAGGTAAAGGCAAAAAAAGGCCATGGTGGCAAAGTAAATACAATATAGCAAGTAAAACACTGGAATGGTTGATTTGCAGTGGAAGAATGTGCAAAGTAGAGATAGAAATAATGGGGTGCAAAGGAGCAAAATAAATACAGTAGGGAAAGGGGTAGTTGTTTGGGCTAAATTATAGGTGGGCTATGTACAGGTGCAGTAATCTGTGAGCTGCTCTGACAGCTGGTGCTTAAAGCTAGTGAGGGAGATAAGTGTTTCCAGTTTCAGAGATTTTTGTAGTTCGTTCCAGTCATTGGCAGCAGAGAACTGGAAGGAGAGGCGGCCAATGGAATAATTGGTTTTGGGGGTGACCAGAGAGATATACCTGCTGGAGCGCGTGCTACAGGTGGGTGCTGCTATGGTGACCAGCGAGCTGAGATAAGGGAGAACTTTACCTAGCAAGGTCTTGTAGATGACCTGGAGCCAGTGGGTTTGGCGACGAGTATGAAGCGAGGGCCAGCCAACGAGAGCGTACAGGTCGCAGTGGTGGGTAGTATATGGGGCTTTGGTGACCAAACAGATGGCACTGTGATAGACTGCATCCAATTTATTGAGTAGGGTATTTGGAGGCTATTTTGTAAATGACATCGCCAAAGTCGAGGATTGGTAGGATGGTCAGTTTTACAAGGGTATGTTTGGCAGCATGAGCTATGAGCTCGTAATGAAATAACATGACAAATACATTTTGGTTTCCATGTTACACCTGCAATTTTAAACAATACAAGGGGTTTGAAGTAGCCTAGTGGAACTTGGATCTCAGAAATTAATCATATCTAATGCGGGCTTCAACTTGGCTTTCCAAACAAATCCTTCCATTACAAAAGGAACCTGGCTTTCTAAAAACAGAGATGGTGAGGTTAATGCTACCGCTATTGATGGCTTTATTATGTGTGCCTGCGTAGGCCACAGAGTCTACAGAAACATCACTATTTATTTAGTCAGGACACATTATTCTCACACATTTTAGAATATAATAATAATGACAAAATCAATGCATTGGCAAGTCCTAAAACGTGTTATTCTGAAAGTGGTAATGGCATACTTTTGACACTTTTTGCATGCTTTTTGGGGGGTTGGCTGTGTGTGTGTGGGGGGGGGGGTTCTATATTAAGCCCTATATGTACATAAATTAAAATGATTGCATTTGAGTAATTTAGCAGACGCTCTTATCCAGAGTGACTAACAGGAACGATTAGGTTTAAGTGCCTTGCTCAAGGGCACATCGACAGATATTTCATTTAGTCGGCTCGGGATTCAAACCAGCAACCTTTCGATTACTGGCCAAACGCTCTTATCAAATCGGCTACCTGCCACACAATTGTATAACAATGAGGTCCTTGAAAATTACAATGAAGTGCTTGAAAAAGTCCCTAAAACTAGTTGAATTTGACTTGTCAATGTCTGTATGAACCCTGCTTAAAGGATGAATAGTCCTAGGCCTATGTCGTGTCTTTGGCATCATTAAACTGAAGATGAATCTTTAGCAAATAACTCTCTGTAATTATTATTACGCGATTAAATTGATTAATCATGTAACTGTAATTAACTAGGAAGTACTAGGGGCACCAGATTATAAAGTTAGAATATTCCTAATATAACTTTCAGATAATTTCATATCTGATCAAAAGTCTTCTGACTAATGAATTCTTCTTTACCTCACGTTAGTCTCATTCCAAACGTCGTAAATTGTTGGTTATCTGCACGCACCCAGTCTTCACTATGAGTCATCCATACATCAATTGTGTTAAATAATTTATTTACTAAGTAAGTAATTCACAGAAATGCATAAACAAACAGTAGATAGTTACAAGGAAATGATAATGGCGTTTCCCTAGTGGGATAAACCGATATCGCGGCTTGGTGGACACAAAGGGAAGTGGGGGTCAACTGAGATGAGACACTACAAAGTTGATCATTATAACAATTGAAATGCTAATCCTTTGCACATGAACTCTCACTCATTCGGGAATAATTGCAATCAATATATATATTTGCGCTCAGTGTGTCGTCGGGATCTCCGTTGAAAAGTTTGTTTCTGTTGGAGAGTCTGTCCGTCCTCTCTGTCGCGGTTAGAATGGATTGTTCAGAGTGGCATTCATTCATGTCGTTATAGAATAGATGTTTCGGCGGTTGTCAGTCTTCGCGTTCAATGATACCGAATTCCTAGCTGCAGACTAGTAATTCATATCAAAGACTTGTTCTTATTCTGTCGGTATCGATAGTCTAAGAGTTTAACCACGTGGGATGGTTAAAAGATTCAGCAGTCTGGTCTCAAACCTTGGCCCTCTCGTTATCGAGGTAATCTGGTCTGCAACCTTTGTCCTCTCGTAATTGAGAGAAACATGGTCTGTTGAGAAATTCTCAAGGTGGGGGTTTTATTCGGGAAGAGCAGAAAGGGGCCTGGCCCATGACGCCAGACCATAACTGTGATCATGGGCGGTCCTCTGATTTAGTTAAACTCCAAAGGGAATTGGAGTTTCCTTCATTAAACAGTCCAAAATCCCATTAGACAATTTCGCAAACAGTATCATCCTCACTCATTCATCTTATACAAAAATGAGATGTAAGCCTCATATCTGAGGTTATTGTATAAACAGCATTATGGTTATGTGGCCGTATTGTCTCCCATGAGTTTCACAAAATTGTACCAAACGGACCAATTCGTAGCTATATTCATCACCGATCTTTTATACCTTCTCCAGAACATAAATGTTGTTCGGACCTCAAGTTCTGTGAGGTGGAAGAAATTCCTTTGTTCTCTCTATGAAAACTCACTCTCTCTCTATACTGTGGCCATGAGGAGATAATCTCCTCCAGGAATTTACGACGTGAGGTCACAGCAGCCTAAGTGTAGGAGACAGAGAGAGGGAGATGGTGCTCGCTGTACCCAAAGAGGACAACGCCATGACACCTATGTTGTTGTAAGTGGACGTATGGGACAATTTCCATATATATTCCTCTAAGTACACATGTGGAACTGCATAAAAATGATTAACATTTTGAAATGTTGATCCCAAAGTCACACATTGCATTCCATTTTTTATGGAAATACTCATATACAGTTTAGTAGTGTGCATAAAGTCAGTGCAGATAGGTTCAGTGCAGATAGTCTGGGTAACCATTTAATGAACTGTTTTGGAGTCTGATGTCTATTTAGGGGTTAGAAGCTGTAGCCGATGCTCCGGTACCATTTGCCGGACAGTGTCAGATTGAACAGTCTATGGCATGGGTGGTTGAAGTCTGACAATTTTCCAGTCCTTTCTCTGACACTGCCTGATATAGAGGTCCTGGATGGCAGGGAGCTTGGCCTCAGTGATGTACTGAGCTGTCCACACCACCCTCTGTAGTGATTTGCGTTCGAGGTCGCTGCATTTGCCATACCAAGCGATGATGCAGCCAGTCAAGATGCTCTCAATGGTGCAGCTGTATAACTTTTTGAGGATCTGAGGGCTCATGCCAAATCTTTTCTGCCTCCTGAGGGGGAAGATGCACTGCCGTGCCCTCTTCACGACTGTGTGGAACATGATAATTCATTAGTGATGTGGACACTAAGAAACTTGAAGCTCTCGACCCGCTCCACTACAGCTCCGTCAAAGTGAAGAGATCACTTTGGGGAACATTATTATGATACAACACACACGTACGCACGCACGCACAGCATGTGAATGTTACCCAGACTCCAACAAACTGGGTTCAGTCTGTTGGACTAAAGGTTATAGGCAGACAGACAGACAGACAGGAAGCAGCATCCGGTCCGCAGCCATTCCATTCTCCTCACGTTCTCTTCCTCTCAAATGTCAGACGGCCTGTTAGGTTACCTACCAACCAATCTGATCCGCAATTTATTCCGGACAGTCTCTCTCTCTCACTCACTCACACACACACACGCACACACACACACAATTCACAACACACCCAACCAAGCTTTATGTATTCTGTACAGGCTCTCATTGACATTCCACTGAGAGAGAGCCTTCCCAATTCCCATGATGCATCACATCAGCTCATTACTCCGTCTCCGTATTAGCTGGTTGGAATATCGCTGAGGAAGAGTGTGTGGGCGTGCGTGCACAGTTGGATGCAGTCTTTTGTGTGTGTGTGTGTGTGTGTGGAGGTGGGCTGCAGTCTTGCACACAAATCAAATTGTATTGGTAACATACACATATGTAGCATGTGTTATTGCGGGTATAGCGAAATGCTTATGTTCCTAGCTCCAACAGTGAAGTAATATCTGGCATTATAAAACAATACACACAATCTAAAGTAAAATAATGTAATTAAGAAATATAGAAATATTAGGATGAGCAATGCCAGAGTCCGGAATATAAATATAGATGTATATGATGGGATGTATAGACATGGACAGTATCTCAATAGAATGTGTTGTATGTATGTAGAATATGTAGGATAGAATATGTCGTATACACAGTCATGGCCAAAAGTTTTGAGAATGACACAAATATTAATTTCCACAAGGTTTGCTGCTTCAGTGTCTTTAGATATTTTTGTCAGATGTTACTATGGAATACTGAAGTATAATTACAAGCATTTCATAAGTGTCAAAGGCTTTTATTGACAATTACATGAAGTTGATGCAAAAACTCAATATTTGCAGTGTTGACCCTTCTTTTTCAAGACCTCTGCAATCTGCCCTGGCATGCTGTCAATTAACTTCTGGGCCACATCCTGACTGGTGGCAGCCCATTCTTGCATAATCAATGCTTGGAGTTTGTGGGTTTTTGTTTGTCCACCAGCCTCTTGAGGATTGACCACAAGTTCTCAATGGGATTAAGGTCTGGGGGGTTTCCTGGCCATGGACCCAAAATATTGATGTTTTGTTCCCCAAGCCACTTAGTTATCACTTTTGCCTTATGGCAAGGTGCTCCATCATGCTGGAAAAGGCATTGTTCGTCACCAAACTGTTCCTGGATGGTTTGGAGAAGTTGCTCTCGGAGGATATGTTGGTACCATTCTTTATTCATGGGTGTGTTCTTAGGCAAAATTGTGAGTCAGCCCACTCCCTTGGCTGAGAAGCAACCCCACACATGAATGGTCTCAGGATGCTTTACTGTTGGCATGACACAGGACTGATGGTAGCGCTCACCTTGTCTTCTCCGGACAAGCTTTTTTCCGGATGCCCCAAACAATCGGAATGACTTTACCCCAGAAAAGCAGTCCAATCCCTGTACCTTTTGTAGAATATCAGTCTGTCCCTGATGTTTTTCCTGGTGAGAAGTGGCTTCTTTGCTGCACTTCTTGACACCAGGCCATCCTCCAAAAGTCTTCGCCTCACTGTGCGTGCTGATGCACTCACACCTGCCTGCTGCCATTCCTGAGCAAGCTCTGTACTGGTGGTGCCCCGATTCCGCAGCTGAATCAACTTCAAGAGACGGTCCTGACGCTTGTTGGACATTCTTGGGCGCCCGGAAGCCTTCTTCACAACAATTTAATCGCTCTCCTTGAAATTCTTGATGATCCGATAAATGGTTGATTTAGGTGCAATCTTACTGTCAGCAATACCCTTGCCTGTGAAGCCCTTTTTGTGCAAAGCAATGATGATGGAATGTGTTTCCTTGCAGATAACCATGGTTGACAGAGGAAGAACAATGATTCCAAGCACCACCCTCCTTTTGAAGCTTCCAGTCTGATATTTGAACTCAATCAGTATGACAGAGTGATCTCCAGCCTTGTCCTCATCAACACTCACACCTGTGTTAACGAGATAATCACTGACATGATGTCAGCTTGTCCTTTTGTGGCAGGGCTGAAATGCAGTGGAAATGTTTTTTGGGGGGATTCAGCTCATTTGCATGGCAAAGAGGGACTTTGCAATTAATTGCAATTCGTCTGATCACTCTTCATAACATTCTGGAGTATATGCAAATTGCCATCATTCAAAATGAGGCAGCAGACTTTGAAAATTAATATTTGTGTCATTCTGGAAACTTTTGGCCACGACTGTACAGTTGAAGTCGGAAGTGTACATACATGTTAGCCAAATACATTTAAACTCAGTTTTTCACAATTCTTGAAATTGAATCTGAGTAAAAAATCCCTCTTAGGTCAGTTAGGATCAACACTTTATTTTAAAAATGTGAAATGTCAGAATAATAGTTGAGAGAATGCTTTTATTTATTTCATCACTTTCCCAGAGGGTTAGAAGTTTACATACATTAGCCCATTCCTCCTGACAGAGCTGGTGTAACTGAGTCAGGTTTGTAGGCCTCCTTGCTCGCGCACGCCTTTTCAGTTCTGCCTGCCATCCAGGACCTCTACACCAGGCGGTGTCAGAGGAAGGCCCTAAAAATTGTCAAAGACCCCAGCCACCCCAGTCATAGACTGTTCTCTCTACTACCGCATGGCAAGCGGTACCGGAGTGCCAAGTCTAGGACAAAAAGGCTTCTCAACAGTTTTTACCCCCAAGCCATAAGAATCCTGAACAGGTAATCAAATGGTTACCTGGACTATTTGCATTGTGTGCCTCCCCAAACCCTCTTTTTATTTTTACGCTGCTGCTACAATATTTGCATTGTCACTTTAACTATACATTCATGTACATACTAACCCAATTGGGCCAACCAACCAGTGCTCCCGCACATTGGCTAACCGGGCTATCTGCATTGTGTCCCGCCACCCACCAACCCCTCTTTTACACTACTGCTACTCTCTGTTCATCATATATGCATAGTCACTTTAACCATATCTGCATGTACATACTACCTCAATCAGCCTGACTAACCGGTGTCTGTATGTAGCCTCGACTTCAGTGTTATGTGTGTAAGTTAGTCATGCTCCAAGACTTGGGCTCAGATGAGTAGAGCAGTGAGCAGTGCAGTGTTTGACAGTGGTGGAAAAAGTACCAAATTGTCATACTTCTGTAAAAGTATAGATTCCTTAATAGAAAGTTACTCAAGTAAAAGTGAAAGTCACCCAGTAAAATACTACTTGAGTAAAAGTCAAAAAATATTTGTTTTTAAATATACTTAAGTATCATAAGTAAATGTAATTGGTAAAATATACGTATACATTTCAAAAGTAGAAGTAAAAGTATGAATGATTTAAACGCAAAGCAGACGACACCATTTTCTTGTTTTTTAAATGTACGGATAGCCAGGGGCACACTCCAACACTCAGACATTATTTACAGATAGCCAGGGGCACACTCCAACACTCAGACATTATTTACAGATAGCCAGGGGCACACTCCAACACTCAGACATTATTTACAGATAGCCAGGGGCACACTCCAACACTCAGACATTATTTACAGATAGCCAGGGGCACACTCCAACACTCAGACATTATTTACAGATAGCCAGGGGCACACTCCAACACAGACATTATTTACAGATAGCCAGGGACACACTCCAACACTCAGACATTATTTACAGATAGCCAGGGGCACACTCCAACACTCAGACATTATTTACAGATAGCCAGGGGCACACTCCAACACTCAGACATTATTTACAGATAGCCAGGGGCACACTCCAACACTCAGACATTATTTACAGATTGCCAGGGGCACACTCCAACACTCAGACATTATTTACAGATAGCCAGGGGCACACTCCAACACAGACATTATTTACAGATAGCCAGGGACACACTCCAACACTCAGACATTATTTACAGATAGCCAGGGGCACACTCCAACACTCAGACATTATTTACAGATAGCCAGGGGCACACTCCAACACTCAGACATTATTTACAGATAGCCAGGGGCACACTCCAACACTCAGACATTATTTACAGATTGCCAGGGGCACACTCCAACACTCAGACATTATTTACAGATAGCCAGGGGCACACTCCAACACTCAGACATTATTTACAGATAGCCAGGGGCACACTCCAACACTCAGACATCATTTACAGATAGCCAGGGGCACACTCCAACACTCAGACATTATTTACAGATAGCCAGGGGCACACTCCAACACTCAGACATTATTTACAGATAGCCAGGGGCACACTCCAACACTCAGACATTATTTACAGCTAGCCAGGGGCACACTCCAACACTCAGACATTATTTACAGCTAGCCAGGGGCACACTCCAACACTCAGACATTATTTACAGATAGCCAGGGGCACACTCCAACACTCAGACATTATTTACAGATAGCCAGGGGCACACTCCAACACTCAGACATTATTTACAGATAGCCAGGGGCACACTCCAACACTCAGACATTATTTACAGATAGCCAGGGGCACACTCCAACACAGACATTATTTACAGATAGCCAGGGGCACACTCCAACACTCAGACATTATTTACAGATAGCCAGGGGCACACTCCAACACTCAGACATTATTTACAGATAGCCAGGGGCACACTCCAACACTCAGACATTATTTACAGATAGCCAGGGGCACACTCCAACACTCAGACATTATTTACAGATAGCCAGGGGCACACTCCAACACAGACATTATTTACAGATAGCCAGGGACACACTCCAACACTCAGACATTATTTACAGATAGCCAGGGGCACACTCCAACACTCAGACATTATTTACAGATAGCCAGGGGCACACTCCAACACTCAGACATTATTTACAGATAGCCAGGGGCACACTCCAACACTCAGACATTATTTACAGATTGCCAGGGGCACACTCCAACACTCAGACATTATTTACAGATAGCCAGGGGCACACTCCAACACTCAGACATTATTTACAGATAGCCAGGGACACACTCCAACACTCAGACATTATTTACAGATAGCCAGGGGCACACTCCAACACTCAGACATTATTTACAGATAGCCAGGGGCACACTCCAACACTCAGACATTATTTACAGATAGCCAGGGGCACACTCCAACACTCAGACATTATTTACAGATAGCCAGTGGCACACTCCAACACTCAGACATTATTTACAGATAGCCAGGGGCACACTCCAACACTCAGACATTATTTACAGATAGCCAGGGGCACACTCCAACACTCAGACATTATTTACAGATAGCCAGGGGCACACTCCAACACTCAGACATTATTTACAGATTGCCAGGGGCACACTCCAACACTCAGACATTATTTACAGATAGCCAGGGGCACACTCCAACACTCAGACATTATTTACAGATAGCCAGGGGCACACTCCAACACTCAGACATCATTTACAGATAGCCAGGGGCACACTCCAACACTCAGACATTATTTACAGATAGCCAGGGGCACACTCCAACACTCAGACATTATTTACAGATAGCCAGGGGCACACTCCAACACTCAGACATTATTTACAGCTAGCCAGGGGCACACTCCAACACTCAGACATTATTTACAGCTAGCCAGGGGCACACTCCAACACTCAGACATTATTTACAGATAGCCAGGGGCACACTCCAACACTCAGACATTATTTACAGATAGCCAGGGGCACACTCCAACACTCAGACATTATTTACAGATAGCCAGGGGCACACTCCAACACTCAGACATTATTTACAGATAGCCAGGGGCACACTCCAACACAGACATTATTTACAGATAGCCAGGGGCACACTCCAACACTCAGACATTATTTACAGATAGCCAGGGGCACACTCCAACACTCAGACATTATTTACAGATAGCCAGGGGCACACTCCAACACTCAGACATTATTTACAGATAGCCAGGGGCACACTCCAACACTCAGACATTATTTACAGATAGCCAGGGGCACACTCCAACACAGACATTATTTACAGATAGCCAGGGACACACTCCAACACCCAGACATTATTTACAGATAGCCAGGGGCACACTCCAACACTCAGACATTATTTACAGATAGCCAGGGGCACACTCCAACACTCAGACATTATTTACAGATAGCCAGGGGCACACTCCAACACTCAGACATTATTTACAGATTGCCAGGGGCACACTCCAACACTCAGACATTATTTACAGATAGCCAGGGGCACACTCCAACACTCAGACATTATTTACAGATAGCCAGGGACACACTCCAACACTCAGACATTATTTACAGATAGCCAGGGGCACACTCCAACACTCAGACATTATTTACAGATAGCCAGGGGCACACTCCAACACTCAGACATTATTTACAGATAGCCAGGGGCACACTCCAACACTCAGACATTATTTACAGATAGCCAGTGGCACACTCCAACACTCAGACATTATTTACAGATAGCCAGGGGCACACTCCAACACTCAGACATTATTTACAGATAGCCACACATTAGTGCAAATTGGTGAAGTGAAAAAAATATATATACTGTATACTGTATATAATGTATATGTTTTTAAGTGGAAAAGTGGTGCGTGCATATGTATTCACCCCCTTTACTATGAAGACCCTAAATAAGATCAGGTGCAACCCATTACCTTCATAAGTCACATAATTAGTTAAATAAAGTCCCCCTTTGTGCAATCTTAGTGTCACATGATCTGTCACATGATCTCAGTATATATACACCTGTTCTGAAAGGCCCCAGAGTCTGCAAGACCACCAAGCATGCGGCACCAGGAAGACCAAGAAGCTCTCCAAACAGGTCAGGGAGTTGTGGAGAAGTACAGATCAGGGTTGGGTTATATGAAAATATCAGAAACTTTGAACATCCCACGGAGCACCATTAAATCCATGATTTAAAAATGGAAAGAATATGGGACCACAACAAACCTGACAAGAGAGGGCCGCCCACCATAACCCACGGACCAGGCAAGGAAGGCATTAATCAGAGAGGCAACAAAGAGACCAAAGGTAACCCTGAAGGAGCTGTAAAAGCTCCACAGCGGAGATTGGAGTATCTGTCCATAGGACCACTTTAAGCTGTATACCCCACAGAGCTGGACTTAACGGAAGAGTGGCCAGAAAAAAGCCATTGCTTAAAGAAAAAAATGAGCAAACACGTTTGGTGTTCACCAAAAGGCATGTGAGAGACTCCCCAAACATATGGAAGAAGGTACTCTGGTCAGATGAGACTAAAATTGAGCTTTTTGGCCATTAAGGAAAACGCAAACCCAACACCTGTCATCACCCCGAGAACAACATCCCCACAGTGAAGCATGGTGGTGGCAGTATCATGCTGTGAGGATGTTTTTCATCGGCAGTGACTGGGAAACTGGTCAGAATTGAAGGAATGATGGATGGTGCTAAATACAGAGAAATTGAAACCTGTTTCAGTCTTCCAGAGGTTTGAGACTGGGACAGAGGTTCACCTTCCAGCAGGACAATGGCCCTAAGCATACTGATATAGCAACACTCAAGTGGTTTAAGGGGAAACATTTAAATGTCTTGGAATGGCCTAGTCAAAGCCCAGACCTCAATTCAATTGAGAATCTGTGGTATGACATAAAGATTGCTATACACCAGTGGAACTCCTCCAACTTGAAGAAGCTGGAGCAGTTTTGCCTTGAAGAATGGGCAAAAATCCCAGTGGCTCGATGTGCCAAGCTTATAGAGACATACCCCAACAGTCTTGCAGATGTAATTGCTGGATGGGTGGTTGGGTGGGGGGAGGTGAACACTTTCGCAATCCACTGTATAAATCAAAACACTTGGGTGGAGTGTTGGGATCCTAGAAATATAATTATTTATATTAAGAAGAAAATTGGAAAGCAGCATCGTTCTTGTTTGGAACAATCTGTTGACTGGATTTGACCCAGCAGAACAGAATGTATAGTGAATCTAACAGCGAGGGGGAGGAGTGGTGCTGCTTGAGTGACAAGGCTAGTTGTGTGTGTCGGAGGCAAGCGGAGAAAAAAACACCAAAACTATAAGAATTAGGGCGGTGTGCAGCCTTAAAACACACCCACCCACTCTTCCTCCGCTTCCTGTGTCAAAGTACGTTTACGTTGTTGTGTGGTTGTTTTGTGATGATTGGGTTTACGTTGTTGTGTGGTTGTTTTCTAGACGGCTGGAGTGGAACTGGTTGTGAAGTCAGTGAACATCCCAGAGACCAGCGACAGTGTGGTGAGTACACGCTCCCTAGACTGACTCCCACACTCCCTCTATATTGGCTAGAAGCTAGGCTGTTTACAGAAGCCACCAATCTGGAGTTGTTTCATACCGAAAATAACTTTGTGATGATTGACAGTATTTCTCTTTCTCTCTCCCTCTCAGGAACTGTACATCTTTGACTCTGCCGGGAGGGAAACCTTTGTTGAAGCATGTGAGAAGTTGGTGAGGCCCACTACTTATCTACTCTTCAAAGTTACAAAGGATTCACGACTTTACCTCTTCCCTCTCTCATCCCTCTCTCTTCACATCTCTCTTCACATCTCTCTTCCCTCTCTCTTCACATCTCTCTTCCCTCTCTCATCCCTCTCTCTTCACATCTCTCTTCCCTCTCTCTTCACATCTCTCTTCCCTCTCTCATCCCTCTCTCTTCACATCTCTCATACCTCTCTCTTCACATCTCTCTTCCCTCTCTCATCCCTCTCTCTTCACATCTCTCTTCCCTCTCTCATCCCTCTCTCTTCACATCTCTCTTCCCTCTCTTCACATTTCTCTTCCCTTTCTCATCCCTCTCTCTTCACATCTCTCTTCCCTCTCTCTTCACATCTCTCTTCACATCTCTCTTCCCTCTCTCTTCACATCTCTCTTCCCTCTCTCATACCTCTCTCTTTTGCTGAATGTTAAATGAATGCAATATTCAATGATTCCACCCCCCTCTTTCACCCTCCATCACCGCCTCTCGATCTCTCTCTCTTTCACTCCCCCTTCTTTCGCCCTCTCTCACCCCCTCTCTCCCCATCCCTCCCTCTATCCCTCTACAGTGGGGCCAGCCGTCTGTGTTGTGTCTGGTGTTTGACGTGAGCAGTGAGCTGTCATTCAGTAACTGTGGTCGCTGGCTGGAGAGGGTCAGGGCCCACTGCCAGGGTCTGCACATCCCAGGTACCACACACCTCAGCTCTGACCCCCTGTATCTGGAGGTACTTGATCTTAGTGCTCTTAGTGTGTGTGTGTGTGTGTGTGTGTGTGTGTGTGTGTGTGTGTGTGTGTGTGTGTGTGTGTGTGTGTTTGTTGTTGTGACGCTCAGGTGTGTTGGTGGGTAACAAGTCGGACCTGTCCTCGCGGAAGGAGGTGGAGACCTCGGTGGCCCAGGAGTGGGCCCAAAGCCAGGGGCTGCAGTACCACGAGACGTCCGCTGTGAGTGCACCCACACCTGGACACAACAGACAAGCTCATAGGCTTCTGGAGCCAAAGTGCCAACACCAAGTCCAAAAACAGTATACCCTCTAACAAAGCGATGATTAAAATGTTTCTCATTCTGTGTGTGTGTGTGTGTGTGCATGGCATCTGTATTGCAGAAGGAGATGGAGAACTGTGAAGCTCCCTTTCTGAGTCTAGCCCAGCTGTTCCACGCTCTCTACCAAGACAGACTACAGACCATACAGAATCTGGCCTAACATTCTAATACCTGGCCTAACATTCTAGAATCTGGCCTAACATTCTAGAACCTGGCCTAACATTCTAGAGCCTGGCCTAACATTCTAGAATCTGGCCTGACAATCTTGAACCTGAACATTCTAGAACCGGGCCTAACATTGTAGAACCTGCAGAATAGAATCTGGCCTAACACATATAAATATCTATTATATTGTATATATTCTGTTTCTATGGCCTCTAGAAAGGATATATGGATTATATTTCTATGGATTCTAGGACCTGGCCCAATGTTCTAGAACTTGGCCCAACATTCCCTAAGTGAAAAATACTGCCTCTGACAGTGAGACATCCACCTTACATTGGGGTGGAGATTAAGATGAAACTGTATGCAGGAGAACATGATAACTTGTATTAAAGTTTGTGATTTCTGTACAGTATTCTGATTGCTAGAGTTTTGCATATGGGGGACCTTTCCATCCCTCTCTCCCTCCATCACCCACTCTCTCTCTCCTTTACTCTCTTCTCTCCATCCCTCTCTCCCTCCATCACCCACTCTCTCTCTCCTTTACTCTCTCCTCTCCATCCCTCTCTCTCTCCATCACCCACTCTCTCTCCTTTACTCTCTCCTCTCCATCCCTCTCTCCCTCCATCACCCACTCTCTCTCTCCTTTACTCTCTCCTCTCCATCCCTCTCTCCCTCCATCACCCACTCTCTCTGTCTCTCTCTACCCCCCGCCCCCTCCTCTCTCCATCTGTCTCTCTTTCTGCATTTGCAGCTGGAGACCTTCACATAATTTCCATCATTTCCAAACCCGTTTGTTGTTTATTCGTTAACAACCCTGTAATTACTGTTTTAATGACCCTCCTCTCATTGTAACGGGGTCAGACCCACTGCCTATTATAGCCTCTCATGTCTAACACACACACACACACACACACACACTATGCTACGAGGCCTCTATTGAACTAGGCTGACAGTCCGCCTCAAAGCCACTCATTCATGGTGATTGAATCTCATATTATGACCCGCATTAAAATAGACTGCTGCCTTGGAATTCTGTTCCCATAACTACTGAGGGTATAATGACATGTTGAGGGTTATTAGTTATGCCACTGTTATGGTAACTGTTGTTTTAATACAGTATGTGGGTTTATGGTTTAGTCTTTAATGTTAAATATATGGTTAATCTGTAGCGAACTATGCCATCTTAAATAAAATGACATTTAATAGATGCAATCTTAAATATATTATAAATATTGATTGGTTTTCTAGTGTAAAATAGAGAGCCATGATGAGTTGGGGGGAGGATTTAAGTAGTCGGTTCCACACATTGACAGACAGTTGTTGAAATTGGGGTCAAACCAATGTCCTTGCTTTGTAAATGTGTGTGAGAGAGAGAGATTGGATATTGGTTCTGGCATGGCATGGGGTAGAGTTTGGCTGCGTTGTGCCCAGTCTGGCTTGGTGTGTGTGTGTGTGTGTTGGCATGATGTGTGTGTAAACCAGGGTGCCTGACTGAGACAGACTGGCCTAGCAGGGTGGAGGGGGACCCCTCACCACAGAAGTTTGGCATGGAGAGACAGGGGGAGCCATGAATACACACACACACACACAGGTTTAGTGGAAGGGCACCGTCTGGGACAGGGAATTTCCTGACAGACACACACACAGTCTCCATCCATCTGTCATCAGCAGGACACAGCCACGGAGGTGTGTGTACCACACTCACGAGGACAAAGGACACCTGTTACTGCTGTGTGAGTGACTCCATGACACTCACAACATAAACATCAGAATCAATAGAAAAAGCACTTGACTAAAATACTGCAGCAAAAGCATCATCACTTTCCCCAGCGTCCTTCCAAAGCTCTTGTGTCAGCCCCTGAAGATGGAATCCGCAGGAGGGGGAAACAGCGCCCCCTGGCCGCCACAACATCGTTGTTATGGTTTTTTATTGCAAATTGAGGTGCATCACGCAGTATGTTACAACTAATTCCAGCACATATTGTGCTCTATCGCACGTGCAATTATGTCAGAGGGGATAAAACCGTTTTCATTGTCTGAAGTAACTTCTTTGTTGTTGTAATACCCAAACAGACATGGCAGCTTCAACATGAAGGATTCCAGCTTTAAAAGCTGCTTCAAATAAAACTTTAATGAACGTTTGCCTGTGTATTTGGTTGCGTGCGTAGCGGTGTGTGTGTGAAGCCTATTAGACGAACACCCGTGTGCTACGCTAACCTAGCTCCGACACAGACTGCTATTTATTCTGCACCTGTCCTCCTCAGCCAAAGAGTGTGGGTGTGTGCGTGCGTGCATGTGTGTGTGCGTGCCCAGCCACAAACCCACAGCACCCCTTTTGACCGGCCACAAGAGGGGGCCAGAGATAGAAGACATTCTGGGAGATGTCAAACGTATTCGTAAAGTTTCTCGGAGAAGGAGTGATCAGGTTCCACCTGTTCATATTCATATTCATATTCCACCTGTATATATTCATTATGATCTAAAAAGTCAACCTGGTCCTAAATCAGCACTCCTACTCTGAGACGCTTGATAAAATACTCACATAGGAGTGATGATTTGAGATCAGTTTTGCCTTTATGTCAGCTCAACCGGAAATTTAAATGGCACATTGCCATGTTGAAATCAGAGATCGGACTGAATCCTTGAAGCCAAGGTGATGTTGTTCTGTGGGATAAGGGAGAGACATGGCCTGTGTCCCAAATGCCACCGTATTCCCAGCACACTACATTTGACCAGAGACTTATGGGGGAATGGCCCTAAATAGTGAATGGGGTGTCATTTGGTACTGCAGAAGTGATAGGACACAGCAGCTTGCTTGGTCATGGTTGGTCAGCAGTGGAGTGGATAGCCCTGGGCTAGATAACATGGCAGTACAGGGAACTATGTCTGCCTGCCTGTTTGTGTGCATGTCTGTCTTTCTGCCTGTCTAAAGTTCCTCCTTCTCTCACCTTTCACCTTCTCTCTTTGTTTCTCATCTCTTTAACTCCTTTCCTGCCTCTCTCCCTCCCTCTTTTCTCTTCCCATCCCCCTCAATTTCTCGATTCCGTTCCTCCCTCCCCCTTCCTTTCTCTCTCTCCCCATCCCTCTCTCCTCCTCCTTCCCTCCATCTCTCTCGCCCTCCCTCCCTTCCCTCTTTCCCCCTCCTTCCTTCTCTCTGTAGGTGGAGGTACGGACTGTTCTATCGCCCCAAACTCTTTGTGACCCTCGAAGCTCATTAAGAGGAGCAGGTGAGAGAGGACGGAGCATCTGTTCTAGCAGGCAGCACAGTATACTGGTAACACACAATCAGTCACCGCACCTCAACCCACCCAACCAGTACATTCAGCTATCACACCATGTATCAAGCAAACAAATCAATCACAAGACCTCCACACAGTCTACTCAAACAATACAGCATTTGGTGTTGGTTTCTTGGCATATAATTCATGCTTGGAGTTATGAGTTGAGTTATGAGTGACGACTCATTACCTTCATCAATGAGGTCACAGAAAAGAACAAGATGTACACGAGGACAGTGGTATAACGTGATTAAATGATTCCACCTCCGAGCCAGAGGAGGGCAGTGTGTGGCTGGCCCATTCTGACTAATATGACAGACCCTCCACTCTCTCTCTCTGTCGATCTCTGTGTCCCTTCTCTCCTTCTCTGTCGATATCCCTGTCCCCTCCACCTCGCTCTCTCCCTCCCTCTCTCTTTCTCACTTTCCCTCCCCCTTCACTCTCTTGCTCTCTCTCTCTCCTCTTCAGTGATCACACAGCAGCACTGTAGAGAGACATGCCAGACCCTTTGATCACACCACACCAGGGGAGAGAGAGAGAGAGAGTGGGGGGGGGGGGGGGGGGGTAGAGTGTGTCACATGCACTAGTGTTCTCCATTCCACTAGAACTTTGACATAATTATCACCACCGATGGAATGGCACAGACAGGAGCAAAGGATGGGATGGATGGATGATGGATGGGATGGATGATGGATGGGATGGATGGGATGGATGATGGATGGATGGATGGATGATGGATGGGATGGATGATGGATGGATGATAGATGGATGGATGATGGATGGATGATAGATGGATGGATGATGGATGGGATGGATGATGGATGGACGGGGTGGATGATGGATGGGATGGATGGGACGGATGGGATGATGGATGGGATGGATGGATGGGATGGATGGATGATGGATGGATGGCTGCATAGAGGAGAAAAGGAGGACAAGCTTGCAAAGAGGATCTGTTGTTAAAGATAGACAGATCATTTCAACACCCAGAACCAAATCAGCTACACACACACACACACACACACACACACACACACACACACACACACACACACACACACACACACACACACACACACACACACACACACACAGCAAATCAGCTACTCGGTTTCAAGTCAGTCACAGGACTAATAGAGAGGACAAGGAAGAGGAGAGGAAGAGGAAGAGATGAATTGACATCATCCACAGTGAAAAAAGACGACAGTCAGGACACTAGTTAGAGATCAATATGAACATAGCAGTGACCTACAAGCACACATACTGTACAGCACACAACACACCATACTGTTTTATTGCATTGATGAAGTGAAGGAGCTGTATATGTGTATTCATAGCCACAGGAAGTAGTTTGGGGACCTGCACTACAGATGTCTATATTGGTCCAATAACACAGGACTTGTCAAGGCCCAGTTCACTACTTTTGTGTTTCTTAAAAAATATATGTATTTAATTATTTATTTATGTTATTAAAAAAAATTTGGGGGGTGCCAGTACCCTTACTTCCCGCGGCTATGTGTGTGTTTTAAAATGATGACATAAAATACATTGATCAATCAATAAAGACTTTTGGTTTAGACAAGACAACAACAGGGATTCCAATCAATCAATCAACCAATCAACAAGCGGTCATATAGTTCCCTAAGGGGTTCCAATTTTATTCATCATTGGGACTTGATGCATCCAAGATAAGGATCGTTTGATTCATTTTGGCACCTTGAAAAGACGTTAAGCTTTTTTATTTTCATTGAAACAACACAACGCAAAGAAAGAAAGAAAGAAAGACCATAAGGCTGTGTGAGATTTCAAAATGAAGATGACATAAGTATTCGTTCCAAAGAAATCCGTAGTTTTTTCTCTTATTTAAAAAAAGGCTTTACGTTCGTCAAAGTTTGTTTCTTTGATTAGTTTACGCCCCTTGAAAGCATTGTTAAATGAAGCCCCGCCCCTTCTCCCTGCCTGTCGTCCACAAAAGAGAAATACACACATTACATGAACATTTTAACTGCCAACTTGGTTTCCACAACAACCCCCCCACTGCATTGTGTTCAACATGTAGGTTGGATGATTTGATTAGCATGCATGTAGAGTTCTTAACATGGGAGTCACTCAGGCTTAGCTTCGTCTAGTTGATCATCTTCTCTCACGGTTTCCTCTTGTTTTTTTTTTATAGCAGTGTCCTTTGCAAAGTGTCCGTTTGTCTTAGAGTAAGTAGTTCACTGTCCGATTACCCAGAACTCATGTGGCTCCTCGTGTGACTCCCCTCTGGACTCTACCTCTTTTTTTTGTAGCGTCGTCCGTCCGAAGAGGAAGTGATGTCGACGTTTGACATTTCACCTATCACCCCCTATTGACCTTTGGCCCCAAAACAAATATGGTCTCGGTCCAGGGACCTGAGTCAGCAGAAAGGTAACAGAAGGAATCACTTAAAAACAATAGAATCTATCTATATATTATTAACTAAACTGCTTGTTGGCTAGTTGCCATGGTTCCCTGTAAGCTATGTTTACGTCACTTCCTGTTGTTGTTGTTTTTCAGTCCCAATGAATCAACTTGTTCCTCCTCCTCCGCTGTAGTTTCCATGACGACTTAATTTCGTTTCACCTTGTTTGTCGTTATGTCATTTGAGTTATTTTCACGTTTTGCGTCAGGGAAGTCTCTCTGTGATTCAGTAACATATATATTCATATATTCATATATAATTGATACATATATTAACTTAGACCATTACTTTTTTTTGCGGTCTGGATTCCCTCCCTGCGTTAAAGTCCCAACCCACAATGGTTCACAGTATTCATGTGAAAAATGTAAAAAAAAAATGATGAAATCAAACAGAGCAACTAAAGAGAAGAGTGTTGGAGTGTTGGGAAGGAGGGGGAGAAGGGGTGTAGGGAAGGAGGGGGAGAAGGGGTGTAGGGAAGGAGGGGGAGAAGGGGTGTAGGGAAGGAGGGGAGAAGGGGTGTATGGGGTGTAGGGAAGGAGGGGGAGAAGGGGTGTAGGGAAGGAGGGGGAGAAGGGGTGTAGGGAAGGAGGGGGAGAAGGGGTGTAGGGAAGGAGGGGAGAAGGGGTGTAGGGAAGGAGGGGAGATGGGGTGTAGGGAAGGAGGGGAGAAGGGGTGTAGGGAAGGAGGGGGAGAAGAGGTGTAGGGAAGGAGGGGAGAAGGGGTGTATGGGGTGTTGGGAAGGAGGGGGAGAAGGGGTGTAGGGAAGGAGGGGAGAAGGGGTGTATGGAAGGAGGGGAGAAGAGGTGTATGGGGTGTAGGGAAGGAGGGGGAGAAGGGGTGTAGGGAAGGAGGGGGAGAAGGGGTGTAGGGAAGGAGGGGGAGAAGGGGTGTAGGGAAGGAGGGGAGAAGGGGTGTAGGGAAGGAGGGGAGAAGAGGTGTATGGGGTGTAGGGAAGGAGGGGGAGAAGGGGTGTAGGGAAGGAGTGGGAGAAGGGGTGTAGGGAAGGAGGGGAGAAGGGGTGTAGGGAAGGAGGGGAGAAGGGGTGTATGGAAGGAGGGGAGAAGAGGTGTATGGAAGGAGGGGAGAAGAGGTGTATGGGGTGTAGGGAAGGAGGGGGAGAAGGGGTGTAGGGAAGGAGGGGGAGAAGGGGTGTATGGAAGGAGGGGAGAATAGGTGTATGGGGTGTAGGGAAGGAGGGGGAAAAGGGGTGTATGGGGTGTAGGGAAGGAGGGGAGAAGGGGTGTAGGGAAGGAGGGGAGAAGGGGTGTATGGGGTGTTGGGAAGGAGGGGAGAAGGGGTGTATGGGTGTAGCGAAGGTGGGGGGTGAAGGGGTGTAGGGAAGGAGGAGGAGAAGGGGTGTATGGGGTGTAGGGAAGGAGGGGAGAAGGGGTGTAGGGAAGGAGGGGAGAAGGGGTGTATGGGGTGTAGGGAAGGAGGGGGAGAAGGGGTGTATGGGTGTAGCGAAGGTAGGGGGAGAAGGGGTGTAGGGAAGGAGGGAAGGAGGGGGAGAAGGGGTGTAGGGAAGGAGGGGGAGAAGGGGTAAAGGGAAGGAGGGAAGGAGGGAAGGAGGGGGAGAAGGGGTGTAGGGAAGGAGGGGAGAAGGGGTGTAGGGAAGGAGGGGGAGAAGGGGTGTATGGGGTGTAGGGAAGGAGGGGAGAAGGGGTGTAGGGAAGGAGGGGAGAAGGGGTGTAGGGAAGGAGGTGGAGAAGGGGTGTATGGGGTGTAGGGAAGGAGGGGGAGAAGGGGTGTAGGGGTGTAGGGAAGGAGGGGGAGAAGGGGTGTAGGGGTGTAGGGAAGGAGAGGGAGAAGGGGTGTAGGGGGTGTAGGGAACTAAGAAGAGAGTCATAAAAAATTGAACTCCGTTTTAAACTCGTAGTCTAGCCCTAGTCTCCCCACTCCTCCGTGGTTCCCCAACCCCACTACCTCACCCCTTCTCTGGGTACAGAGAGAGAGTGACACCCCCTCCCTTGCCTCCTTTCTTCCTGCTCCTCTCGTTTCCCATCCTCCCTGTCATAACTTTACAAACATGTTTAAAACTCCTTAAACAACGGTAGAAGGGAAAGTCATGCATTTTCTTTTTTCACTTTTTTTCCCACTTTTTTTCAACATGGAAACTCATATGAAGATCACCATCATCATCATCGCTGTAGTAGAAGTATCCGTAACGGAAGCAGAGCTCATCTGTTTTGTTCTGTTACGCTCTGTTCATCCCTCCTTCTTACTCACTCTCTTCCTCCCTCAGAGTCCTCTCTCTCTCTCTCTCCCCCTCCCTCTCTCCCTCTCTCCATCCCTCCATTTCTCTCCGCCCCTCTCTACACACCTCTCTCCGCCCCTCTCACCGCCCCTCTCTCCGCCTCTCTCTCCGCCCCACTTTCCACCCATATCTCCCTCTCTCCGCCCCTCTCTCCACCCCTCTCTCCGCCTCTCTCTCCGCCCCTCTTTCCACCCCTATCTCCCTCTCTCCGCCCCGCTCTCCACCCCTCTCTCTGCCCCTCTCTCCGCCCCTCTTTCCACCCCTATCTCCCTCTCTCCGCCCCTCTCTCCACCCCTCTCTCCGCACCTCTCTCCACCCCTCTCTCCGCCCCTCTCTCCACCCCTATCTCCCTCTCTCCATCCCTCCATTTCTCTCCGCCCTTGTCTCCACCCCTCTCTCCGCCCCTCTCTCCATCCCTCCATTTCTCTCCGCCCCTCTCTCCACCCCTCTCTCCGCCCCACTCTCCACCCCTATCTCCCTCTCTCCATCCCT
>NC_048577.1:9502329-9507329 GCF_013265735.2 Oncorhynchus mykiss | reverse complement strand
CCCCCCCCCCCCCTCTCTCTCTCTCTCTCTCTTTCTCTCTCTTTCCCTCTCTCTCTCTCTCTCTCTCTCTCTCTCTCTCTCTCTCTCTCCCTCTCTCTTTCTCTTTCTTGAACAGCTGTCACTCCTGGTAACATGCACACTTGAAACTTTAATTATAGACTAGCTTAATATTTCACCACCTCACCTCATCCTCCCCCCTCCATCTTCTCTAACCCTCTCCTCTTCTCCTCCATCTTCTCTAACCCTCTCCTCTTCTCCTCCATCTTATCTAACCCTCTCCTCTTCTCCTCCATGCATCTTAAGTACATTCTCTATTTTCCCCAAAGTGCTGACAGGGAGACCTTCTGGAAGACTCCAACTTCAGGAATGTTGACACCCTTCACTCCTCTCTCTGTCTCTCTCTCTCTCTCTCTCTCTCTCTCTCTCTCTCTCTCTCTCTCTCTCTCTCTCTCTCTCTCTCTCTCTCTCTCTCTCTCTCCCGCTCTCTCTCTCTCCTCTCAATTGAATTCAATTGAATTCAAATCAATTCAAGGGGCTTTATTGTCATGGGAAACATGTGTTAACATTGCCAAAGCAAGTGAAGAAGATAATAAACATAAGTGAAATAAATAATAACAAATTAACAGTAAACATTACACATACAACAGAAGTTACAAAACAATAAGGACATTACAAATGTCATATTATGTTGATATACAGTGTTGCAATGATGTGCAAATAGTTAAAGTAAAGCATAAATAAGTTCTTCACTGGTTGCCCTTTTCTTGTGGCAACAGGTCACAAATCTTGCTGCTGTGATGGCACACTGTGGAATTTCACCCAGTAGATATAGGAGTTTATCAAAAGTTTATCAAAAGTCTAATTCTTAGTGGGTCTGTGTAATCTGTGGGAAATATGTGTCTCTAATATGGTCATACATTTGGCAGAAGGTTAAGAAGTGAAGCTCAGTTTCCACCTCATTATGTGGGCAGTGTGCACATAGCCTGTCTTCTCTTGAGAGCCAGGTCTGACTACGGCGGCCTTTCTCAATAGCAAGGCTATGCTCAGTCTGTACACAACTTAAGTTTGGGTCAGTCACTGTGGTCAGGTATTCTGCCACTGTGTACTCTCTGTTTAGGGCCAAATAGCATTCTAGTTTGCTCTGTTTTTTTGTTAATTCTTTCCAATGTGTCAAGTAATTATCTTTTTGTTTTCTCATGATTTGGTTGGGTCTAATTGTGCTGCTGTCCTGGGGCTCTGTGGGGTCTGTTTGTGTTTGTGAACAGAGCCTCAGGACCAGCTTGCTTAGGGGACTCTTCTCCTGTAGGTGATGACTTTGTTATGGAAGTTTTGGGAATCGCTTCCTTTTAGATGGTTGTAGAATTTAACGACTCTTTTCTGGATTTTGATAATTCTGCCCTGCAGGCACTATTTGATGTTTTACGTGGTACACAGAGGATATTTTTGTAGAATTCTGCATGCAGAGTCTCAATTTGGTGTTTGTCCCATCTTATGAATTCTTGGTTGGTGAGTGGGCCCCAGACCTCACAACCATAAAAGGCAATGGGTTCTATCACTGATTCAAGTATTTTTAGCCAGGTCCTAATTGGTATGTTGAATTGTATGTTTCTTTTGATGGCATAGACGTCTCTCTCTCTCTCTCTCTCTCCGTCTCTCTCTCTCTCTCTCTCTCTCTCTCCGTCTCTCTCTCTCTCTCCATCCATTTCTCTCGCTCCCTCTCTCGCTGTCTCCCCCCTCTCTCTCTCTCTCTCTCCTTCCATCTCTCTATCCCTCCACCTCTCTATCACACCACCTCTCTATCCCTCCATCTCTCTATCCCTCCACCTCTCTATCCCTCCATCTCCCTATCCCTCCATCTCTCTATCCCACCACCTCTCTATCCCTCCATCTCTCTATCCCTCCATCTCTCTATCCCTCCATCTCTCTATCCTTCCACCTCTCTATCACACCATCTCTATCTCTTCATCTTTGTCTCTGCTTACTTTCTTATCTGTCTGTCCATCAGCTGTCTGTGTCTTTGACCTCTGATTGGCTTATTCGCTGTCCTCCAGCGTTGTCATTGCCGTGGTTACTGGGCTAGCAACAGTCTCTGGGACAGCCAATGGTACAACTAAATGTCTGTGTGTTTCTGTAAGAGGGGGCGAGTGGTGTTTCTTGTACCCTCCCTCCCTCACTCCCTTCCTCCCTCTTTATTTCCCATCTCTCCATCCTCTCCATTTTTCTGCACAGCTGTCAGAGGGGAGAGAGAGGGAGCGAAAGGGGGGAGAGGGAGAGAGTGGTGGAGGGGGGAGAGTGGTGGAGAGAGGGGGAAGAGGGGGAGAGAGAGGGAGCGACAGGGGGGAGAGGGGGAGAGTGGTGGAGAGAGGGGGAAGAGGGGGAGAGAGAGGGAGCGACAGGGGGGAGAGGGGGAGAGAGAGGGAGCGACAGGGGGGAGAGGTGGAGAGAGAGGGAGAGAGAGAGAGAGAGAGAGAGAGAGAGAGAGAGAGAGAGAGAGAGAGAGAGAGAGAGAGAGAGAGAGAGAGAGAGAGAGAGAGAGAGAGAGAGAGAGAGAGAGAGAGAGAGAGAGAGAGAGAGAGAGAGAGAGAGAGAGAGAGAGAGAGAGCGTGTGTTCCAGGGGAAGGTTCCAGTTGGCCAGGCTGATTAAATATTAAGGTGACCTCAGAGTTGGCCGGGCACCAACCTCCCCCTTTCTACCCCCATTCTCCCCCCTGGCCTGTCGCATTAACCCCACCTCCCCCCTGCTCATTGACATGTGCAGTCAAGGTGCATTTTCTTAAAGATACAATAACCCCACATCACACACACAAGGATGCACACATACAGCCTTCTCCAGAGTCAGCTAAATTCAATCTCTGTATTTCTCCCTCACTCAAGCACACACACACACACACACACACACACACACACACACACACACACACACACACACACACACACACACACACACACACACACACAGGCATGATAGCATGTAGGATCATATGGAAGTGTTTATTCAACTCTGTGTGCGTATGTGCGTGCGTGTGTGTGTGTGTCTCAGGCTGAGTTCTGGTTTCATTAGCTCCAATACCAGGGTTGCACACACACACATGCACTCACCCACACACACATATGCACTCACTCACAAACGCACACACAGAGACACACACACGCGCATGCATGCACACGAACACACGTATTCAAACACGTACGCACACACACATATGAATGCACACAGAAAATACACCCCCACAGACACACAGACACTCACACACACGAACTCACAGTACAAACACTCAAAAGTTTTGCCACGGGTTTTTCTTTGTTTTGACTATTTTCTACATTGTAGAATAATAGTGAAGACATCAAAACTATGAGAGAACACACATGGAATCATGTAGTAACCAAAATAGTGTAATACAAATCAAAATATACTTCAGATTTTAGATTCTTCAAAGTAGCCACCCTTTGCCTTGATGACAGGTTTGCACACTCTTGCCATTCTCTCAACCAGCTTCACCTGGAATGCTTTTCCAACAATCTTGAAGAAGTTCCCACATATGCTGAGCACGTGTTGACTGCTTTTCCTTCACTCTGAGGTCCAACTCATCTCAAACCATCTCAATTGTGTTGAGGTCGGGTGATTGTGGAATCCAGGTCATCTGATGCAGCACTCCGTCACTCTCATTCTTGGTAAAATAATCCTTACACAGCCTGGAGGTGTGTTGGGTCATTGTCCTGTTGAAAAACAAATGATAGTCCCACTAAACGCAAACTAGATGGGATAGCGTATCGCTGCTGAATGCTGTGGTAGCCATGCTGGTTAAGTGTGGCTTGAATTCCAAGTAAATCACTGACAGTGTCACCAGCAAAGCACCCCTCCCCCCACCCCCACCATCACGCTTCCTCCTCCATGCTTCACGGTGGGAACCACACATGCAGAGATCATCCGTTCACTTACTATACATCTCACAAAGACATGGCGGTTGGAACCAAAAAATCTCAAATTTGGACTCATCAGACCAAAGGACATATTTCCACTGGTCTAATGTCAATTGCTCATGTTTCTTGGCCCCCATCAGTCTCTTCTTATTATTGGTGTCCTTTAGTAGTGGTTTCTTTGCAGCAATTCGACCATGAAGGCCTAATTCACACAGTCTCCTCTGAACAGTTGATGTTGAGGTGTGTCTGTTACTTGAACTCTGTGAAGCATTTAATTGGGCTGCAATTTCTGAGGCTGGTAACTCTAAGGAACTTATCCTCCACAGCAGAGGTAACTCTGGGTCTTCCTTTCCTGTGGCGGTCCTCATGAGAGACAGTTTCATCATAGAGCTTGATGGTTTTTTGTGACTGCACTTGAAGAAACTTTCAAAGTTATTTTTCCGGATTGACTGACCTTCGTGTCTTAAAGTAATGATGGACTGTCATTTCTCTTTGTTTATTTGAGCTGTTCTTGCCATAATATAGACTTGGTATTTTACCAAATAGGGCTATCTTCTGTATACCACCCCTACAGTGCCTTGCAAAAGTATTCATCCCCCTTGGTGTTTTTCCTATTTTGTTGCATTACAACCTGTAATTTAAATGGATTTTTATTTGGATTTCATGTAATGGACAAACAAAAGATTGTCCAAATTGGTGAAGTGAAATGAAAAAAATAACTTGTTTAAAAAAATTCAAAACGGAAAAGTGGTGCGTGCATCTGTATTCACCCCCTTTACTATGAAGCCCCTAAATAAGATCTGGTGCTACCAGTTACTGCCAGAAGTCACATAATTAGTTAAATAAAGTCCACCTGTGTGCAATGGAATGCTTGTGTATATATACTGAGATCATCTGTCACATGATCTCAGTATATATACACCTGTTCTGAAAGGCCCCAGAGTCTGCAAGACCACCAAGCAAGCGACACCATGAAGACCAAGGAGCTCTCCAAACAGGTCAGGGACAACGTTTTGAAGAAGTACAGATCAGGGTTGGGTTAGAGAGAAACCTGTTTCAGTCTTCCAGAGATTTGAGAC
>NC_048577.1:9479829-9497329 GCF_013265735.2 Oncorhynchus mykiss | reverse complement strand
GAAACCGACAGAGGGAAGAGTTAGTATGTGACTGCTGTTGTTTTCAGTTTAGGGGTCAGAGAGAGAGAGAGAGAGAGAGTTTCAAGTTTTAATGTCATATGCACAAGTAAAATGCCTTTCTTCCAAGCTCTAACCCCAACTATGCAGTAATCAATACCAATGTCATACTAAAAATAACAAGGTAGAACAAAAACACACAAGAAATAGAAATAATAAAATACAAAAAGAACACGATAAAGTCAGTAAACATACTATATACAGGGTCAGTACCATATTATAATGTACAGGGATACTGGATCTATAGAGGTAGATATGTATAGAGGTAAACATACTATATACAGGGTCAGTACCATATTATAATGTACAGGGATACTGGATCTATAGAGGTAGATATGTATAGGGGTAAACATACTATATACAGGGTCATTACCATATTATAATGTACAGGGATACTGGATCTATAGAGGTAGATATGTATAGGGGTAAACATACTATATACAGGGTCAGTACCATATTATAATGTACAGGGATACTGGATCTATAGAGGTAGATATGTATAGGGGTAAACATACTATATACAGGGTCAGTACCATATTATAATGTACAGGGATACTGGATCTATAGAGGTAGATATGTATAGGGGTAAACATACTATATACAGGGTCATTACCATATTATAATGTACAGGGATACTGGATCTATAGAGGTAGATATGTATAGGGGTAAACATACTATATACAGGGTCAGTACCATATTATAATGTACAGGGATACTGGATCTATAGAGGTAGATATGTATAGGGGTAAACATACTATATACAGGGTCAGTAGCATATTATAATGTACAGGGATACTGGATCTATAGAGGTAGATATGTATAGGGGTAAACATACTATATACAGGGTCAGTAGCATATTATAATGTACAGGGATACTGGATCTATAGAGGTAGATATGTATAGGGGTAAACATACTATATACAGGGTCAGTAGCATATTATAATGTACAGGGATACTGGATCTATAGAGGTAGATATGTATAGGGGTAAACATACTATATACAGGGTCAGTACCATATTATAATGTGCAGGGATACTGGATCTATAGAGGTAGATATGTATAGGGGTAAACATACTATATACAGGGTCAGTAACATATTATAATGTACAGGGATACTGGATCTATAGAGGTAGATATGTATAGGGGTAAACATACTATATACAGGGTCAGTAGCATATTATAATGTACAGGGATACTGGATCTATAGAGGTAGATATGTATAGGGGTAAACATACTATATACAGGGTCAGTACCATATTATAATGTGCAGGGATACTGGATCTATAGAGGTAGATATGTATAGGGGTAAACATACTATATACAGGGTCAGTAGCATATTATAATGTACAGGGATACTGGATCTATAGAGGTAGATATGTATAGGGGTAAACATACTATATACAGGGTCAGTAGCATATTATAATGTACAGGGATACTGGATCTATAGAGGTAGATATGTATAGGGGTAAACATACTATATACAGGGTCAGTAGCATATTATAATGTACAGGGATACTGGATCTATAGAGGTAGATATGTATAGGGGTAAACATACTATATACAGGGTCAGTACCATATTATAATGTGCAGGGATACTGGATCTATAGAGGTAGATATGTATAGGGGTAAACATACTATATACAGGGTCAGTACCATATTATAATGTACAGGGATACTGGATCTATAGAGGTAGATATGTATAGGGGTAAACATACTATATACAGGGTCAGTACCATATTATAATGTACAGGGATACTGGATCTATAGAGATAGATATGTATAGGGGTAAACATACTATATACAGGGTCAGTGCCATATTATAATGTACAGGGATACTGGATCTATAGAGGTAGATATGTATAGGGGTAAACATACTATATACAGGGTCAGTACCATATTATAATATACAGGGATACTGGATCTATAGAGGTAGATATGTATAGGGGTAAACATACTATATACAGGGTCAGTACCATATTATAATGTACAGGGATACTGGATCTATAGAGGTAGATATGTATAGGGGTAAACATACTATATACAGGGTCAGTACCATATTATAATGTACAGGGATACTGGATCTATAGAGGTAGATATGTATAGGGGTAAACATACTATATACAGGGTCAGTACCATATTATAATGTACAGGGATACTGGATCTATAGAGGTAGATATGTATAGAGGTAAACATACTATATACAGGGTCAGTTCCAGTACCATATTATAATGTACAGGGATACTGGATCTATAGAGGTAGATATGTATAGGGGTAAACATACTATATACAGGGTCAGTACCATATTATAATGTACAGGGATACTGGATCTATAGAGGTAGATATGTATAGGGGTAAACATACTATATACAGGGTCAGTACCATATTATAATGTACAGGGATACTGGATCTATAGAGGTAGATATGTATAGGGGTAAACATACTATATACAGGGTCAGTACCATATTATAATGTACAGGGATACTGGATCTATAGAGGTAGATATGTATAGAGGTAAACATACTATATACAGGGTCAGTACCATATTATAATGTGCAGGGATACTGGATCTATAGAGGTAGATATGTATAGGGGTAAACATACTATATACAGGGTCAGTACCATATTATAATGTACAGGGATACTGGATCTATAGAGGTAGATATGTATAGGGGTAAACATACTATATACAGGGTCAGTACCATATTATAATGTACAGGGATACTGGATCTATAGAGGTAGATATGTATAGGGGTAAACATACTATATACAGGGTCAGTACCATATTATAATGTACAGGGATACTGGATCTATAGAGGTAGATATGTATAGAGGTAAACATACTATATACAGGGTCAGTACCATATTATAATGTGCAGGGATACTGGATCTATAGAGGTAGATATGTATAGGGGTAAACATACTATATACAGGGTCAGTACCATATTAAAATGTACAGGGATACTGGATCTATAGAGGTAGATATGTATAGGGGTAAACATACTATATACAGGGTCAGTACCATATTATAATATACAGGGATACTGGATCTATAGAGGTAGATATGTATAGGGGTAAACATACTATATACAGGGTCAGTACCATATTATAATGTACAGGGATACTGGATCTATAGAGGTAGATATGTATAGGGGTAAACATACTATATACAGGGTCAGTACCATATTATAATGTACAGGGATACTGGATCTATAGAGGTAGATATGTATAGGGGTAAACATACTATATACAGGGTCAGTACCATATTATAATGTACAGGGATACTGGATCTATAGAGATAGATATGTATAGGGGTAAACATACTATATACAGGGTCAGTTCCAGTACCATATTATAATGTACAGGGATACTGGATCTATAGAAGTAGATATGTATAGGGGTTAACATACTATATACAGGGTCAGTACCATATTATAATGTACAGGGATACTGGATCTATAGAAGTAGATATGTATAGGGGTTAACATACTATATACAGGGTCAGTACCATATTATAATGTACAGGGATACTGGATCTATAGAGGTAGATATGTATAGGGGTAAACATACTATATACAGGGTCAGTACCATATTATAATGTACAGGGATATTGGATCTATAGAGATAGATATGTATAGGGGTAAACATACTATATACAGGGTCAGTACCATATTATAATGTACAGGGATACTGGATCTATAGAGGTAGATATGTATAGGGGTAAACATACTATATACAGGGTCATTACCATATTATAATGTACAGGGATACTGGATCTATAGAGGTAGATATGTATAGGGGTAAACATACTATATACAGGGTCAGTACCATATTATAATGTACAGGGATACTGGATCTATAGAGGTAGATATGTATAGGGGTAAACATACTATATACAGGGTCAGTTCCATATTATAATGTACAGGGATACTGGATCTATAGAGGTAGATATGTATAGGGGTAAACATACTATATACAGGGTCAGTACCATATTATAATGTACAGGGATACTGGATCTATAGAGGTAGATATGTATAGGGGTAAACATACTATATACAGGGTCAGTTCCAGTACCATATTATAATGTACAGGGATACTGGATCTATAGAGGTAGATATGTATAGGGGTAAACATACTATATACAGGGTCAGTACCATATTATAATGTACAGGGATACTGGATCTATAGAGGTAGATATGTATAGGGGTAAACATACTATATACAGGGTCAGTACCATATTATAATGTACAGGGATACTGGATCTATAGAGGTAGATATGTATAGGGGTAAACATACAATATACAGGGTCAGTACCATATTATAATGTACAGGGATACTGGATCTATAGAGGTAGATATGTATAGGGGTAAACATACTATATACAGGGTCAGTTCCATATTATAATGTACAGGGATACTGGATCTATAGAGGTAGATATGTATAGGGGTAAACATACTATATACAGGGTCAATACCATATTATAATGTACAGGGATACTGGATCTATAGAGGTAGATATGTATAGGGGTAAACATACTATATACAGGGTCAGTTCCAGTACCATATTATAATGTACAGGGATACTGGATCTATAGAGGTAGATATGTATAGGGGTAAACATACTATATACAGGGTCAGTACCATATTATAATGTACAGGGATACTGGATCTATAGAGGTAGATATGTATAGGGGTAAACATACTATATACAGGGTCATTACCATATTATAATGTACAGGGATACTGGATCTATAGAGGTAGATATGTATAGGGGTAAACATACTATATACAGGGTCAGTACCATATTATAATGTACAGGGATACTGGATCTATAGAGGTAGATATGTATAGGGGTAAACATACTATATACAGGGTCAGTACCATATTATAATGTACAGGGATACTGGATCTATAGAGGTAGATATGTATAGGGGTAAACATACTATATACAGGGTCAGTACCATATTATAATGTACAGGGATACTGGATCTATAGAGGTAGATATGTATAGGGGTAAACATACTATATACAGGGTCATTACCATATTATAATGTACAGGGATACTGGATCTATAGAGGTAGATATGTATAGGGGTAAACATACTATATACAGGGTCAGTACCATATTATAATGTACAGGGATACTGGATCTATAGAGGTAGATATGTATAGGGGTAAACATACTATATACAGGGTCAGTTCCATATTATAATGTACAGGGATACTGGATCTATAGAGGTAGATATGTATAGGGGTAAACATACTATATACAGGGTCAGTACCATATTATAATGTACAGGGATACTGGATCTATAGAGGTAGATATGTATAGGGGTAAACATACTATATACAGGGTCAGTTCCAGTACCATATTATAATGTACAGGGATACTGGATCTATAGAGGTAGATATGTATAGGGGTAAACATACTATATACAGGGTCAGTACCATATTATAATGTACAGGGATACTGGATCTATAGAGGTAGATATGTATAGGGGTAAACATACTATATACAGGGTCAGTACCATATTATAATGTACAGGGATACTGGATCTATAGAGGTAGATATGTATAGGGGTAAACATACAATATACAGGGTCAGTACCATATTATAATGTACAGGGATACTGGATCTATAGAGGTAGATATGTATAGGGGTAAACATACTATATACAGGGTCAGTTCCATATTATAATGTACAGGGATACTGGATCTATAGAGGTAGATATGTATAGGGGTAAACATACTATATACAGGGTCAATACCATATTATAATGTACAGGGATACTGGATCTATAGAGGTAGATATGTATAGGGGTAAACATACTATATACAGGGTCAGTTCCAGTACCATATTATAATGTACAGGGATACTGGATCTATAGAGGTAGATATGTATAGGGGTAAACATACTATATACAGGGTCAGTACCATATTATAATGTACAGGGATACTGGATCTATAGAGGTAGATATGTATAGGGGTAAACATACTATATACAGGGTCATTACCATATTATAATGTACAGGGATACTGGATCTATAGAGGTAGATATGTATAGGGGTAAACATACTATATACAGGGTCAGTACCATATTATAATGTACAGGGATACTGGATCTATAGAGGTAGATATGTATAGGGGTAAACATACTATATACAGGGTCAGTACCATATTATAATGTACAGGGATACTGGATCTATAGAGGTAGATATGTATAGGGGTAAACATACTATATACAGGGTCAGTACCATATTATAATGTACAGGGATACTGGATCTATAGAGGTAGATATGTATAGGGGTAAACATACTATATACAGGGTCAGTACCATATTATAATGTACAGGGATACTGGATCTATAGAGGTAGATATGTATAGGGGTAAACATACTATATACAGGGTCAGTACCATATTATAATGTACAGGGATACTGGATCTATAGAGGTAGATATGTATAGGGGTAAACATACTATATACAGGGTCAGTACCATATTATAATGTACAGGGATACTGGATCTATAGAGATAGATATGTATAGGGGTAAACATACTATATACAGGGTCAGTACCATATTATAATGTACAGGGATACTGGATCTATAGAGGTAGATATGTATAGGGGTAAACATACTATATACAGGGTCAGTACCATATTATAATGTACAGGGATATTGGATCTATAGAGATAGATATGTATAGGGGTAAACATACTATATACAGGGTCAGTACCATATTATAATGTACAGGGATACTGGATCTATAGAGGTAGATATGTATAGGGGTAAACATACTATATACAGGGTCATTACCATATTATAATGTACAGGGATACTGGATCTATAGAGGTAGATATGTATAGGGGTAAACATACTATATACAGGGTCAGTACCATATTATAATGTACAGGGATACTGGATCTATAGAGGTAGATATGTATAGGGGTAAACATACTATATACAGGGTCAGTTCCATATTATAATGTACAGGGATACTGGATCTATAGAGGTAGATATGTATAGGGGTAAACATACTATATACAGGGTCAGTACCATATTATAATGTACAGGGATACTGGATCTATAGAGGTAGATATGTATAGGGGTAAACATACTATATACAGGGTCAGTTCCAGTACCATATTATAATGTACAGGGATACTGGATCTATAGAGGTAGATATGTATAGGGGTAAACATACTATATACAGGGTCAGTACCATATTATAATGTACAGGGATACTGGATCTATAGAGGTAGATATGTATAGGGGTAAACATACTATATACAGGGTCAGTACCATATTATAATGTACAGGGATACTGGATCTATAGAGGTAGATATGTATAGGGGTAAACATATAATATACAGGGTCAGTACCATATTATAATGTACAGGGATACTGGATCTATAGAGGTAGATATGTATAGGGGTAAACATACTATATACAGGGTCAGTTCCATATTATAATGTACAGGGATACTGGATCTATAGAGGTAGATATGTATAGGGGTAAACATACTATATACAGGGTCAATACCATATTATAATGTACAGGGATACTGGATCTATAGAGGTAGATATGTATAGGGGTAAACATACTATATACAGGGTCAGTTCCAGTACCATATTATAATGTACAGGGATACTGGATCTATAGAGGTAGATATGTATAGGGGTAAACATACTATATACAGGGTCAGTACCATATTATAATGTACAGGGATACTGGATCTATAGAGGTAGATATGTAGGTAAACATACTATATACAGGGTCAGTACCATATTATAATGTACAGGGATACTGGATCTATAGAGGTAGATATGTATAGGGGTAAACATACTATATACAGGGTCAGTACCATATTATAATGTACAGGGATACTGGATCTATAGAGGTAGATATGTATAGGGGTAAACATACTATATACAGGGTCAGTACCATATTATAATGTACAGGGATACTGGATCTATAGAGGTAGATATGTATAGAGGTAAACATACTATATACAGGGTCAGTACCATATTATAATGTACAGGGATACTGGATCTATAGAGGTAGATATGTATAGGGGTAAACATACTATATACAGGGTCAGTACCATATTATAATGTACAGGGATACTGGATCTATAGAGGTAGATATGTATAGGGGTAAACATACTATATACAGGGTCAGTACCATATTATAATGTACAGGGATACTGGATCTATAGAGGTAGATATGTATAGGGGTAAACATACTAAATACAGGGTCAGTACCATATTATAATGTACAGGGATACTGGATCTATAGAGGTAGATATGTATAGGGGTAAACATACTATATACAGGGTCAGTTCCAGTACCATATTATAATGTACAGGGATACTGGATCTATAGAGGTAGATATGTATAGGGGTAAACATACTATATACAGGGTCAGTACCATATTATAATGTACAGGGATACTGGATCTATAGAGGTAGATATGTATAGGGGTAAACATACTATATACAGGGTCAGTACCATATTATAATGTACAGGGATACTGGATCTATAGAGGTAGATATGTATAGGGGTAAACATACAATATACAGGGTCAGTACCATATTATAATGTACAGGGATACTGGATCTATAGAGGTAGATATGTATAGGGGTAAACATACTATATACAGGGTCAGTTCCATATTATAATGTACAGGGATACTGGATCTATAGAGGTAGATATGTATAGGGGTAAACATACTATATACAGGGTCAATACCATATTATAATGTACAGGGATACTGGATCTATAGAGGTAGATATGTATAGGGGTAAACATACTATATACAGGGTCAGTTCCAGTACCATATTATAATGTACAGGGATACTGGATCTATAGAGGTAGATATGTATAGGGGTAAACATACTATATACAGGGTCAGTACCATATTATAATGTACAGGGATACTGGATCTATAGAGGTAGATATGTATAGGGGTAAACATACTATATACAGGGTCATTACCATATTATAATGTACAGGGATACTGGATCTATAGAGGTAGATATGTATAGGGGTAAACATACTATATACAGGGTCAATACCATATTATAATGTACAGGGATACTGGATCTATAGAGGTAGATATGTATAGGGGTAAACATACTATATACAGGGTCAGTACCATATTATAATGTACAGGGATACTGGATCTATAGAGGTAGATATGTATAGGGGTAAACATACTATATACAGGGTCAGTACCATATTATAATGTACAGGGATACTGGATCTATAGAGGTAGATATGTATAGGGGTAAACATACTATATACAGGGTCAGTTCCATATTATAATGTACAGGGATACTGGATCTATAGAGGTATATATGTATAGGGGTAAACATACTATATACAGGGTCAGTACCATATTATAATGTACAGGGATACTGGATCTATAGAGGTAGATATGTATAGGGGTAAACATACTAAATACAGGGTCAGTACCATATTATAATGTACAGGGATACTGGATCTATAGAGGTAGATATGTATAGGGGTAAACATACTATATACAGGGTCAGTACCATATTATAATGTACAGGGATACTGGATCTATAGAGGTAGATATGTATAGGGGTAAACATACTATATACAGGGTCAGTACCATATTATAATGTACAGGGATACTGGATCTATAGAGGTAGATATGTATAGGGGTAAACATACTATATACAGGGTCAGTACCATATTATAATGTACAGGGACACTGGATCTATAGAGATAGATATGTATAGGGGTAAACATACTATATACAGGGTCAGTACCATATTATGATGTACAGGGATACTGGATCTATAGAGGTAGATATGTATAGGGGTAAACATACTATATACAGGGTCAGTACCATATTATAATGTACAGGGATACTGGATCTATAGAGGTAGATATGTATAGGGGTAAGCATACTATATACAGGGTCAGTACCATATTATAATGTACAGGGATACCGGATCTATAGAGGTAGATATGTATAGGGGTAAGCATACTATATACAGGGTCAGTACCATTTAGATAAATATTCAGACCCTTTACTCAGTGCTTTGTTGAAGCACCTTTGGCAGTGATTACAGCCTTGAGTCTTCTTGGGTATGACGCTACAAGTTTGGCACACCTGTATTTGGGAAGTTTCTCTCATTCTTCTCTGCAGATCAAATCAAACTTTTTATGAATTGCGATTTTATTGTTCAGCAGTCTATTGGCTTGAGGGTAGAAGCTGTTGAGCTTTTGGTCCTAGACTTGGCGCACCGGTACCGCTTGCCGTGCGCTAGCAGAGAGAACAGTCTATAACTTGGGTGACTGGAGTCTCTGGCAATGTTATGGTCTTTCCTCTGACACCGCCTATTGAAGCTTGGCCCCAGTGATGTACTGGGCCGTTCGCACTAACCTCTGTAGCGCCTTACGGTCAGATGCTGAGCAGTTGCCATGCCAGGCGGTGATGCAACCGGTCAGGATGCATGTGGAGAGTCGCTGCACAGCTATTTTCAGGTCTCTCCAGAGATGTTCGATTGGGGATTTGTATTTATTTCATGGCGTTTAGAATACAGCTGTAACGTAACGAAATGTGGAAGAAGTCAAGGGGTCTGAATACATTCTGAAGGTGCTGTGTGTTGGAGTGTGTGTTGGAGTGTGTGTTGGAGTGTGTGTTGGAGTGTGCAGAAAGCCTCTTCAAGGCCAAGCTCCATACCGCATCGCTGTGCACCTCGGAGGGCTCCGTAGAGCTCCGCATGGACATGATTGGTTGACGGTAGGTGGGGAAGGTACGTCCTGTATAAACACAAACTCACTTCCTGGACAACTTCCTTCACCATAGCTCTGTTTTGCTCCTCTAAGCCCAGAAGTCTGTGGAGGCTCCATCAGTAGGTGTTGCACGGCCACTTCAGATGTCGGATTGACCACGCAGAGCCTTTAAGTGTGTAGGGCCCTGTGGGTGTGCAGAGCCTTTAAGTGTGTAGGGCCCTGTGGGTGTGCAGAGCCTTTAAGTGTGTAGGGCCCTGTGGGTGTGCAGAGCCTTTAAGTGTGTAGGGCCCTGTGGGTGTGCCACTATTTATCAGTCTTATATCATGGGGATAGAAGCTGTTCAGGAGCCTGTTGGTGTCAGTCTTGATGTACCAGTACTGCTTTCCATGCGGAAGCAAAGAGAACATTCTATGGCTTGTGTGGTTGGAGTCAATACCAATTTTCCGGGCCTTCCTTTCACACCGCCTGATATAGAGGTCCTGGATGGCAGTGAGCTCGGCCCCAGTGATGTACTGGGCTGTCCGTCAAGATGCTCTCAGTGGTACAGCTGCAGAATGTTTGAGGATTTGCCAAACCTTTTCATCCTCCTGAGGGGGAAGAGGCACAGTCACACCTTCTTCACGACTGAGCGTCCTTAGTGATGTGGAAACCGAGGAACTATGTGGATGGAGGCGGGCTCTCCTCCACGTTTCCTGTAGTCCATGATTATCTCCTTGGCCTTACTGACGTTGAGGGAGAGGTTGTTGCTCCCCCGGCCCCACACTGCCAGTTCACTGACCTCCTCCCTGTAGGCTGTCTCATCGTCCCCTTCCTCTAGGCGGGTGAGATGTAATGGAGAATCTTCTGGGTTGGAGGCGGCCCTCACGCCCAGCACAATGTTGTTCTTTTCAATAAATGACCTGTAGCCGCTGCCACATGCAACATGTGTTGGAGCCTGTGTAATATGATTCCACCTTATTCCTATATTGTCCTGTTGCTTGTTTGATGACAGTGCTTTGCTCTTTCTCTTCGTCTCCCTCCCTCCTTTTATTACTACAACCCCCATTCCCTCTCACCTCTTTCTGAGTTCCCTAACTCTCACCCCTACCCTGTATCCTCCTTACCCTCCCTAACTCTCACCCCTACCCTGTATCCTCCTTACCCTCCCTAACTCTCACCCCTACCCTGTATCCTCCTTACCCTCCCTAACTCTCACCCCTACCCTGTATCCTCCTTACCCTCCCTAACTCTCACCCCTACCCTGTATCCTCCTTACCCTCCCTAACCCTCACCCCTACCCTGTATCCTCCTTACCCTCCCTAACTCTCACCCCTACCCTGTATCCTCCTTACCCTCCCTAACTCTCACCCCTACCGTGTATCCTCCTTACCCTCCCTCCTTTTATCACTACAACCCCCATTCCCTCTCACCTCTTTCTGAGTTCCCTAACTCTCACCCCTACCCTGTATCCTCCTTACCCTCCCTAACTCTCACCCCTACCCTATATCCTCCTTACCCTCCCTAACTCACACCCCTACCCTGTATCCTCCTTACCCTCCCTAACTCTCACCCCTACCCTATATCCTTCTTACCCTCCCTAACCCTCACCCCTACCCTGTATCCTCCTTACCCTCCCTAACTCTCACCCCTACCCTATATCCTCCTTACCCTCCCTAACTCACACCCCTACCCTGTATCCTCCTTACCCTCCCTAACTCTCACCCCTACCCTATATCCTCCTTACCCTCCCTAACTCTCATCCCTACCCTGTATCCTCCTTACCCTCCCTAACCCTCACCCCTACCCTGTATCCTCCTTACCCTCCGTAACTCTCACCCCTACCCTATATCCTCCTTACCCTCCCTAACTCACACCCCTACCCTGTATCCTCCTTACCCTCCCTAACTCTCACCCCTACCCTATATCCTCCTTACCCTCCCTAACTCTCATCCCTACCCTGTATCCTCCTTACCCTCCCTAACCCTCACCCCTACCCTGTATCCTCCTTACCCTCCCTAACCCTCACTCCTACCCTATATCCTCATTACCCTCCCTAACCCTCACCCCTACCCTGCATCGTCCTTACCCTCCCTAACCCTCACCCTTACCCTGCATTGTCCTTACCCTCCCTAACCCTCATCCCTACCCTGTATCCTCCTTACCCTCCCTAACCCTCACCCCTACCCTGTATACTCATTACCCTCCCTAACTCTCACCCCTACTCTGTATCCTCATTACCCTCCCTAACCCTCACCCCTACCCTGTATCCTCATTACCCTCCCTAACTCTCACCCCTACCCTATATCCTCCTTACCCTCCCTAACTCTCACCCCTACTCTATATCCTCCTTACCCTCCCTAACCCTCACCCCTACCCTGTACCCCACTTACCCTCCCTAACCCTCACCCCTACCCTGTACTGCACTTACCCTCCCTAACCCTCATCCCTACCCTGTATCCACCTTACCCCCTAGAGGTGATAACCTCTACGCCCTCTCTCCCTCACCCCCTCACCCTCCCTTGCCCCTGTGCCCTCTCTTTCAGGCAGGCCGAGCAATGAAGGAGTGGAGAGCAGGATGGAGGAATTAAGAGATGGAGGGATGGAGGATGAAGAGAGAGAGAGAGAGAGAGAGCGAGAGAGAGAGAGGTGTGACCCATATAAGTGAGGCTGGAGTATTTATAGAAGATTGTGTCCTAATTGGCAAACCATAGGGAGAGCGACAGCGCAGTCCTGCTACCCTCCTCCTCTTCTTCCTCTTCTTCCTCATCCTATTCCTCCTCCTCTTCATCATCATACTCCTATTCTTGCTCCTCTTCATCCTCCTGTTCTTCCTCCTCCTCCTCTTCTTCTTCATCCTCTTCTTCCTCCTCTTCTTCCTTCTGTTCCTCCTCCTCTTCCTCCTCCTCCCCTTCTTCCTCTTCCCCTTCCTCTTCTTCCTTCTGCTCTTCCTCCTCTTCCTCATCCTCATCCTGACAAACCTTCTTATTCCTCCTCTTCTTCTTCTTCCTCATCTTCCTCTTTCTCCTCCTCATTCTCCTCCAACTCCTCATCTTCCTCCAACTCCTCCTCCACCTCCTCCTGCTCCTGCTCCTCCTCCACCTCCTCCTCCTCCACTTCCTTCGCTGCACTCATTCAGTTGTTTGTCCATTCAACCATCAAGCACTCCTAACGACACGTGGTGCAGCCGTAGCTATACTCCTCATGGTCGATAACATGACTCAGCCATACCAGGATAGGGCCAACAGTTTGACCCAAAGACTGTACAAATGAATGGACAAAGCCATCGATTACGTGACACCATTCATTCCTATGTGAAGACTCAATAGCACATTGAAGCCCAGGAAGTCAGTTAAGATGGCATCTCATATGGGAGATTGATGTGCACATAACATGTGCAGTTTGAGCAACTCCAGGAAGTGATGTTGCAGGCTAGCTCAGTGCTGCCCCCTCTCATTGATTATCTCAAGTTGAAGGCCGACCGGGGAACTGCAGGCTGCCATTAGCTACTAAATTATCCTCATAACTTCTTCTGTGTGCGATTTTAAAACAATCGGTTCAAGGACATACATCTGGTGTTGCAGAAGTAATTATTGGTACCATGTTTATCTTCAATATTTAAATTTATTTACATGAAGATTGACATTTTCCCTTCATTATAATGGCGGATCGGCCTGAGGTCGGCCTTTAACTTTGTGGCTTCAATTAGACAGGACAGTTGTTCTTCCCTGGTTTAAACTGACCATGTGACCTGACTAATTTTAGTCTTGTTGAATACTCATTTCTGATTGGCTAGAAGGGCATTGTAGAATGGACATTAAAACCAGATAATGGGACAGTTGTAAAAAAATCATATCAGCACTCCAACTCTGAGACGCTTTGTGGATACGGGCACTGTTCAAGTAAGAAACATCACACTTATGGCACTGTAAACAAAATAGAACAAACAAACCCGAGAGAGAGATGGAGGAGAAAAATACACTGAAGGAGAGAGAAAGAAATAAAGGACTCACGTAAAAAGAACTCAGCGCCATCCGCTTGGAAGTCTGTGTCTTCTGGGAAGTGGTCTATCTGTTTACACATCCCTTTGTATGAGCCTGAGAGAGAGAGAGAGAGAGAGAGAGAGAGAGAGAGAGAGAGAGAGAGGGAGAGAGAGAGAGAGAGACAGAGAGAGACACAGAGAGAGACAGAGAGAGAGACAGAGAGAGAGACAGAGAGAGGGAGATGGTTAGAGACCTAAAACTATAAGAACAAAAGACCAGAGCGACAGTAAAAGTCATGGTTATCTTGTACTATACCACAGCATTGTTGAATACTCATTTCTGATTGGCTAGAAGGGCATTCTCGAATGGACATTAAAACCAGATAACGGGACAGTTGGAAAAGATATTGGGGCCTACACATGCAGACTGTACGTGCTACAAAGCTAAACCAACATCTATACAAACTGAAATTGGATACATTGTAAACACAGGTCCAATGAGGAAAAAACGTAGCTAGCTACAGTAGCTAGCAGTGATTCGTTTTTGTAGGGACATATTTTTTTGGGGCATCTAATGACCTAACGTGGTGAGTGATGAAAACACATTTCTCTGGTCCCTACTGTTGCCATGACGCAAGTGGGACTATGCTGTCAAATCCTCCCCCATGTTTCTAATTTTCTGGGGGTCGGTTGTCATATTGTCAGCTTTGCTAGCAACAAACTATTTAGCTAACTTATAGCCTAGCGTTTGATATGCAATGTGATCTCTTCGTAATCAACAGTCGGTGTTCACGAGTGTCCTGACGAGAAGGCAAACTTTTCTAGCTATGTCAGGCAAAAACTGGCATAATCAGCTCATTGTTATGGGTGTATCCAAATGAACGTCAGTAGAAAACAGCTACTTTTCTGTCATTCTGGCTGCAGAGGTTGTGACTGTGTTAGCCGTAGCTAGCTGGCTGGGTAGCTAGCTGGCTGGGTAGCTAGCTGGCTGGGTAGCTAGCTGGCTGGGTAGCTAGCTGGCTGGGTAGCTAGCTAGCAAGCGATAGGGACGTTGCCAGCGAGCATGGCAACGGAACATAAAGAACGAAGGACTGGGTCACGTCCATAAATGTCAAACTAACCAAATGAACGACTGGCAACCAAAATATGAGAAAGTATGGATTTGCGTATATAAATGAAAATATCAACGAAAACATTTTATTTCTACCAGTAAATGTGTGTTTAGCATTGTTTTCTTTGGCAACTGAGGTATAGCGGAACAACAGAATAAACTTGGCTTTTATTCTGGCCACAGAGTTAGTGACTATGTAGCCTTAACAAGTTGGCTAGTTAGCAACAAGCAAGGGATAAGAACGCCACTGAGTATGGCAACCGAACGTAAAGAACGAATAACTGGGTCGACTATGTAGAGATCAAATGAATCGAACGAACAACTGGGTCGCCTATGTAGAGATCAAACTAATCGAGCTAACAACTGGGTCGACTATGTAGAGATCAAACTAATCGAGCTAACAACTGGGTCGACTATGTAGAGATCAAACTAATCGAATGAACAACTGGGTCGACTATGTAGAGATCAAACTAATCGAATGAACAACTGGGTCTCCTATGTAGAGATCAAACGACTCGAACGAACAACTGGGTCTCCTATGTAGAGATCAAACGAATCGAACTAACAACTGGGTCGCCTATGTAGTGATCAAACTAATCGAATGAACAACTGGGTCTCCTATGTAGAGATCAAACTAATCGAATGAACAACTGGGTCGCCTATGTAGAGATCAAACAAATCGAACTAACAACTGGGTCTCCTATGTAGAGATCAAACGACTCGAACGAACAACTGGGTCGCCTATGTAGAGATCAAACGACTCGAATGAACAACTGGGTCGCCTATGTAGAGATCAAACTAATCTAATGAACAACTGGGTCGCCTATGTAGAGATCAAACTAATCGAATGAACAACTGGGTCGCCTATGTAGAGATCAAACAAATCGAACTAACAACTGGGTCTCTAGCAACCAAAAGAAGGCGCCTCGTCCCGCTGCGCTGTCCATTACGTCCAAGGTAACGTCCAGAACCTCGGCATGTATCCTTCACTTCAGCATCAGAGTCCAACAGATGTACGCGTCCAAACGACTATGTATTGGACCGTTATCTTTAAAACATTTCAAATTGTCAGTGAGCCTCGAGCAATTTTGCCGTCAAGACATTGAAATGAATGGAAGCCGGGTACGTGGAGTGGCTTTGGTTGGGATTTTGGGGAGGTGCTTGGTTTGGTTCCCATCCACTGTCATTAAATATACCTGTTAATTGTTATTGAGGGATGAAAGAACAGAAGTCATCGTTCAAACTGGCGCACAGGGCACACACACACACACACACACACACACACACACTAACAAGCACACGCATAGATGCACAGACACACGAACACACAGACACACACACATGCAAGCACACACACACACACACACACAGACGCACACACATGCAAGCACACACATACACACACACACACACACACACACAGTCTCATAGTTTTGTATCATACGTTTAGTTACACACACTCATCACTCACATACATGTCCAAATTCATACTCTCTCTCTCTCTCTCTCATACACATGCTCGCCCACGCTACAGCAAGAGCACATACATATGTAATCTGGAAGCACATATTCCTTCACTCTCTCCTCCTCTTTCTTTCTCTCTCTCTCTCTC
>NC_048577.1:9314829-9474829 GCF_013265735.2 Oncorhynchus mykiss | reverse complement strand
AATACACAATAGAATAATAGAATAATAGAATACACAATAGAATACACAATAGAATAATATAATACACAATATAATAATATAATAATAGAATACACAATAGAATACACAATAGAATACACAATAGAATAATATAATACACAATAGAATACACAATAGAATACACAATAGAATAATAGAATAATAGAATACACAATAGAATACACAATAGAATAATATAATACACAATATAATAATATAATAATAGAATACACAATAGAATAATATAATACACAATATAATAATAGAATAATAGAATACACAATAGAATAATATAATACACAATAGAATAATAGAATAATAGAATACACAATAGAATACACAATAGAATACACAATAGAATAATAGAATAATAGAATACACAATAGAATACACAATAGAATAATATAATACACAATATAATAATATAATAATAGAATACACAATAGAATACACAATAGAATAATATAATACACAATAGAATAATAGAATAATAGAATACACAATAGAATACACAATAGAATACACAATTGAATAATAGAATACACAATAGCATAATAGAATACACAATATAATAATAGAATACACAATAGAATAATAATAGAATAATAGAATAATATAATACACAATAGAATACACAATAGAATACAAAATAGAATACACAATATAATACACAATAGAATAATAGAATAATAGAATAATAGAATACACAATAGAATAATAGAATAATATAATACACAATAGAATACATAATAGAATACACAATAGAATAATACAATAATAGAATAATAGAATAATAGAATACACAATAGAATACACAATAGAATAATAGAATAATAGAATACACAATAGAATAATAGAATACACAATAGAATAATAGAATACACAATATAATAATATAATAATAGAATACACAATAGAATAATAGAATACACAATAGAATAATATAATAATAGAATACACAATATAATACACAATAGAATACACAATAGAATAATATAATACACAATATAATAATAATAATATAATACACAATAGAATAATAGAATAATAGAATACACAATAGAATAATAGAATAATAGAATACACAATAGAATAATAGAATAATAGAATACACAATAGAATAATATAATAATAGAATACACAATAGAATAATATAATACACAATAGAATAATATAATAATAGAATACACAATATAATACACAATAGAATACACAATAGAATAATATAATACACAATATAATAATAGAATACACAATAGAATAATATAATACACAATAGAATAATATAATAATAGAATACACAATATAATACACAATAGAATACACAATAGAATAATAATAGAATAATAGAATAATAAAATACACAATACAATACACAATAGAATACCAAATAGAATACACAATATAATACACAATAGAATAATACAATAATAGAATAATAGAATATACAATAGAATAATAGAATACACAATATAATAATAATAATAGAATACACAATAGAATACACAATAGAATAATATAATACACAATAGAATAATAGAATAATAGAATACACAATAGAATACACAATAGAATACACAATAGAATAATAGAATAATAGAATACACAATAGAATACACAATAGAATAATATAATACACAATATAATAATATAATAATAGAATACACAATAGAATACACAATAGAATAATATAATACACAATAGAATAATAGAATAATAGAATACACAATAGAATACACAATAGAATACACAATTGAATAATAGAATACACAATAGCATAATAGAGTACACAATATAATAATAGAATACACAATAGAATAATAATAGAATAATAGAATAATATAATACACAATAGAATACACAATAGAATACAAAATAGAATACACAATATAATACACAATAGAATAATAGAATAATAGAATAATAGAATACACAATAGAATACACAATAGAATAATATAATACACAATAGAATAATAGAATAATATAATACACAATAGAATACATAATAGAATACACAATAGAATAATACAATAATAGAATAATAGAATAATAGAATACACAATAGAATACACAATAGAATAATAGAATAATAGAATACACAATAGAATAATAGAATACACAATAGAATAATAGAATAATAGAATACACAATAGAATAATATAATAATAGAATACACAATAGAATAATAGAATACACAATAGAATAATATAATAATAGAATACACAATATAATACACAATAGAATACACAATAGAATAATATAATACACAATAGAATAATAATAATATAATACACAATAGAATAATAGAATAATAGAATACACAATAGAATAATAGAATAATAGAATACACAATAGAATAATAGAATAATAGAATACACAATAGAATAATATAATAATAGAATACACAATAGAATAATATAATACACAATAGAATAATATAATAATAGAATACACAATATAATACACAATAGAATACACAATAGAATAATATAATACACAATATAATAATAGAATACACAATAGAATAATATAATACACAATAGAATAATATAATAATAGAATACACAATATAATACACAATAGAATACACAATAGAATAATAATAGAATAATAGAATAATAAAATACACAATACAATACACAATAGAATACCAAATAGAATACACAATATAATACACAATAGAATAATACAATAATAGAATAATAGAATATACAATAGAATAATAGAATACACAATATAATAATAATAATAGAATAATAGAATAATAGAATACACAATAGAATACACAATAGAATAATAGAATACACAATAGAATACACAATAGAATAATATAATACACAATAGAATACACTATAGAATAATATAATACACAATAGAATACACTATAGAATAATATAATACACAATAGAATACACTATAGAATAATATAATACACAATAGAATACACTATAGAATAATATAATACACAATATAATAATAGAATACACAATAGAATACACAATAGAATACACAATATAATACACAATATAATACACAATATAATACACAATATAGTACACAATATAGTACACAATAGAATAATAGAATACACAATAGAATACACAATATAATACACAATATAATACACAATAGAATACACACTAGAATAATAGAATACACAATATAATAATAGAATACACACTAGAATAATAGAATACACACTAGAATAATAGAATACACAATATAATAATAGAATACACACTAGAATAATAGAATACACACTAGAATAATAATAATAGAATACATGTTGGTTGAGCATCAGCAGTCACTCAATTAGCCATTGTCAGGTAAAATGTTGTAGATTGGTAAGTTAGACTAGCGGCCAGCTATCTAAACTTGTAGTAAGCATGGTTGAATTACTGACTGGGGTGGGGCCCATTTATCATCAGTTATTATATTAAAAACTGCAAATATATTAACCAGGTAGGCCAGTTGAGAACAAGTTCTCCTTTACAACTGCGACCTGGCCAAGATAAAGCAAAGCAGTGCGACAAAAACAACAACACAGAGTTACACATGGAGTAAAACAAACTTACAGTCAACAATACAGAGTTACACATGGAGTAAAACAAACTTACAGTCAACAACACAGAGTTACACATGGAGTAAAACAAACTTACAGTCAACAATACAGAGTTACACATGGAGTAAAACAAACTTACAGTCAACAACACAGAGTTACACATGGAGTAAAACAAACTTACAGTCAATAACACAGAGTTACACATGGAGTAAAACAAACTTACAGTCAACAACACAGAGTTACACATGGAGTAAAACAAACTTACAGTCAACAATACAGAGTTACACATGGAGTAAAACAAACTTACAGTCAACAACAGAGTTACACATGGAGTAAAACAAACTTACAGTCAATAACACAAAATACATGAAAAATAGACAAATCTATGTACAGTGTAGAACGTAGAAGAGTAGGGAGGCAGGCAAACCTTTGGCCAAATGTGTCAAATTGCAGAAAATTAGCTGTAAAATTGCAAATCTTCTCTCTGCACAATGGCAAAATTTGTACAATTGTAGCAAACTTGCTTTAAAAAGGCAACGATCTCTCTACACCCCACCGAAAAATGTGCAGAATTGCAGGAAATGAACTTTAAAAATAAAATGTTGCCTCTTTCCTGTCACGAGGGGGTTGCTAAAGTAAACTAAATGTTTTGCACTCCACATTGGCCTCTCCCACATGGACAAGAGGAACACATATGTGAGAATGCTGTTCATTGACTACAGCTCAGCGTACAACACCATAGTTCCCTCAAAGCTTATCACTAAGCTAAGGACCATGGGACTGAACACCTCCCTCTGCAACTGGATCCTGGATTTCCTGACGGGCCGGCCCCAGGTGGTGAGGGTAGGCAACAACATATCTGCACGCTGATCCTCAACACATGGGCCCCTCAGGTGTGCATGCTTAGTCCCCTCCTGTACTCCCTGTTCACCCACGACTGCGTGGCCTCAACACCAACACCATCGTTAAGTTTGCTGACGACAGGGCGGTGGTAGGCCTGATCACCTTTAGGGAGGAGGTCAGAGACCAGGCAATGTGGTGCCAGGACAACAACCTCCTTCTCAACAGCCTTTCCCTCAACACACACAAACACTCATACATACACACACACTCACTTGCAAGCACAACAGCACCCACAAACAGATACACACCCCATTTATATCGACTGGGATGTAGTGGAGCAGGGTGAGAACTTCAGTTTCCTGTGTGTCTACATCACTACGGATCTATCATGGTCCACACACAAGTCGTGAAGAGGGCACGACAATGCCTCAGGACCCTATCCCAAACCTTAATCCTGAACTTAACCAAGATAATTAAGGCTTGAACTCTCAACTCAATCAGAATTCATGGCTGAACGTAACCCTAGTTGCTTTTGTTTTAAACCTATCCCAAACCTTAACCCTTAACCCCGTCGGAATGAATTCCTGAACTGAACCGTAGAGTTGTTTCTGTGAGCCCAAATCGTCTGGAGCTCATGCGAGAGCTGCATGCCTAAATCAGGGGAGAATGACTGCCCGTCCTCAATGACGCAACGGAAGTTCAAGGCCGGCCACGGTACTGCAGGCATTGCTTGCAGAAAACAGGATCCCCCTTTATAGTGTATGGAAAAATGGTCATTTTCGTGGTCAATCTTCGCATTGATAAAAAAAATTTTTAAAGACAATCATGGCAATCATTCTAATACACCAGATGTATGTCCTTGAACCGATCATTTTAAAATCACACTTGAAGTTATAAGGATCATTTAAGATGCTGATGTCAGCCTGCAACTTCACTTCCTGGAGTTTCTCAAACTGTGCATGTTATTGTCTTCATGAGACGCCATCTTAACCGACTTCATTTGACTTCAATGAGCTATTGAGTCTTCACATGATGTGGCAACGAACAGTGTCACGTAATCGATGACTTTGTCTATTCAGATATACAGTCATATACAGTCATATACAGCCATATACAGTCATATACAGCTTTATACAGTCATATATAAAGTCATATACAGTCATATACAGTCATATATACAGTCATATACAGTCATATATACAGTCATATACAGTCATATATACACTCATTGGCCTAAATACCGAATGTCGGGAGATGAAGTCCGTTTACTAGTAAAAAATAGACGTTTATCCAAGGATGTCAAGAAATGAAGTAAGACTGTGATATCCTGTTGGGAGAGAGAAAGAAAGAGCAGGCGGAGAGGGAGTAGGGGGGTTGGATTGTGAGTCATACCACCACAAGGGCCTCTGGGTACACACACACACACACACACACACACACACACACACACACACACACACACACACACACACACACACACACACACACACACACTGCATAGCAACCGCTGCAGAAGCCTACACACAGAAGCCTTCGCTATACAGTCCTTCACTTATACCAAGGAATTATGTTATGGGATAGGTAGCCCAACGTCTAGGAATTGGACCTGTGGCCGGAAAGTGGCCGGTTCAAATCACTGGCTCTGAAAAATTGATAGAATTGATCTGGCAACTGGAGGGCTGCAGGGTTCACATCCTAAAGACGTTCCCCTACCGTTTGGCCCTTGAGCAAGACTCTTAACCGCACAACATGCTTTCCATCCAGGGGCGCTGCTGCAGGTTGAACCTGTGCTTGTCTCAGTTGTATGTGTGCTGTCTCGGAGCAGAAGACACATTTCTGTTGTTCGCCATAACTGATGGACAATAAAGTTGCATTGTATGGAGTTAAATGACACTAATAGGGCCTCCCGGGTGGCGCAGTGCCTCCAGAGACTCTGGGTTCGCGCCCAGGCTCTGTCGCAGCCGGCCGCGACCGGGAGGTCCATGGGGCGATGCACAATTGGCCTAGCGTCGTCCGGGTTAGGCAGGGTTTGGCCGGTAGGGATATCCTTGTCTCATCGCGCACTAGCGACTCCTGTGGCGGGTGCCGGGCGCAGTGCACGCTAACCAGGTTGCAAGGTGCACAATGTTTCCTCCGACATATTGGTGCAGCTGGCTTCCGGGTTGAATGCACGCTGCGTTAAGAAGCAGTAACTACTAACAATTGGATACCACGAAATTGGGGAGAAAAGGGGGTAAAATTCTCAAAAAAAATGACAACAATATGTGAGAACAATATTTTTTTGTGAACAAATGTTTAATTTTGTCTTTATATTAAGGTTGGTAGTAACGTGAAAATTGTAGTGGAAATCTTTTGTAGCTCAAGTCACAATGCAACGCTCTCTATGGGCTGGCTGGCTAGCTAGAAAACGTAGCTATACACAATAATACCAAAGTCAATATCAGCATGTGAAGTAACTAGCTTGTTAGCTCTTGAAATTGCCTAAACAAAATGCGCTACTTAGGAGTCTACAATCGCACCATGTTCAATCTGCAGATCGATGTGCCTCACAGAGTAGAGTCTGAAATTCAAAAAGGACATGTAGCGACACCATGCAATGCACTCTAGACTGAAGAGGCAGACAAATAGGACAAATGGGGTGGACCTTCTGTTAAATTACACATTTCTCGAGGTAGGAATATAATAATAAGATCAATGGCTCATTCAAGGAAAGACAACCTCCCGCGTTGTGACATCGACCAGTATTGAAATGTATGATAGACATTTTCTTGCGATTTAAAGTAATATTCCTATTAACTTCCTGTGTAGTGAGACCAGCTTAATCGCAATACTACGTCATACCAGCCAAATCTCTGCTTGGTTGAACAGCAATGGCTCAGATACACATGAAAACACTAGCTTAGCTACCTTTTGAGTTTGGATCCCGCGACGCAGTTGGCATCAGTTGCTGGGACTGCTGCCATCTGTCCAGGGATCCTGGCGACCAAGGGTCTGATGAGCTGCTAGGCGTAGCAGCTAGCCTAGCTGCCACTGTTAGCTGCCTATCAGTTTAGCAGGGTTTCCTTGAGGGCTTGAGCGCAGTTAGCCCTCGTGGCTGGGACCGCAAATTGTTCCGGGCTTTTAACTTTCTAGATCCCTGCGGTGTGTTGCTGTTTCCATGTTCCCTGAGACCTAACCTGTCTGGAACTGCGAGGAGTAACAGCGTAGTCTACATTACTACCATGACAAAGACCAAAGCCTGTGGGAGTACCGTTGAGGACAGTGGTGTCTCTCTATCACAGGTGAAGGATCTTTTAAACAATCAAAAATAGTTCTACAAGCAGTTGTTACAACAACAAGAAAATAGCTTCAAGTGTTGTGTCCAAATACTGGTGGAGTCAACTAATAAAAGAATGGACAACCTGACCAGAGAGGTCCAGGACCAGACAAAAAGTTTCCAGTTCTCCCAGGGTCTCAGCTCGATGAGTTCAAACAGGAAAACGGCAACATAACAGCAATCTGTAAGTTATTGAGAGAGGACATCAGTTCTGTATGTGAATCCATGATAACAATGACGGAGAAATCAGATTATCCGGAGGGACAATCAAGGTGTAACAACATTGTTGTGGACGGAATTGCAGAATCTTCACATGAGATCTAGACGGAATCTGAGGACAGAGTGAGGGAAATGATCTTGGAGAAACTGAAGATGGACCACAGGAAGATTGAGGTGGAGCACGCCCACAGGACTGGAAAACCCACCACCTTCCCAGGTGACACGCCTAGGCCTTAGTGGTCAAGATCCTGAGGTTCAAGGACAAGGTAACTGTTCTGGAAAGAGCCAAGAAATTGAAAGTGATGTACATCTTCGTCAAAGAGGACTATCTTGAAGCTGTGCGCCAGAACAGAAAATGAGTTATCCTGCCATGAAAGATGCCAGAGCGCGTGGGGACATTGCTTACATCCGCTATAACAGGCTCATTGTCCACCCTCCCCCCCAAAAGCCTGGAAGGGATGAGAGAGCCAAGCCTATAAGTTTGTAGCTTCCACCCAGCAGCACACAAACTTACACATCCCAACTAATTAATCGACTGCTGAATATTGTTTTTTTCACTTGCTTTGTTTGTTCTTTTCCGTATTATGTCTATCTCTGAGAAGCTACCCAGGAAAGGGCTGAAAATAGCTCATGTGAATACACTGAATGTAGCCTTAGAAATAAGGTTCCTGAAATTTGAACTTGCTAACATCAGATAACACTAATATATTAGCCATTTCTGAGACTCACTTAGCAGTACAAGGATATAACATATTTTGAAGAGACAGGGATGCTTATGGAGGAGGTGTTTATATATATATTCAGAGCCATATCCCTGTAATACTTAGAGATCTTATGTCAAGTGTTAATGAAGTGCTGTGGTTGCAGGTTCATCTGCCTCATCTAAAGCCTATTATTTTGGGGTATTGCTATGGGTCACCAAGTGCTAACAGTCCGTATCTAAATAATATGTGTGAAATGCTTGATGGTGTATGTGATGTAAAAAGAGAGGTCTACTTTTTTGGGGACCTGAATATTGACTGGTTTTCATCAAGCTGTCCACTCAAGAGGAAGCTTCTCACTGTAACCAGTGCCTTTAATCTGGTTCAGGTTATTAATCAACCTACCAGGGTGTTTACAAACATCCACATGTATTGATTACATTTGTACTAATACTGCATAACTTCGTTCTAAAGCTGTATCCATACACATTATATGCAGTAATCACAATATAATGTATAAGAGGTCATACAAAATATTTTCCTGTGACTCTTATGTGGATGATGTTAAAAAATATTTGTTGCACTTGATGAATATATGAAATTGCTTCCTCCAATGTTTTGATAAACACCTGTTAAGAAACTGACTGTTGGAACTGTTAAGGCGCCATGGATTGATGAGGAAATGAAAAACTGTATGGTTGAAAGAGATGGGGGAAAAAGGAATGGCTACTAAGTCTGTCTGCACATCTGACTGGCTTACTTACTGCAAATTGATACATTATGAGACTAAACTCAACAAAAAGAAGAATAAACTTTATTACGGAGATCAATGATATAAAGAATGAAGGAGAAAGAAAACATTGGAGTACTTTAAATGAAATTATGGGCAACAAGACAAATTCAACTCGATCTTTCATCGATTCAAATGGCATATTCATCACAATACCATTTAATGTTGCCAATTATTTGAATGATTATTGGCAAAGTGGGCAAACTTAGGCAGGAAATTCCAACAACGAACATGCATAAAAATAAATGCTTGAAAGAAAAGTTTGAAGTTTGAATTTTGTAAAGTTAGTGTGGGATAGGTGGGAAAATTAGTGTTATCAATCAGTAATGACAGACCTCATGGGATTGACAATTTCGATGGAAAGCTACTGAGGATGGTAGCTGACTATATGGCCACTCCTTTCTGTCATGTCTTTAATATGAATCTAGAGGAAGGTGTTTGTCCTCAGGCCTGTAGGGAAACCAAAGTCATTCCGCTACCCAACAGTGGTAAAGCAGCATTTACTGCTTCTAACAGTAGACCTATTAGCTTGTTGACAGCTCTTAGCAAACTGTTGGAACAAATGGTGTTTGACCAAATACAATGCTATTTATCTGTAAACAAATTGATAACAGACTTTCAGTATGTTTATAGAGAAATAAATGGTTGAAATAAATTGATAATAAGGAGATTGTCGAAACTGTACTGTTAGATTTCAGTCCAGCCTTTGATATTATTGACCATAACCTGATTTTGAGAAACTAAGATTTGATGGCTTTTCAACCTCTGCCATATCATGGATTCAGATTAATCTATCAAAAAGAACTAACTCAAAGGGTTTTCTTTAGTGGAAGCCTCTCCAATGTCAAACATATAGGGTGTGGTGTACCGCAGGGCTGCTCCCTAGGCCCAACTTTTTTATTTTTTTACCAATGGCCTGCCACTGGCATTAAACAAAGCCTGTGTGTCTATGTATGCTGATGATTCAACCATATACGTGTCAGGAACCACAGCTAATGAAGTCACTGAAACCCTTAACAAGGAGTTGCAGTCAGTTTTGGAATGAGTCGCCAGTAATAATCTGGTCCTGAACATTGCTAAAACTAAAAGCATTGTGTTTGGAACAAATCGTTCCCTAACCTCTAGACCGCAGCTGAATCTGGTAATGAATTGTGTGGCTGTTGAACAAGTTGAGGAGACTAAATTACTTGGTGTTACCTTAGATTGTAAACTGTCATGGTCAAAACAGACAGATTCAATGGTTGTAAAAATGGAGAGAGGTCTGTCCATAATAAAGAGATGCTCTGCTTTTTTGACACCACACTCCACAAATCAAGTCCTGCAGGCTCTAGTTTTGTCTTATCTTGATTATTGTCCAGTTGTGGTCAAGGGCTGCAAAAGAAAGACCTAGTTAAGCTGCAGCTGACCTAGAACAGAGCGGCACGTCTTGCTCTTCCTTCTAATTAGAGGGCTGATATAAATACTATGCAGGCCAGTCTCTCTTGGCTAAGAGTTGAGGAGAGACTGACTGCATCACTTCTTCTTTTTATAAGAAACACTGTGTTGAAATTGTTTGCATAGTCAACTTACACAGCTCTGACACACACACTTACCCCATAACACCAGTTTTTTTTTCAACGTCTCCAAATCCAAAACAAATTCAAGAAAGCGTATAGTATTATATAGAGCCATTATTGCATAAAACACCCTCCCATCTCATATTGCTCAAATGAACAGCAAACCTTAAAAAAACAACTCACTGCATAACGCCTCTCCCCTATATGACCTAGATAGTTTGTGTGTATGTATTGATATGTAGGCTATGTATGCTGTTTTTACATTTCAAAATGTATGTAGTTCCCCTCTTGTCTATTAATGTTCTGTATTATGTCATATTTCATGTTTCATGTGGACGCCAGGAAGAGTAGCTGCTACTTTCGCAACAGCTAATGGAGATCCTAATAAAATACCAAATAATACCAAATACCAAATGACACCGGGAACTGATTTAACATCGCTCAGAGAGGCACAAAAACAATGTAACATTCTTATTCTTTAACAATATAGTCATTTGCTTCTACCTACGCTACACAGGTTTTGGCCAAAAAACCTTGAGCTGACTCTTGAGATGCTGACCTTGATCGCTCAGCTGCACCATGAGCTGCTATCATAGGTCACGTCTCATATGAACAGCGATCCTAGGTAGTCCATAGTATCATCATGTATCCGGGTCACTTCCACACTATAGTAGATAGGAGGAAATACCTGAATTATACACACAGTTACTCACCTCTCTTCCTCTTCTCTGTAATCGTAGGAGAAGATTTTAGTAGAACATGGTACTAGTAGTCACTGCCGCTGTAAATGTTCTTGAGTTCTAAATCTTGAAAGTTTATGCAGACAAAACAAAACGACAAACACTTGAATCCATTTCAGGAATTTGATAACGGCCGGGAAGCGAAGCTGTATGGCACGACAACAACACATCCCCATGACAACACCGTCACCTAGAATGGAAACCCAGAGTTCACTCAGTATGGCACGACAACGACACATCCCCATGACAACACCGTCACATAGAATGGAAACCCTGAGTTCACTCAGTATGGCACGACAACGACACATCCCCATGACAACACCGTCACCTAGAATGGAAACACCGAGTTCACTCAGTATGGCACGACAACGACACATCCCCATGACAACACCGTCACCTAGAATGGAAACACCGAGTTCACTCAGTATGGCACGACAACGACACATCCCCATGACAACACCGTCACCTAGAATGGAAACCGCGAGTTCACTCAGTATGGCACGACAACGACACATCCCCATGACAACACCGTCACCTAGAATGGAAACCCCGAGTTCACTCAGTATGGCACAACAACAACACATCCCCATGACAACACCGTCACCTAGAATGGAAACCCCGAGTTCACTCAGTATGGCACGACAACGACACATCCCCATGACAACACCGTCACCTAGAATGGAAACCCCGAGTTCACTCAGTATGGCACGACAACAACACATCCCCATGACAACATCGTCACCTAGAATGGAAACCCCGAGTTCACTCAGTATGGCACGACAACGACACATCCCCATGACAACACCGTCACCTAGAATGGAAACCCTGAGTTCACTCAGTATGGCACGACAACAACACATCCCCATGACAACACCGTCACCACCTGTGTGTCTCCTCGGGTGCCTCCTAGCGTGTGTGTGTCTCCTCAGGTGCGTTTGTCTCCTAGCGTGTGTGTGTGTCTCCTAGGGTGTGTGTGCATCCTAGCGTGTGTGTGTCTCCTCGGGTGCGTTTGTCTCCTAGCGTGTGTCCACTACTGTAAATGCTTCCTCAGTGAAACTGGACTCTCTACTCTAAACAGATCCACAACAACAACAGATTACGCACAAAGACAAGCACTCTCTCTCTTCCTTTCTCTCTATTTCCCTCTCTCTCCCGCCTTCTCTCTCGATATACAGTTTATGTTCCCTGTATCTCTTCCTCTTCTCCACTCCACCTCTCTCTCCCTCTCTTTTCTCTTTTCTCCTCCCCCTCCCCTCCTTCTCTCTCTATATATATGCTCTGTCTATCTCTTCCTCTTTTCCACTCCACCTCTCTCTCCCTCTGTTTTCTCTTTTCTCCTCCCCCTCCCCCTCCCCCTCCCCCTCCTTCTCTATATATATATGCTCTGTCTATCTCTTCCTCTTCTCCACTCCACCTCTCTCTCCCTCTCTTTTCTCTTTTCTCCTCCCCCTCCCCCTCCTTCTCTCTCTATATATATATGCTCTGTCTATCTCTTCCTCTTCTCCACTCCACCTCTCTCTCTCCCTCTCTTTTCTCTTTTCTCCTCCCCCTCCCCCTCCTTCTCTCTCTCTCTATATATGCTCTGTCTATCTCTTCCTCTTCTCCACTCCACCTCTCTCTCTCCCTCTCTTTTCTCTTTTCTCCTCTCCCTCCCCCTCCTTCTCTCTCTCTATATATATGCTCTGTCTATCTCTTCCTCTTCTCCACTCCACCTCTCTCTCTCCCTCTGTTTTCTCTTTTCTCCCCCCCCCCCCCTCCTTCTCTATATATATATGCTGTGTCTATCTCTTCCTCTTCTCCACTCCACCTCTCTCTCCCTCTTTTTTCTCTTTTCTCCTCCCCCTCCCCCTCCTTCTCTCTCTCTATATATATGCTCTGTCTATCTCTTCCTCTTCTCCACTCCACCTCTCTCTCTCCCTCTCTTTTCTCTTTTCTCCTCCCCCTCCCCCTCCTTCTCTATATATATATGCTCTGTCTATCTCTTCCTCTTCTCCACTCCACCTCTCTCTCTCCCTCTCTTTTCTCTTTTCTCCTCTCCCTCCCCCTCCTTCTCTCTCTCTATATATATGCTCTGTCTATCTCTTCCTCTTCTCCACTCCACCTCTCTCTCTCCCTCTGTTTTCTCTTTTCTCCCCCCCCTCCCCCTCCTTCTCTATATATATATGCTCTGTCTATCTCTTCCTCTTCTCCACTCCACCTCTCTCTCCCTCTTTTTTCTCTTTTCTCCTCCCTCTCTCCCTCCTTCTCTCTCTCTATATATATGCTCTGTCGATCTCTTCCTCTTCTCCACCCCCTCTACCTCCTTTACTCTCTATATATATTTCTCTGTATCTTTCCTTCTTCTCCACCCCCTATCCTTCTCTCTCTCTCTTCTCCTCCCTCGCTCCCTTTAACAGATGTTGTTTGGGCAGACAGAGATAATGAATTGGAAGTGTGTCCTGGGGCTAAAGAAGTACTTGTCGTTTTGGGTCGGAGCAGCATCAGACTCTCTCCAATGGTGTATGGAGCAGCATCAGACTCTCTCCAGTGGTGTATGGAGCAGCATCAGACTCTCTCCAGTGGTGTATGGAGCAGCATCAGACTCTCTCCAGTGGTGTATGGAGCAGCATCAGACTCTCTCCAGTGGTGTATGGAGCAGCATCAGACTCTCTCCAGTGGTGTATGGAGCAGCATCAGACTCTCTCCAGTGGTGTATGGAGCAGCATCAGACTCTCTCCAGTGGTGTATGGAGCAGCATCAGACTCTCTCCAGTGGTGTATGGAGCATCATCAGACTCTCTCCAATGGTATATGGAGCAGCATCAGACTCTCTCCAGGGGTGTATGGAGCAGCATCAGACTCTCTCCAGTGGTGTATGGAGCAGCATCAGACTTTCTCCAGTGGTGTATGGAGCAGCATCAGACTCTCTCCAGTGGTGTATGGAGCAGCATCAGACTCTCTCCAGTGGTGTATGGAGCAGCATCAGACTCTCTCCAGTGGTGTATGGAGCAGCATCAGACTCTCTCCAGTGGTGTATGGAGCAGCATCAGACTCTCTCCAGTGGTGTATGGAGCCGCGTCAGATTCTGTCCAATGGCGTATGGAGCAGCATCAGACTCTCTCTAATGGTGTATGGATGGACATACACACAGGCTGTCACACAAGCACTCTCAGTGTGTGTGTGTGTTTTTCTGCACCATTGCACTTGTGTTTTGTTAATTCGTTGGTGTGTGACATTCTGCACTGCACAATGTTCAGACTACCTGCAGTGCAGCATGCTGTGGCTAAAGTAAAGTGTTAAGAGTGTGAAATATCACCAACACACATTTACTGGATCATCCTCACTGTATGTTGCAGTGGAGATTACAATCCCAGATGTGTGTGTGTGTGTGTGTATGCGTGTGTGTGGATGAAGACTGTGTGTATGTGTGTATGCGTGTGTGTGGGTGGATGAAGACTGTGTGTGTGTGTGTGTGTGTGGATGAAGACTGTGTGTGTGTGTGGATGAAGACTGTGTGTGTGTGTGGATGAAGACTGTGTGTGTGTGTGTGTGTGTGTGTGTGTGTGTGTGTGTGTGTGTGTGTGTGTGTGTGTGTGTGTGTGTGTGTGTGTGTGTGTGTGTGTGTGTGTGTGTGTGTGTGTGTGTGTGCAGCCAGGTCACCCATGATACAAGTCACTATTCGACGTCCATCTAAGGACATTTGGACAATTTCGAAGTGGCTAAGTTTAGGCATTATCTCCAAAATGATTCTGGTTAGGCATTAAGTCTGAATGGTTAAGGTAAGGGTTAAGGTTAGGCATTAAGTCTGAATGGTTAAGGTAAGGGTTAAGGTTAGGCATTAAGTCTGAATGGTTAAGGTAAGGGTTAAGGTTAGGCATTAAGTCTGAATGGTTAAGGTAAGGGTTAAGGTTAGGCATTAAGTCTGAATGGTTAAGGTAAGGGTTAAGGTTAGGCATCAAGTCTGAATGGTTAAGGTAAGGGTTAAGGTTAGGCATTACGTCTGAATGGTTAAGGTAAGGGTTAAGGTTAGGCATTAAGTCTGAATGGTTAAGGTAAGGGTTAAGGTTAGGCATTAAGTCTGAATGGTTAAGGTAAGGGTTAAGGTTAAGGTTAGGCATCAAGTCTGAATGGTTAAGGTAAGGGTTAAGGTTAGGCATTAAGTCTGAATGGTTAAGGTAAGGGTTAAGGTTAGGCATTAAGTCTGAATGGTTAAGGTAAGGGTTAAGGTTTGGGCTGAAAACTAAAAATATTAAAAAACAGCTTTCCATCACTGGATTTGAACCTGTGAATCTGAGGCAGATGCTGACACTCATCTGCCATCTCCGTCCACAATGCCTTAGTTAAACCAAAACCTACTTGAAGGTGACGTGGCTCACTGTTGCCCCTAGTGGCTGGTTTATCATCTCCTGACGTCCTCAGACATGGATACTGACTTGTATCACAGGTGACCTGGTGGTCATACCTGTGGTATACCGTTTTATATATACACGCTTGGAATGTTGTTTCAGCCAATCAGCATCCAGGATCCAAACTACTAGGTTTATAATATAGTAATACTACATATCACTGACTCGCTACTCTACACATAAATATACAGTGCTGGGAAAAATGATTTTCCCTCTTTCTAATTGTCTCTACTTTTGCATATTTATTTTATTAACAAAGTTACGCAACAGCCAATGCCCCTGTGGGAAAAAGTAATTGCCCTCTAACACTGAATAACTGAATGTGCCACCTTTAGCTGCAATGACTGCAACCAAACGCTCCCTGCAGTTGTTGTAGGACTTTCGTCCTACTCTTTCATGCAGAACTGCTTTGACGCAGCAAGATTGGTAGGTTTTCAAGCTGCTCGTTTCAAGTCCTGCCTCAACATCTCAATTGGGATTAGGTCTGGACTTTGACTAGGCCATTCTAAACCTTCAAATTTGTTGCTTTTTAGACATTTTCATGTAGACTTGATTGTGTGTTTTGGATCGTTGTCTTGCTGCATGACCCATCTGCACTTCAGCTCTGGTTCACAGACGGGTGGCCTGATATTCCCCTGTAGAATTCTCTGATACAGAGCAGAATTCAAGCTTCCTTCTATGAAGGCAAGTGGTCCAGGTCCTGAGGCATGTTAAAAATCAACCAATGTGAAGTTTTGAGACCTAATCCCAACTGAGATGGCAGGACTTGAAACCAGCAGTTCGTGCTTGAAAACATACAAATGTTGCTGAGTTAAAGGAGTTATGTAATGCAAGAGTGGGCCACATTTTAAAATATGCAAAAATATAGAAAAAATCAGAAAGGAGGCAAATGCTTTTTCACGACACTGTATATATCCTGAACTGTCACACCCTGATCTGTTTCACCTGTCTTTGTGCTTGTCTCCACCCCTCCAAAACAGTGCTTAAATAGCCATGAACATGTAACCAAATTCAATCCAAAACAGTGCTTAAATAGCCTTGAACCCCTTATTATTTACATGATTTACTCTCTTTTACCCCCGTCCCCTGTCTCTCTCCCTTTCTCTGTCTCTCTCTTCCTCTCTGCCCCACTCTCTGTTTCTCTCTCTCTTTCTCTCTCTCAAACCGCTTTAGGCAGAATGATTAATTTGTGGGAATTGATTTCTCTCGAGTTTAAAGAACGAGGGATAGAGCGAGTCAGAGAGAGGGGGGAGAGGGAGAGAGAGGGACATAGGGAGGAAGAGATGGGCAGAGAGAGAGTGTGGGTGGAGAGAGAGAGAGAGAGAGAGAGAGAGAGGGAGGAGTCCATCCCGTATTCAGTGTAGTGCCTCTATGCAGGTCTCTGATGAACCTTCGTGGAGGAAAAAGCCAATGCTTGCAGTCTGATGCACCAAACCACCTTCTCTCTCTTCCTCTCTGTACCTCTGTCTCTCTCTTCCACTCTGTCCCTCTGTCTCTCTCTTCCACTCTGTCCCTCTGTCTCTTTCTTACTCTCTGTCCCTCTGTTTCTCTCTCTCTGTCTCTAGTGGATATTCATTGAACGTCCTCACAATTTATTCCCCTTATCAGAAGAGACGGAAAGGAATAGAGAGGGGAGAAAGAAAGAGGGAGCGAGCGTAGGGAGAGAGTCAGAAGCTGCAACTAGAGACCAGAGAATTGTGGGTAAAACATCCTGTCTTGTTGCCTTGCTTTTAAACCAACGGGAAGCCAACAGTTGTTTATTCCTAAAATTCTTGAGGGAGCAACAATATCACACATAGCCAATATCAAAGGTACTGAACGTGGGCCAAATGAAACCCTATTCCCTATATAGTGCACTACTTTTGACCAGAGATCTATGGGCCCTAGTGCACCAAATAGGGAATAAGGGTGACATTTTGGGAAGCAAACACCGTCTCACACTCATCTCTCAGGTGGCAGACAGCTAGGGTGTGTTTTAACATTCATTCATACACATCAAGGACCACAGAAATGCTGCCACACAAACACACACCACCGCCTCACCGTCGCACTCTCTCGATGGGAGGAGAGAAAAATACATGTACCCATGCTGCTCCACACACAGACACACATATACACACACCCCCATGGAGGGGCCAACAAAGCACTCTTCATTTGCAAAGTGACGGCACTCCTGCATCTGCGGACTGTCTAAGAAAGAATGTATCATCATAATAAGTAAAGAAGTGAAACTAAAGACACACACACACTCAGTCTCTGGACATTCCTTCCTCTTCCCTGCTGGCATTTTGGTAACTGTCCCCAATGCTCCTCCATTCAGGCTCAATCCTCTTATTCCCTGTTTCAGTTTCAGGACCTCCCTTCCTGTTCCACACTGGCACTTGGAAACTGCTCCTCCATTGCGGCTCAGCCCACACTGTGAGTGGGTGGGTAGTAGTCTATGTTGTTGAAGTAGGAGATAATTGGTTTCTGTAATGGCAGGGTTTCCTAGAAGGTTCAGAGCTCGGAGCTTCCCAGAACCAGAATCAATACTATGAACGCAGATATCAGGGGGGGCAAGCATTTACATACAAACAGCTCTCTACTGTGTAGGTCTGTGTGTGTGTGTGTGCGTGTGTGTACACATTTTACTATACTTGTTAGTACCAGAAGTCCTCACAGGAGTAAACCAACTAAAATTCAAGAAGTGATGATTTTAGGCTTAGGGGTTAGGTTTAGAGTAAACATTTGCGTTAGGGTTTAAGGTTAGGATTGAAAATAGGATTTTGAATGGGAACATTTGATGGAGAGCAGCTATGTTCTCTCTCTCTCTCTCTCTCTCTCTCTCTCTCTCTCTCTCTGTCTCTCTCTCTGTCTCTCTCTCTCTCTCCCTCTCTCTCTGTCTCTCTCTCTCTCTCTCTCTCTCTCTCTCTCTCCCTCTCTCTCTCCCTCTCTCTCTCTCTCTCTCTCTCTCTGTCTCTGTCTCTCTGTCTCTCTCTCTCTCTCTCTCTCTCTCTCTCTCTGTCTCTCTCTCTCTGTATCTCTCTCTGTCTAGAGAGATATTTCAGCGATGGTAGTTTTTTCTGTACTTTGTTACCACTCTATCTTTCACCAGTCCATCCCATTCATTTCCCCCACAGGAAAAACAAGGCCAAATACACACTGTATATGAGTTATGATGTAATACAAGCCCTCATTATTTTATCCATCGACCGGGGCGGTCGATATTACTACATACAGTACTGGGTGTGCATCTGTGTGTGCGTTTGCGTGCGCATGTGTGTGTGTGTGTGTGTGTGTGTGTGTGTGTGTGTGTGTGTGTGTGTGTGTGTGTGTGTGTGTGTGTGTGTGTGTGTGTGTGTGTGTGTGTGTGAGTGTGTGTGAGTGTCTTGGTCCCAGTTGTACATAGGATGAGCCACCACCGCTGACCTCACTCTTGCTCTCAGCCTGACCTTTCACCTTTCGCCTCTCACCTTTGACCCCTGACATGTCTGCTGATGCAGTCAATGAGAGTAGAACTATTAATAGAGTTGCAGGGGGAGGTGTTTAGTCCCAGGGTCCTTAGCTTATTGATTAGCTTTGAGGGCACTTTGGTGTTGAATGCTGAGCTGTAGTCAATGAATATCATTCTCACATAGGTGCTCCTTTTGTCCAGGTGGGAAAGGGAAGGGTGGAGTGCAACAGAGACTGCGTCATCTGTGGATCTGTTGGAGCGGTATGCAAATTGGAGTGGGTCTAGAGTTTCTGGGATGATGGTGTTGATGTGAGCCATGATCAGCCTTTCAAAGCACTTCGTGGCTACAGACGTGAGTGTTGCGGGTCGGTCGTTATTTAGGCAGGTTACCTTAGTGTTCTTGGGCACAGGCACTATGGTGGTCTGCTTAAAACATGCTGGTATTACAGACTCAGACATGGAGAGGATGAAAATGTTAGTGAAGTCTCCTGCCAGTTGGTCAGCACATGCCAGGAGAACACGTCCTGGTAATCCATCTGGCCCTGCGGCCTTGTGAATGTTGACCTGTTTAAAGGTCTTACTCACATCGGCTGGAGAGAGCGTGATCACACAGTCTTCCGTTACAGCTGGTGCTCTCATGCATGTTTCAGTGTTATTTGCCTCGAAGCGAGCATAGAAGTTGTTTAGCTTCTCCGGTAGGCTTGTGTCACTGGGCAGCTCTCGGCTGTGCTTCCCTTTGTAGTCTGTAATGGTTTGTAGGCCCTGCTACATCCGACGAGTGTTAGAGCCGGTGTAGTAAGACTCGATCTTAGTCCTGCATTGACGCTTTGCCTTTTTGATGGTTCGTTGGAGGACATAGCAGGATATCTTATAAGCTTCCGGGTTTGAGTCCTGCTCCTTGAAAGCGGCAGCTCTAGCCTTTAGCTCAGTGTGGATGCTGCCTGTAATCCATGGCTTCTGGTTGGGGTATGTACGTACGGTCATTGTGGGGACGATGTCATCGATGCACGTATTGATGAAGCCAATGACTGAGGTGGTGTACTCCTCAATTTCATTGCAGGAATCCCGGAACATATTCCAGTCTGTGGAGGAAAACAGTCCTGTAGATTAGCATCTGCTTCCTCTGACCACTTTTTTATTGATCTAGTCACTGGTGCTTCCTGCTTTAATTTTTGCTTGTAAGCAGGAATCAGGAGGATATAATTATGGTCAGATTTGCCAAATGGAGGGTGAGGGAGAGCTTTGTATGCATCTCTGTGTGTTGAGTAAAGGTGGTCTAGAGTTACTTTCCCTCTGGTTGCACATTTAACATGTTGTTAGAAATGTAAGTTTCCCTGCATTTAAGTCCCCGGCTACTAGGAGCGCCGCCTCTGGGTGAGAGTTTTCTTGTTTGCTTATGGCGGAATACAGCTCATTCAATGCTGTCTTGTTGCCAGCCTCTGACTGTGGTGGTATGTAAACAGCTACAAAGAATATATATGAGAACTCTCTCGGTAGGTAATGTGGTCTGCAGCTTATCATGAGAAACTCTACCTCAGTTGAGCAATTGCTCGAGACTTCCTTAGATATTGTGCACCAGCTGTGGTTTACAAAAATACATAGACCGCCACCCCTTGTCTAGTATAGTGACTTTACAAATGACCTCAACTAACCTGTAACCCCGCACAGGTACCCCCTGTATATAGCCTCCTAAATGTTATGTAAATTGATTGTGTTACATTCTGATTTCTATGATTTCACTGTAGTTTACTTAGTAAATATTTTTATTAACTCTATTCCTTGCACTACGTTATTGGTTAAGAGCTTGTAAATAAGCATTTTACAGTAAGGTCTACAACAGTAGTGGAGAAGGTGGAAAGTTTTAAGTTCCTCTGTGTACACGTCACAGACAAACTGAAATGATCCACCCACACAAACAGTGCGGTGAAGAATGCGCAATAGCACCTCTTCAACCTCAGGAGGCTGAAGAAATTTGGCTTGTCACCTAAAACCCTGACAAACCTTTACAGATACACAATCGAAAGCATCCTGTTGGGCAGTATCACCGCCTGATACGGCAACATCACCGCCCTCAACCTCAAGACTCTCCAGAGGGTGGTGAGGTCTGCACAACGCATCACCGGGGGCAAACTACCTGCCCTCCAAGACACCTACACCACCCGATGTTACAGGAAGACCAAATAGATCATCAAGGACAACAACCACCTGAGCCACAGCCTGTTCACCCCGTTACCCTCCAGAAGGCGAGGTCAGTACAGGTGCATCAAAGCTTGGACCGAGAGACTGAAAAACAGCTTCTAGCTCAAGGCCAACAGACTGCTAAACAGCAATCACTAACTCAGAGAAGCTGCTGGCTATATAGAGACTCATATCACTGGCCACTTTAATAAATGGATCACTAGTCACTTTAAACAATACCACTTTAATAATGTTAACATATCTTACATTACTCATCTCATTGGTATATACTGTACCTTATACCATCTATTGCACAAATACACACACAGAGTGTGCAAAGCTGTCATCAAGGCAACCCTAATGCACACACAGAGTGTGCAAAACTGTCATCAGGCAAACTTAATGCACACACAGAGTGTGCAAAACTGTCATCAGGCAAACTTAATGCACACACAGAGTGTGCAAAACTGTCATCAGGCAAACTTAATGCACACACAGAGTGTGAAAAACTGTCATCAGGCAAACTTAATGCACACACAGAGTGTGCAAAACTGTCATCAGGCAAACTTAATGCACACACAGAGTGTGAAAAACTGTCATCAAGGCAAAGGGTAGCTACAATGAAAAATCTCAAAAAATTATATATTTTGATTTCTTTAACACTTTTTTAGTTACTACAAGATTCCATATGTGTTATTTCATAGTTTTGATGTCTTCATTATTATTCCACAATGTAGAAAATAGTACAAATAAAGAAAAACACTGGAATGAGAAGGTGTGTCCAAACTTTAGACTGGCACTGTGCATAAATATACAGAGTGACCATATAGTTTAATGGATAGAGGATGGTGAAAATCCTCTATTGGGATAATCCTAGTTATTGTGTGTGTGTGTGTGTGTGTGTGTGTGTGTGTGTGTGTGTGTGTGTGTGTGTGTGTGTGTGTGTGTGTGTGTGTGTGTGTGTGTGTGTGTGTGTGTGTGTGTGTGTGTGTGTGTGTGTGTGTGTGTGTGTGTTGCATAACACATTACATAATGGCGAGATCCACTGTTCCCCACTCGTGTGTGTGTTCCTCCTACAGGAGGGCGGTTGAATGCTGGTGTGTATGGTGTCTCCATCTGAGTCACTCTCTGCACATCGATAACAAGGCCCTGTGATTATACACAGGATAATGCCATAAACACACACACACACACCCTGCTGCTTGGCTCCAGATGCCAGGTGGATTAGGGAACTGTGTGTGTGTGTGTGTGTGTGTGTGTGTGTGTGTGTGTGTGTGTGTGTGTGTGTGTGTGTGTGTGTGTGTGTGTGTGTGTTTGTGCCTGTGTGTGTGTGTGTGTGTGTGTGTGTGTGTGTGTGTGTGTGTATATGTAGGGAGCAGTCTGTCAGCACCTTTCCCACCAAGCGCTAAATGGGCCTCCAGAGGTGGCAACAACTCTGTCATATAGATTACAGCCCCATGGACCTTCCTGTTATACAATACACTGTTCTGTTCTATAGATTACAGCCCCATGGACCTTCCTGTTATACAATACACTGTTCTGTTCTATAGATTACAGCCCCATGGACCTTCCTGTTATACAATACACTGTTCTGTTCTATAGATTACAGCCCCATGGACCTTCCTGTTATACAATACACTGTTCTGTTCGATAGACTACAACACCATGGACCTTCCTGTTATACAATACACTGTTCTGTTCTATAGATTACAGCCCCATGGACCTTCCTGTTATACAATACACTGTTCTGTTCTATAGATTACAGCCCCATGGACCTTCCTGTTATACAATACACTGTTCTGTTCTATAGATTACAGCCCTATGGACCTTCCTGTTATACAATACACTGTTCTGTTCGATAGACTACAACACCATGGACCTTCCTGTTTAACAATACACTGTTCTGTTCTATAGATTACAGCCCTATGGACCTTCCTGTTATACAATACACTGTTCTGTTCTATAGATTACAGCCCCATGGACCTTCCTGTTATACAATACACTGTTCTGTTCTATAGATTACAGCCCCATGGACCTTCCTGTTATACAATACAATGTTCTGTTCTATAGACTACAACACCGTGGACCTTCCTGTTATACAATACACTGTTCTGTTCTATAGATTACAGCCCCATGGACCTTCCTGTTATACAATACACTGTTCTGTTCGATAGACTACAACACCATGGACCTTCCTGTTATACAATACACTGTTCTGTTCTATAGATTACAGCCCCATGGACCTTCCTGTTATACAATACACTGTTCTGTTCTATAGATTACAGCCCTATGGACCTTCCTGTTATACAATACACTGTTCTGTTCTATAGATTACAGCCCCATGGACCTTCCTGTTATACAATACACTGTTCTGTTCTATAGATTACAGCCCTATGGACCTTCCTGTTTAACAATACACTGTTCTGTTCAATAGACTACAACACCATGGACCTTCCTGTTATACAATACACTGTTCTGTTCTATAGATTACAGCCCTATGGACCTTCCTGTTATACAATACACTGTTCTGTTCGATAGATTACAGCCCCATGGACCTTCCTGTTATACAATACACTGTTCTGTTCTATAGATTACAGCCCCATGGACCTTCCTGTTATACAATACACTGTTCTGTTCTATAGATTACAGCCCTATGGACCTTCCTGTTATACAATACACTGTTCTGTTCGATAGACTACAACACCATGGACCTTATTGTTACACAATAGACTGTTCTGTCCCTACAGTGAAGCATGGTGGAGGCAGCATTATGGTGTGGGGATGTTTTTCAGCGGCAGGGACTGGGAGACTAGTCAGGATCGAGGGAAAGATGAACGGATCAAAGTACAGAGAGGTCCTTGATGAAAACCTGCTCCAGAGCACTCAGGACCTCAGACTGGGGCGAAGGTTCACCTTCCAACAAGACAATGAGCCTGAGCACACAGCCAAGACAATGCAGGAGTGGCTTCGGGACAAGTCTCTGAATGTCCTTGAGTGGCCCGGCCAGAGCCCAGACTTAGACTCAATCAAACATCTATGGAACGACATGAAAATAGCTGTGCAGCGACTCTCCCCATACAACCTGTCAGAGCTTGAGAGGATCTGCAGAGAAGAACGGGAGAAACTCCCCAAATACAGGTGTGCCAAGCTTGTAGCGTCATACCCAAGAAGACTCGAAGCTGTAATCGCTGCCAAAGATTCTTCAACAAAGTACTGAGTAAAGGGTCTGAATACTTATGTAAATGTGATATTTCACTTGTTTATTTTTAATACATTTGCAGAAATTTCCCCCAAAACTGTTTTTGCTTTGTCATAATTTATTTTATTTTTATTTTAGAATAAGGTTGTAATGTAACAAAATGTGGTGCACTGTAGGACAGTACAGTAGTGTATAACAGTGTATTGTAAAGGACAGTACAGCAGTGTATAACAGTGTATTGTAAAGGACAGTACTGTAGTGTATAACAGTGTATTGTAAAGGACAGTACTGTAGTGTGTAACAGTGTATTGTAAATGACAGTACAGCAGTGTATAACAGTGTATTGTAAAGGACAGTACTGTAGTGTATAACAGTGTATTGTAAATGACAGTACTGTAGTGTATAACAGTGTATTGTAAAGGACAGTACAGTAGTGTATAACAGTGTATTGTAAAGGACAGTACAGTAGTGTATAGCAGTGTTTTGTAAATGACAGTACAGTAGTGTATAACAGTGTATTGTAAAGGACAGTACTGTAGTGTATAACAGTGTATTGTAAAGGACAGTACTGTAGTGTATAACAGTGTATTGTAAAGGACAGTACTGTAGTGTATAACAGTGTATTGTAAAAGACAGCACTGTAGTGTATAACAGTGTATTGTAAAGGACAGTACAGTAGTGTATAACAGTGTATTGTAAAGGACAGTACAGCAGTGTATAACAGTGATTGTAAAGGACAGTACAGTAGTGTATAGTGTATAACAGTGTTTTGTAAATGACAGTACTGTAGTGTATAACAGTGTATTGTAAATGACAGTACTGTAGTGTATAACAGTGTATTGTAAAGGACAGTACAGTAGTGTATAACAGTGTATTGTAAAGGACAGTACAGCAGTGTATAACAGTGATTGTAAAGGACAGTACAGTAGTGTATAACAGTGTATTGTAAAGGACAGTACTGTAGTGTATAACAGTGTATTGTAAAGGACAGTACTGTAGTGTATAACAGTGTATTGTAAAGGACAGTACAGCAGTGTATAACAGTGTATTGTAAAGGACAGTACTGTAGTGTATAACAGTGTATTGTAAAGGACAGTACAGCAGTGTATAACAGTGTATTGTAAAGGACAGTACTGTAGTGTATAACAGTGATTGTAAAGGACAGTACAGCAGTGTATAACAGTGATTGTAAAGGACAGTACAGTAGTGTATAACAGTGTATTGTAAAGGACAGTACTGTAGTGTATAACAGTGATCGTAACAGTTTGAGGGCTGACAGTTGTCACCCACTTCCCTTGAAAAATAGTTTGCCCTACAGCCAATTCTGTCGAATCAAAACAATTTGCAAAAAACATTCAGATTTCGACAGAAATATGGCTGAGACGCAAAGTAAATTCAAGGAGAGGGGCTACAAGAATGATCAGATTAATATTGACATTGAGAAAATTCAAAACAAAAAGACGCATGACCTTTTTCAAGGTCAGTCTGGTAAAAAGACACATTCTTGTGTTCTAACTACCCGCTATTCTAAGTGCTCTGAACAAATTAAGGGAATTGTTCACAAACATTGGCACATCCTAAAATCCGATGAGAGTCTCGGTAATGTGTTTCCGGACCTTCCCTTGGTCGTATTCTCGCGGGGCAGAAATCTCAGAGACCAATTGGTAAACTCTGATTTACCGTCCCAAGATATTCCTGAACGACGTCTATTTGCGCCCCTAATGGATGGAAACTACAAGTGTAATGGCTGTGCTCAATGCAATGGCACTTACAGTATAAATGTAGATCCTTCAAACACCCACAAATAGGGAAACAGATCCCAATCAAAGGTGTTATCACGTGCTCCACTAAGGCAGTTATTTATCTTAATACTTGTCCTTGTGGTAAAATTGATGTGAGTAAAACAAAGCGTGAATTAAAAGTACGTATCTCAGAGCATCGTAGCACCATTAGGTGTAAAAACAGTTGCGGACCACTTTCTGGAAGCAAACCAACCGATTTCGTCTCTGCGTTATATTGTCATTGAACATGTCACCCTCCCTAGGAGAGGGGGTGACCTTGATAATTTATTGTTAAAACGAGAGGCTGCCTGGATCTTTAATTTCATTTAAAGACCCTTGCTCCCTTCGGTCTCAATGTGGACTTTGATCTGAAGCCATTATTGTGATTATTGTGACTTTGCCATTGTAATTGTTTGTAAGCTTGTGTAGTCTAAAATGAATCTATGATTGTGTGCTATCCATTTGTTGTTTTGTATGCTGTTCTTTGTATGCCATTTTAATATTTGATAATCAACCAATGATGTTAGGCCACACTTGGCCATGATTACAGACACCTGTGTCTTTTGACACTATATAAACGAGTCATACCGCAGTGTTTGATCATACCTTGATGAAGACTTGGCTTGGCTGTCGAAGCGTTGGACATTACATTCTTGCATCTGAGCTCCTAGAGTGTGCGGCTCTCCTTTATTTTCAAGTTTTCCACTCAACTAGCCAGCACCTCGCCTCATAGGTGTGAGTTTATTTTTCTTCTAGATAGTACTGGTTTCTGTACCAAATATTAAGTTCTGCTTTTCTGATGTATCAAATACTTATGTCATGCAATAAAATGCAAATTAATTACTTAAAAATCATACAATGTGATTTTCTGGATTTTTGTTTTAGATTCCGTCTCTCACAGTTGAAGTGTACCTATGATAAATTACAGACCTCTACATGCTTTGTAAGTAGGAAAACCTGCAAAATCAGCAGTGTATCAAATACTTGTTCTCCCCACTGTACATATGAGATGAGTAATGTAGGGTATGTAAACATTATATAAAGTGGCATTGTTTAAAGTGGCTAGTGGTATATTTATTACATCCAATTTTTTATTATTAACGTCACTATGTTGGCAGCAGCCACTCAATGTTAGTGATGGCTGTTTAACAGTCTGAGATAAGTTATTCTTCAGTCTCTCGGTCCCAGCTTTGATGCACCTGTACTGCACCAGTACTGACCTCACCTTCTGGATGGTAGTGGTGTGAACAGGCAGTGGCTCGGGTGGTTGTTGTCCTTGATTAACTTTTTGGCCTTCCTGTGACATTGGGTGGTGTAGGTGTCCTGGAGGGCAGGTAGTTTGCCCCCGGTGATGCGTTGTGCAGACCTCACTACCCTTTGGAGAGCCTTACGGTTGTGGGCAGAGCAGTTGCCATACCAGGAGCCGACAGGATGCTCTCGATTGTGCATCTGTAAAAGTTTGTGAGTGTTTTTGGTGACAAGCCAAATTTCTTCAGCCTCCTGAGGTTGAAGAGGCCCTGCTGCATCCTGAGGTTGAAGAGGCGCTGCCACACTATCTGTGTGTGTGGACCATTTCAGTTTGTCCATGATGTGTACGTCAAGGAACTTAAAACTTTCCACCTTCTCCACTACTGTCCCGTCGATGTGGATATGGGGGGCTGCTCCCTTTGCTGTTTCCTGAAGTCCACGATCATCTGCTTTGTTTGGTTGACATTGAGTGTGAGGTTATTTTCCTTACACCACACTCCGAGGGCCCACACCTCCTCCCTGTAGGCCGTCTTGTTGTTGTTAATCAAGCCTACCACTGTAGTGTTGTCTGCAAACTTAAAGATTGAGTTGGAGGCGTGCATGGCCACGCAGTCATGGGTGAACAGGGAGTACAGGATAGGGCTGAGAACGCACCCTTGTGGGGCCCCACTGTTGAAGATCAGCGGGGTGGAAATGTTGTTTCCTACCCTTACTATCTGGGGGCGGCCCGTCAGGAAGTCCAGGACCCAGTTGCACAGGGCGGGGTCGAGACCCAAGTTTGGAGGGTACTATGGTGTTAAATGCTGAGCTGTAGTCGATGAACAGCATTCTTACATAGGTATTCCTCTTGTCCAGATGGGTTAGGGCAGTGTGCAGTGTGATGGCGATTGCGTCGTCTGTGGACCTATTTGGGCGGTAAGCAAATTGGAGTGGGTCTAGGGTGTCAGGTAGGGTGGAGGTGATATGGTCCTTGACTAGTCTCTCAAAGCACTTCATGATGATGGAAGTGAGTGATAGTCATTTAGCTCAGTTACCTTAGCTTTATTGGGAACAGGAACAGTGGTGTACTGTAAAGGACAGTACAGTAGTGTATAACAGTGTACTGTAAAGGACAGTACAGTAGTGTATAACAGTGTACTGGAAAGGTCAGAGGATGTGTCACATCAGTGTGCTCTGTGTATAGCTTGGCCGCGAGCTAAAACTGCTGTAAGAGAAATGAGGGAGTGGGGGAGAGAGGCGACACACACATATACACACAAACACATACACAATAACACAAACACACAATTACACACACACACACACACACACACACACACACACACACACACACACACACACAATTACACACACACAATAATGCACACACACAATAACGCAAACACACACAATAATGCACACACACAATAATGCGCGCACACACACACAAACACGAACCCACACACACAAACACGCACACAAACACGAACCCACACACACAAGGCAACACCATGCTGCTGATTAAACATAAATTATGCTTGTTTTTCAGAGATAAACCTCCTATAAGTTGTGCTGTAATGTACATAAGACCTTACAATAACTGCAACGTGTTTGATTCACATAGCCGTTTAGTTTAGTCTTCTGATTACATTTGTTAAGACTGAGCTGTATTTATCATTCAAATCTCCATGACAAATCTTAGAGACATATTATCGTTATGACCAGGCATTACAATCTCCGGCTAACTGTCATTAGTGACATATTATCGTTATGACCAGGCATTACAATCTCCGGCTAACTGTCATTAGTGACATATTATCGTTATGACCAGGCATTACAATCTCTGGCTAACTGTCATTAGTGACATATTATCGTTATGACCAGGCATTACAATCTCTGGCTAACTGTCATTAGTGACATATTATCGTTATGACCAGGCATTACAATCTCCGGCTGACTGTCATTAGTGACATATTATCGTTATGACCAGGCATTACAATCTCTGGCTAACTGTCATTAGTGACATATTATCGTTATGACCAGGCATTACAATCTCCGGCTGACTGTCATTAGTGACATATTATCGTTATGACCAGGCATTACAATCTCCGGCTGACTGTCATTAGTGACATATTATCGTTATGACCAGGCATTACAATCTCCGGCTGACTATCATTAGTGACATATTATCGTTATGACCAGGCATTACAATCTCCGGCTGACTGTCATTAGTGACATATTATCGTTATGACCAGGCATTACAATCTCCGGCTAACTGTCATTAGTGACATATTATCGTTATGACCAGGCATTACAATCTCCGGCTGACTGTCATTAGTGACATATTATCGTTATGACCAGGCATTACAATCTCTGGCTGACTGTCATTAGTGACATATTATCGTTATGACCAGGCATTACAATCTCCGGCTGACTATCATTAGTGACATATTATCGTTATGACCAGGCATTACAATCTCCGGCTAACTGTCATTAGTGACATATTATCGTTATGACCAGGCATTACAATCTCCGGCTAACTGTCATTAGTGACATATTATCGTTATGACCAGGCATTACAATCTCCGGCTGACTATCATTAGTGACATATTATCGTTATGACCAGGCATTACAATCTCCGGCTGACTGTCATTAGTGACATATTATCGTTATGACCAGGCATTACAATCTCATCGGGAAATTGGAATAGTAAATGGTTAATTCTAAGGGTTGTAATTGTAATGGTCCATACTATTAGAATGAGTACAAAGCAGGATTGGTATCAAGTCTCTGTGTGTGTGTGTGCCTGCCTACCTGTATCTGTTGTGCTCCAGGGTGTCTACCTACCTACCTGTGTGTGTGTGTGTGTGTGTGTGTGTGTGTGTGTGTGTGTGTGTGTGTGTGTGTGTGTGTGTGTGTGTGTGTGCCTGCCTACCTGTATCTGTTGTGCTCCAGGGTGTCTACCTACCTACCTGTGTGTGTGTGTGTGTGTGTGTGTGTGTGTGTGTGTGTGTGTGCCTGCCTACCTGTATCTGTTGTGCTCCAGGGCGTCTACCTACCTACCTGTGTGTGTGTGTGTGTGTGTGTGTGTGTGTGTGTGTGTGTGTGTGTGTGTGTGTGTGTGTGTGTGTGTGTGTGTGTGTGTGTGTGTGCCTGCCTACCTGTATCTGTTGTGCTCCAGGGTGTCTACCTACCTACCTGTGTGTGTGTGTGTGTGTGTGTGTGTGTGTGTGTGTGTGTGTGTGTGTGTGTGTGTGTGTGTGTGTGTGTGTGTGTGTGTGTGTGTGTGTGTGTGTGTGTGTGTGTGTGTGTGTGTGTGCCTGCCTACCTGTATCTGTTGTGCTCCAGGGCATCTACCTACCTACCTGTGTGTGTGCGTGTGTGTGTATTCGCGCACCTGCCTGTACGCATGTGTGTGTATCTTAATTTGATCACTCTGTTGTCGCTGCTAATTTTCAAGTAAAATGAACCTCGCGATTTACATACATTCACTGAGTTCTCTTTCTGTCTCGCTCACTCAAACGCGACAGCACCAGACAGAATAAATGGCCTACTACCGTAGGTCCTACTGCTGACACATTCAAATGTAAAACAATAAAAAGATCAGAAATGCAGCCATTCACATCAGCCTTCCCAACAATGCAGTTTAAAAATACAAATTAAACAGTAACACAAGAGGGATAAAATAAAATCCACAATGATGGAGCTCTATACAGGGAGTACCAGTACCAGATCACTGATGGAGCTCTATACAGGGAGTACCAGTACCAGATCACTGATGGAGCTCTATACAGGGAGTATCAGTACCAGATCACTGATGGAGCTCTATACAGGGAGTATCAGTACCAGATCACTGATGGAGCTCTATACAGGGAGTACCAGATCAATGATGGAGCTCTATACAGGGAGTATCAGTACCAGATCACTGATGGAGCTCTATACAGGGAGTACCAGTACCAGATCACTGATGGAGCTCTATACAGGGAGTACCAGTACCAGATCACTGATGGAGCTCTATACAGGGAGTATCAGTACCAGATCACTGATGGAGCTCTATACAGGGAGTACCAGTACCAGATCACTGATGGAGCTCTATACAGGGAGTACCAGATCAATGATGGAGCTCTATACAGGGAGTATCAGTACCAGATCACTGATGGAGCTCTATACAGGGAGTACCAGTACCAGATCACTGATGGAGCTCTATACAGGGAGTACCAGTACCAGATCACTGATGGAGCTCTATACAGGGAGTACCAGATCACTGATGGAGCTCTATACAGGGAGTACCAGTACCAGATCACTGATTGAGCTCTATACAGGGAGTACCAGATCACTGATGGAGCTCTATACAGGGAGTACTAGTAGCAGATCAATGATGGAGCGCTATACAGGGAGTACCAGTACCAGATCACTGATGGAGCTCTATACAGGGAGTACCAGTACCAGATCACTGATGGAGCTCTAAACAGGGAGTATCAGTACCCGATCACTGATGGAGCTCTATACAGGGAGTATCAGATCACTGATGGAGCTCTATACAGGGAGTATCAGTACCAGATCACTGATGGAGCTCTATACAGGGAGTACCAGTACCAGATCACTGATGGAGCTCTATACAGGGAGTATCAGTACCAGATCACTGATGGAGCTCTATACAGGGAGTACCAGATCACTGATGGAGCTCTATACAGGGAGTATCAGTACCAGATCACTGATGGAGCTCTATACAGGGAGTACCAGATCACTGATGGAGCTCTATACAGGGAGTACCAGTACCAGATCACTGATGGAGCTCTATACAGGGAGTACCAGTACCAGATCACTGATGGAGCTCTATACAGGGAGTATCAGTACCAGATCACTGATGGAGCTCTATACAGGGAGTACCAGTACCAGATCACTGATGGAGCTCTAGACAGGGAGTATCAGTACCAGATCACTGATGGAGCTCTATACAGGGAGTATCAGTACCAGATCACTGATGGAGCTCTATACAGGGAGTATCAGTACCAGATCACTGATGGAGCTCTATACAGGGAGTATCAGTACCAGATCACTGATGGAGCTCTATACAGGGAGTACCAGTACCAGATCACTGATGGAGCTCTATACAGGGAGTACCAGATCAATGATGGAGCTCTATACAGGGAGTATCAGTACCAGATCACTGATGGAGCTCTATACAGGGAGTATCAGTAACAGATCACTGATGGAGCTCTATACAGGGAGTATCAGTACCAGACCACTGATGGAGCTCTATACAGGGAGTACCAGTACCAGATTACTGATGGAACTCTATACAGGGATTACCAGTACCAGATCACTGATGGAGCTCTATACAGGGAGTACCAGATCAATGATGGAGCTCTATACAGGGAGTATCAGTACCAGATCACTGATGGAGCTCTATACAGGGAGTACCAGTACCAGATCAATGATGGAGCTCTATACAAGGAGTATCAGTACCAGATCAATGATGGAGCTCTATACTGGGAGTATCAGTAACAGATCAATGATGGAGCTCTATACAGGGAGTACCAGTACCAGATCACTGATGGAGCTCTATACAGGGAGTACCAGTACCAGATCACTGATAGAGCTCTATACAGGGAGTACCAGATCAATGATGGAGCTCTATACAGGGAGTATCAGTACCAGATCAATGATGGAGCTCTATACTGGGAGTACCAGTAACAGATCAATGATGGAGCTCTATACAGGGAGTACCAGATCACTGATGGAGCTCTATACAGGGAGTGTCAGTACCAGATCACTGATGGAGCTCTATACAGGGAGTATCAGTACCAGATCACTGATGGAGCTCTATACAGGGAGTATCAGTACCAGATCAATGATGGAGCACTATACAGGGAGTATCAGTACCAGATCACTGATGGAGCTCTATACAGGGAGTATCAGTACCAGATCAATGATGGAGCTCTATACAGGGAGTATCAGTACCAGATCAATGATGGAGCTCTATACAGGGAGTACCAGATCAATGATGGAGCTCTATACAGGGAGTACCAGATCAATGATGGAGCTCTATACAGGGAGTACCAGATCCATGATGGAGCTCTATACAGGGAGTACCAGTACCAGATCACTGATGGAGCTCTATACAGGGAGTACCAGATCAATGATCGAGCTCTATACAGGAAGTATCAGTACCAGATCAATGATGGAGCTCTATACAGGAAGTATCAGTACCAGATCAATGATGGAGCTCTATACAGGGAGTACCAGATCAATGATGGAGCTCTATACAGGGAGTACCAGTACCAGATCACTGATGGAGCTCTATATAGGGAGTACCAGTACCAGATCACTGTGCAGAGGTACCAGGTATGTAAGGTAGATATGTACATGAAAGCAGGTAAAGTGACCAGGCATCAGGATAGATAATAATACGAGTAAAACAAAGTACAGAGTAGCAGCAGCAAATTATGAACGTAAAAGTGCGTGTGTGTATGTGTGCGTGTGTAATATATATGTATGTAGTGTGCGTGAATGTGCATGGGTTTTGTGTGGGAGTCTCAATGTAGTGTGTGTGAGTGAAGGTGTGTAGGATCAGTGCAAGACAGAGTCCAAGCAGATAGTTCATTTACTATTTAGCAGTCATAGCAGGGGGGAAGAAGCTGTCTCTGAGCCTGTTGGTCCAAGAGCCGATGCACCAGTACCGTTAGTAGAGTGAACAGTCTTAAGACTTGGTTGGCTGGAGTCTGTGGCCTTCCTCTGACACCGCCTGATATAAAGGTCCTGGATGGCCGGGAGGTCATCTGCACCACCCTCTCGATGGTGCAGCTCTAGGTGGGGGGGGGGGGGGGGGGGGGGGGGGTTGTGTATGGATCATGTTAGGTCCTTAGTGATGTGGACACCAAGGAATTTGAAGCTCTCGTCCTGCTCCACAACAGCCCTGTCGATGTGGATGGGGGCGTGCTCTGCCCTCTGTCTCCTATAGTCCACAATCAGCTCATTGGTCTTACTGACGTTGAGGGAGAGGTTGTTGTCCAGGCACCACACTGCTAAGTCTCTGACCTCCTCCCTGTAGGAGGACTCATTGCTGTCGGTGATCAGGCCGACAGCACTGTCGTATCGTCATACATGGCTACGCAGTTGTGGGTGAACAGGGAGTACAGAAGGGGTCTAAGCACATACCCTTGAGGTGCCCCTGTGTTGAGGGTCAGCGTAGCGAAGGTGTTGTTGCCTACCCTCACCACCTGCGGCCGGCCCGTGAGGAAGCCCCGGATCCAGTTGCAGAAGGAGGGGTTCAGTCCCAGGGTCCTTAGCTTGGTGATGAGCTTGGAGGCGACTATGGTGCTGAACGCTGAGCTGGAGTTTGAGAACAGCATTCTCACAGTTATTTCCCCTCTTGTCCAGATGGGAGAGGGCAGTGTCATGTGTAATTGAGATTGCATCCTCTGTGGATCTGTTGGGGAGGTATGCAAATTGGAGTGGTTCTAGGCTGTCTAGGATGATGGTGTTGATGTGTGTCATGACCAGCCTTTCAAAGCACTCCATAATTATAGATGTGAGTGCTACAGGGCGATAGTCATTTAGGCAGGTTAACTTGGAGCTCTTGGGAACAGGGACAATGGTGGTCAGGTTGAAAGTAGTTGGGATTACAGATTGGGACAAGGAGAGATTGTGTGCATTTCCCTTCATGTGTTTGTGTGATAGATGGTCCCCTTCAGCACAGTGTCAGCCAGTCAGCCAGTCAGTCAGTCAGTCAGGCAGTCAGCCAGTCAGTCAGCCAGTTAGGCAGTCAGGCAGTCAATCAGCCAACCAGTTAGGCAGTCAGCCAGTCAACCAGGCAGTCAGCCAGTCAACCAGGCAGTCAGACAGTCAGTCAGGCAGTCCCACGTAAAGGTAGTAAGTCAGTCAGCCAGTCAGCCATCCAGTCAGTCAGTCAGTCAGATAGTCACCTATTCAAGCAGTCAGCCAGAGCCAGTCAGCCAGTCAGTCCCAGATAAAGGCAGGCTGTAAACACACACAGACAGGCTGTGATGGAGAAAGAGCTGTGATGAAGTTGTTTCACAGACTGGCCTTGTGTTGCCAAGCCGACACCGCATCACGTCACTACGGTTACACAGCAGAGACGGGTGAAGGAAGGGGGAAGGAGAAAAGACAAGACAAGGCGAAGCGAAAGGAATGTGTGTGTGTGTGTGTGTGTGTGTGTGTGTGTGTGTGTGTCTGCATGTGTTTGTACAGTAAAAACAGTGTCATAATACAGTGTAAATCCAGATTAGAAGTGTGTCATTAGCTAGACCGCAGGGTAATCCTCATCTGATCTGTGGTAGATAATCCCACTGCTGTCCAGCGCACACACTCACACACACACACACTCACACACACTCACACACACTCACACACACTCACTATCCGGTCTTGGTATGTTTTAGAACTGCAATCCCGTAGACACACTGCATGTGTTGCTATATCCCTAATGTACACACACACACACACACACACACACACACACACACACACACACACACACACACACACACACACACACACACACACACACACACACACATAAAATCCAAAAAAAATCTAATCACAAACACTCTGTCAAAACATCCCTAATGTAACACACAAACACTGTGTCACAGCATCTCTTAAGTACAGTAGAGGACATTTGGAACTGGTGTTCCAATGACTTGGTGGATACCTGATCACTAGGGAGAGAGTGTTGCTGCTAAAGCAATCCCCCTCACACAGCATGGAGCTTCACAACACAGCACTCCCCCTCACACAGCATGGAGCTTCACAACACAACACTCCGTCTCACACAGCATGGAGCTTCGCCACACAGCACTCTGTCTCACACAGCGTGGAGCTTCACAACACAGCACTCTGTCTCACAAAGCATGGAGCTTCGCCACACAGCACTCTGTCTCACACAGCGTGGAGCTTCACAACACAGCATTTCGTCTCACACAGCACTCCTAGCAAAGCATGCAGCTTCGCAACACAACACTCTGTCTCAGACAGCATAGGATCCTATCTCACTACTGACACCAGCGTAGCACACAACAACATGTGTAGTCTATTAGAAGTTACACACACTAACAATGCAAAGGGCTTTATTGACATGGCAAACATACAGTACCAGTCACACCCACTCATTCAAGGGTTTTTCTTCATGTTTACTATGTTCTGCATTGTAGAATAATAGTGAAGACATCAAAACTATGAAATAACATATATGGAATCATGTTGTAACCAAAAAGGTGTTAAACAAATCAAAATATATTTTAGATTTTAGATTCCTCAAAGTAGCCACTCGTTGCCTTAATGACAGCTTTCCACACTCTTGGCAATCTCTCAACCAGCTTCATGAGGTAGTCACCTGGAATGCATTTCAATTAACAGTTGTGCCTTCTTAAAAGCTCATTTGTGGAATTTCTTTCCTTCTTAGTGTTTGAGCCAATCAGTTGTGTTGTGACAAGGTATGGATGGTATACAGAAGATAGCCCTATATGGTAAAAGACCAAGTCCATATTATGGCAAGAACAGCTCAAATAAGCAAAGAGAAACAACAATCCATCATTACTTTAAGACATTGGGTCAGTCAATACGGAACATTTCAAGAACTTTGAAAGTTTCTTCGAGTGCAGTGGCAAAAACCATCAAGCACTATGATGAAATTGACTCTAATGAGGACCGCCACAGGAAAGAAATGCCCAGAGTTACCTCTGCTGCAGAGGATAAGTTCATTAGAGTTAACTTCACCTCAGACTGCAGCCCAAATAAATGCTTTACAGAGTTCAAGTAACAGACACATCTCAACATCAACTGTTCAGAGAAGACTGCACGAATAGGCCTTAATGGTCAAATTGCTGCAAAGAAACCACTACTAAAGGACACCAATAAGAAGAAGAGACTTGCTTGGGCATGAAAATTAGACCAGTGGAAATCTGTCCTTTGCTCTGATGAGTCCAAATTAGAGATTTTTGGATCCAGCTGTCGTGTCTTTGTGAGCCACAGAGTAGGGGAACGGATTATCTCCGCATGTGTGGTTCCCACCATGAAGCATGGAGGAGGAGGTGTGATGGTGTGGGGGTGCTTTTCTGGTGACACTGTTGGTGATTTATTTAGAATTCAAAGCACACTTAAACAGCATGGCTACCATAGCATTCTGCAGCGGTACGCAATCCCACCTGGTTTGCACTTAGTTGGACTATCATTTGGTTTTCAACAGGACAATGACACAAAACACACCTCCAGGCTGTTTAAGGGCTATTTGACCAAGAAGAGTGATGGAGTGCTGCATCAGATGACCTGGACTCCACAATCACCCGACCTCAACCCATTTGAGATTGTTTGGGATGAGTTGGACCGCAGAGTAAAGGAAAAGCAGCCAACAAGTGCTCAGCATATGTGAGAACTCCTTCAAGACTGTTGGAAAAGCATTCCTCATGAAGCTGGTTGAGAGAATGCCAAGAGTGCGCAAAGCTGTCACCAAGGCAAAGAGTGGCTACTTTGAGGAATCTAAAATCTAAAATATATTTTGATTTGTTTAACACTTTTTCGGTTACAACATGATTCCATGTGTGTTATTTCAGAGTTTTGATGTCTTGACTATTATTCTATAATGTAAAAAATAGCTAAAATAAAGAAAAACCCTTGAATGAGTGGGTACTGTATGTTTCCATTGTCAAAGCAAATTAAACAAGTAATAAACAAATGTGAAATAAACCATACAAAATGAACAGTACACTAATAGTATTAACATCACACTCACAAACATTTCAAAGAAATAGAGACGTTTCAAATGTCATATTATGGCTCTGTACGGCACAGTGATGCAACGATATGCAAATAGTTCAAATACAAAAGCGAAAACTAATAAACATACATTTGGGTTGTATTTACAATGTTTTTTGTTGTTCACTGGTTGCCCTTGTAGCAACAGGTCACAAATCTTGCTGCTGTGATGGCACACCGTTGTTTTTCACCCTGTAGATATGGGAGTTCATCAAAATTGGATTTGCTTTTCTAATTCTTTGTGGGTCTGTGCAATCTGAGGGAAATATGAGTCTCTAATATGTTCATACATTTGGCAGGAGGTTAGGAAGTGCAGATCAGTTTCCACCTCATTTTGTGGGCCGTGTGCACATAACCTTCTCTTGAGAGCCTGGTCTGGTCTCTCAATAGCAAGGCTATGCTCACTGAGTCTGTATTAATTTTGGGTCAACCACAGTGGTCAGGTATTCTGCCACGGTGTACTCTCTGTTTAGGTCCAAATAGCATTCCAGTTGCTCAGTGTTTTGGTTAATTCTTTCCAAAGTGTCAAGTAATTATTTTTTTTGTTTCCTCGTGATTTGGTTGGGTCTAATTGTACTGCTGTCCTAATAAATAAAATAAATAAATAAATAAAAAGCTGGTCCTGGGGCTTTGTTCACAAACACAAACAGACGCAACAGAGCCCCAGGACCAGCTTTTTATTTATTTATTTATTTTATTTCACATTTATTTAACCAGGCCTGTTGAGAACAAGTTCTCATTCACAACTGTGACCTGGCCAAGATAAAGCAAAGCAGTTCGACACATACAACAACACAGAGTTACACATAAACAAACAGACAGTCAATAATACAGTAGAAAAAGTATTTATACAGTGTGTGCAAATGGGGTAGGATAAGGGAGGTAAGGCAATAAATAGGCCATGGTGGCAAAGTAACTACAATATACAAATTAAACACTGGAATGGTAGATGTGCAGAAGATGAATAAGCAAGTAGAGATACTGGGGTGCAAAAAGGAGCAAGATAAATAAATACAGTATGGGGATGAGGTAGTTCGATGGGCTATTTACAGATGGGCTATGTATAGGTGCAATGATCTGTGAGCTGCTCTGACAACTGGTGCTTAAAGCCAGTGAGGGAGATATGAGTCTCCAGCTTCAATGATTTTTGCAGTTCGTTCCATTCATTGGCAGCAGAGACCTGGAAGGAAAGGCGCCCAAAGGAAGAATTGACTTTGGGGGTGACCAGTGAGATATACCTGCTGGAGCGCGTGCTACGGGTGGGTGCTGCTATGGTGACCAGTGAGCTGAGATAAGGCGGGGCTTTACCTAGCAGAGACTTGTAGATGACCTGGAGCCAGTGGGTTTGGCGGCGAGTATGAAGCGAGGGCCAGCCAACGAGAGCTTACAGGTCGCAGTGGTGGGTAGTATATTTGGTGACAAAACGGATGGCACTGTGATAGACTGCATCCAATTAGTTGAGTAGAGTGTTGGAGGCTATTTTGTAAAGGACATCGCCAAAGTCGAGGATCGGTAGGATGGTCAGTTTTACGAGGGTATGTTTGACAGAATGAGTGAAGGATGCTTTGTTGTGAAATAGGAAGCCAATTCTAGATTTAATTTTGGATTGGAGATGCTTGATGTGAGTCTGGAAGGAGAGTTTACAGTCTAACCAGACACCTAGGTATTTGTAGTTGTCCACATATTCTAAGTCAGAACCGTCCAGAGTAGTGATGCTGGACAGGCGGGCATGTGCGGGCAGCGATCGGTTGAATAGCAAGCATATAGTTTTCCTTGCATTTAAGAGCAGTTGGAGGCCACGGAAGGAGAGTTGTATGGCATTGAAGCTTGTCTGGAGGTTAGTTCACACAGTGTCCAAAGAAGGGCCAGAGGTATACAGAATGGTGTCATCTGCATAGAGGTGGATCAGAGAATCACCAGCAGCAAGAGCGACATCATTGATGTATACAGAGAAGAGAGTCGGCCCGAGAATTGAACCCTGTGGCACCCCCATAGAGACTGCCAGAGGTCCAGACAACAGGCCCTCCGAATTGACACACTGAACTCTGAGAAGTAGTTAGTGAACCAGGCAAGGCAGTCATTTGAGAAACCAAGGCTGTTGAGTCTGCCGATAAGAATGTGGTGATTGACAGAGTCGAAAGCCTTGGCCAGGTTGATGAATACGGCTGCACAGTAATGTCTCTTATTGATGGCGGTTATGATATCGTTTTGGACCTTGAGCGTGGTTGAGGTGTACCCATGACCAGCTCTGAAACCAGATTGCATAGCGGAGAAGGAACGGTGGGATTCGAAATGGTCGGTAATCTGTTTGTTAACTAGGCTTTCGAAAACCTTAGAAAGGCAGGGTAGGATAGATATAGGTCTGTAGCAGTTTGGGTCTAGAGTGTCTACCCCTTTGAAGAGGGGGATGACCGCGGCAGCTTTCCAATCTTTGGGAATCTCAGACGATATGAAAGAGAGGTTGAACAGGCTAGTAATAGGGGTTGCAACAATTTCAGTAGATCATTTTAGAATGAGAGGGTCCAGATTGTCTAGCCCTGCTGATTTGTAGGGGTCCAGATTTTGCAGCTCTTTCAGAACATCAGCTATCTGGATTTGGGTGAAGGAGAAATGGGGGAGGCTTGGGCAAGCTGCTGTGGGGGGCGCAGGGCAGCTGTAGAAAAATGCTTTTTGAAATTCTCAATTATAGTGGATTTATCGGTGGTGACAGTGTTTCCTAGCCTCAGTGCAGTGGGCAGCTGGGATGAGGTGCTCTTATTCTCCATGGACTACAGTGTCCCATAACTTTTTTTAGTTTGTTCTACAGGATGAAAATGTCTGCTTGAAAAAGGTAGCCTTAACTTTCCTAACTGCCTGAGTAGAGTGGTTCCTAACTTCCATGAGTTGCATATCACGGGAGCTATTCGATGCTAATGCAGAACGTCACAGGATGTTTTTGTGCTGGTCAAGGGCAGTCAGGTCTGGAGAGAACCCAAGGCTATATCTGTTCCTGGTTCTAAATTTCTTGAATGGGGCATGCTTATTTAAGATGGTGAGGACGGCATTTTTAAAGAATAACCAGGCATCCTCTACTGACGGGATGAGGTCAATATCCTTCCAGGATACCCGGGCCAGGTCGATTAGCAAGGCCTGCTCGCTGAAGTGTTTTAGGGAACGTTTGACAGTGATGAGGGGTGGTCGTTTGACCGCAGACCCATTACGGATGCAGGCAATGAGGCAGTGATCGCTGAGATCTTGTTGAAAACAGCAGAGGTGTTTTCAGGACCAGCTTGCTTAGGGGACTCTTCTCTAGGTTAATCTCTATGTAGATGATGGCTTTGTCATGGAAGGTTTGGGAATGGCTTCCTTTAAGTTGGTTGTAGAATTGAATGGCTCTTTTCTGGAGTTTGATAATTAGTGGGTATCATCCTAATTCTGCTATGCATGCATTATTTGGTGTTTTACATTGTACACATAATATGTTTTTGTTGAATTCTGCATGCAGAGTCTCAATTTGGTGATTGTCCCATTTTGTGAATTTTTGGTTCCCTCTCTATCTCTCTCTCTCTCTCTCTCTCTCTCTCTCTCTCTCTTGCTCGCTTTCTCAGAACTCCTTAAGGTGTCTGCGTACTAGGTTCAGTTTGCTCCTAGCAGAAGCCATCTAGGCAAAGCAATTTTTTTATTTTAGCAAATTGATTGTACATTCAAATAAATAAATATCTCATTTACATAATATTTCACACCCCTGAGTCAATAAATGTTAGAATCGTGTTTGGCAGCGATTACAGCTGTGAGTCTTTCTGGGTAAGTATCTAAACTTTTTCATTTATAATTCATTTATAACAATTTCGAAGAACATAATTCCACCTTGACATTATGGGGTATTGTGTTAAGGCCAGTGACAAAACATATATATTTAATCAACGGGTGTAACTCAATAAATAAATCAATTAAAAGTCAACGGGTGTAACTCAAGAAATCTGTAATAAATGTATACTTTTTTTCAGAGGAGATCTTATTTGCGCAATTTTACATCTAACTAAGGTGCAAAATTTCTCAAATGAAAAGATGCGCATGAAAACGAGTTGTCTTTTGTTGAATGACAACACACACTTCATTGAAGAATCCCTACTGTTGACCAATCACTGACGAAGGAGAGAAGACTTCGGCTACTGAAATTTGGCTTCCCTCAAGCTAAACTGTAGTGTGCACGAACAGCCGAAAAAAGCCTTTGCGGACACCGTTACAGCCAACACACAGCACCCCACCACACACACTCTGACAGACATGTAAGCCCCACCTGGTCAGGGTAGAACCCATATAACCCAGGTCATCATGGGCCAGGATCCATCAAGAGGGGGCCTGACAGCCTGGAGCTCCAGGGCAAAGCACCACAGCTGGACATATGGGGCACTTTGGGGCCATCACTCCAGACCGGACCGCTGAACTGGGTCCAAATGGATCAGATAAGAGTGAGGATATTTGGGGAGTGGTTGGAAAGTGGACACTGGAGTGTGTCCCAAATAGCACCATGTTCCCTAAATAGGGCACTACATTTGACTAGGGCCCATAGAACTCTGGTAAAAGTAGTGCACTATGTAAGGAATATGGTGCCATTTGTGATGCAATCACAGTAGAATGATGTACAGATGGGGGGTCGTCCTGATCTGTGACTATCACTCAACCACTGCAGTGGTGGTTTAATGGAATGTATCAGTGTGTGTATGTGTCTGTGAGTGCATGCGTGTGTGTGTGTGTGTGTGTGCGTGTGTGTGTGTGTGTGTGTGTGTGTGTGTGTGTGTGTGTGTGTGTGTGTGTGTGTGTGTGTGTGTGTGTGTGTTTGTGTGTGTGTGTGTTTGTGTGTGTGTGTGTGTGTGTGTGTGTGTGCATTAATGCCTTCAGATTGGTTCACAAATTAATTTGTTGATGGATGAAGGGTCCTATTGCAAGCCTGTAAACTTGGCAGCTCTCCACAGATATGTACTAGAGAGCTCCTCTCCTATCTTTGCAATTGTAGCTTCTGTCGGACTTTGGGCCATGTGTGCCATCTATCCAACTCTATGCAGAGATGGTCTTAACCGGCATATCTGGGCCATTTTCGATTGAGACCCCTAAAAAACCTGCAATGTGATTGGGTTAAGACCCAAAACTGGGGGGTGAATCGTGCTGTTCCTGAGCCTGTGGAAGCTCTTTACAGAGGCCAAAACTTCCTGTGAGATGAAGAGCGCTGTAAAAATAGTAACAGTGCTGATGATGATGATGTTTCTGATAATCATAACTGCAGCACTAACAATGCCAATACTACGCTACAAAGGCACATTCCTTATACTACATGACATATTCTGATCAACTGGCTTGTTCTTGTGTCAGGAAACTAAATACCACGTTAATCAGATAATATAACTGGCCATTACAACAGATCAAAGATTTTTGACCAAATTTCTAGTTCCTGTGTTTTGCCTTTGTTGGGCAAAATAGCTCTTCTGCCTATTAGCATAATTCATGTCATTCCGGTAATGCACTCAAACACCGAGACGTCGCTCAGGATGCGTCACCCACACACACACACACACACACACACACACACACACACACACACACACGTCAAGACTGGCCTCTTTAAAAATAGACTTGCAGTCATTTCTTACATCGTGAAGATAAACAGTGCAGTACTTCCATTCTAAGTACAGGCTCATTAACAGCAGTAACATGGTGAAGATAGAGATGCTAGGTTAATGTGGAAGATACAGATTCTAGATTCATGTGGAACATTCTGAATGTTCCAGTGTGTGTATCACAGGTGGTTGGTGGCACCTTAATTGGGGAGGATGGGCTCGTGGTGATGGCGGGAGCGGAATAAGTGGAATGGTATCAAATACATCCAACACATGGTTTCCACGTGTTTTAGGCCATTCCATTCGCTCCGTTCCAGACTTTACTATGAGCCATCCTCCTCTCAGCAGCCTCCACTGGTGTGTATTTGGACTTATAGTAAAGCTAACTGGCCTGGGTTAGTCTAGGGTACTGTAGGTAGATATATACATATAGGCCAGCTGTGCTGTGTTATTAAAGATAGCCCAGGCTGCCTCAGGGTAAGTGACATGATTCTGTGCTTCACTGCAAGACTATGGTAATGGACGTAGCTAGCTAGTAACTACTGTAACAGGATATAGCCATGGAAGTAGCTAGCTTGTAGCTACTGTAACAGGCTATAGCCATGAAAGTAGCTAGCTTGTAGCTACTGTAACAGGCTATGGCCATGGATGTCGGTAGCTAGTAACTACTGTAACAGGCTATGGCCATGGACGTAGCTAGCTAGTAGCTACTGTAACAGACTACAGCCATGGAAGTAGCTAGCTTGTAGCTATTGTAACAGGCTATGGCCATGGATGTCGGTAGCTAGTAACTACTGTAACAGGCTATGGCCATGGACGTAGCTAGCTATTAGCTACTGTAACAGGCTATGGCCATGGGCGTAGCTAGCTTGTAGCTACTGTAACAGACTATTGCCATGGAAGTAGCTAGCTTGTAGCTACTGTAACAGGCTATGGCCATGGATGTCGGTAGCTAGTTACTACTGTAACAGGCTATGGCCATGGACGTAGCTAGCTAGTAGCTACTGTAACAGGCTATGACCATGGAAGTAGCTAGCTAGTATGCAACTACTGTAACACGCTATGATCATGGATATCGATAGCTAGTAACTACTGTAGCATGCTATGGCCATGGAAGTATGTAGTGCACCCATGCCCAGGACAGAGAGGACATCCTGGGCCAGGATCTATCAGGAGGGGGCTTGACAGACTGGAGCTTCAGGGCAATTCTCCACAGCTGGACACATGGGGCTGTATGGGGCCATCACTCCAGACCGGACAGCTGAACTGGATCCAACTGGATCAGACTTGTTCAAATACGAGTTGGCACAGGGGGGACGTGGTTATAAAGGGAACACTGGAGGGTGTGAGAGGTATGTGTGTCCCAAATAACAACCTATTACCTATATAGTGCACTACTTTTGACTAGGGTCCATAGGACTGGTAAATAAATTAAGGAAAAGGGTGAAATTTGTAATGCAACCATAGTAGAATGTGGTACAGATAGGTGGTGGTCCTGATATGTCGACTGAGTTGTGACTATTACTCAACCCAATGGCAGCAGTGTTGGTTTAATGGAATGTGTCAGTGTATGTATGTGTGAGTGCGTGTGTGCACACACGTGTTTTAATGTAATGTATGATAATGCATCCATGTTGGCTCACAGATTAATTTGTTGATGGATGAGGGGTCCTATAGCAAGCCTGTAAAGATGCCAGCTCTCCATAGAAATGTACTAGAGAGCTCCTCTCCTTGCTATTATTGAACAGGCTTTGGAACAAGTGTATCCAACTCTATGCAGTGGTGGCCTTAACCAGATCTGGGCAGTTTTTGATTGAGACACCAAAACAACCATGCAATTTGATGGGGATAAGACCCAAAACTGGGGGATGAATTGTGCTGTTCCTGGGCCTGAGGAAGCTCTCTATGAAGAGGCCAATACTCCCTTTGAGATGAAGAGGCTGTACAACAATACTACTGGTGCTGATGATGATGATGATGATGTTGCTGATAACCATAACATGATGCCAATAGCTCTTCTGCATATTAGCATAATTAATGTAATTCCGTTAATGCACTCAAACACTGAGAAACACACAAGTCAAGACTGGCCTGCTTAAAAGATGTCTTATTAATTGTGTAATTGTGTAAATGTGAAGATAAACATATTCTACATACAGACTCTAGATGCATGTGGAAGATTCAAATTCTAGATTCTATTAATGTGGAAGATTCTAGATGCAGATTCTAGATACACGTGGAACGTTCTGGATTCATTGGTATCCTGTAAGGTAAGGTCAGATGTGTTCCAGTGCGTGTATTTAGGCCTATGGTGAAGCTAGCTTGCCTTGGTTAGTCTAGTGAACTGCAGGAAATTACAGTGCATCGGGAAGGTATTCAGACCGCTTCGCTTTTTCCACATTTTGTTACGTTACAGCCTTATTCTAAAATGGATCAAATTGATTTTTCTGTCATCAATCTACACACAATACCCCATAATGACAAAGCAAAAACAGGTTTTGAGAATTTCTTACAAACATATTAAAAATAAAATACAAAAATATCACATTTACATAAGTATTCAGACCCTGTACTCAGTACCTTGTTGAAGCATCTATGGCAGCGATTACAGCCTTGTGTCTTCTTGGGAATGACGCTCCCCTCAGGTGTGATTACTACCTCTGGAGGTTTAGAGCTTGAGGTAGTCACCTCATACAAGTACTTGTGAGTATGACTAGATGGTACACTGTCCTTCTCTCAGCACATATCAAAGCTGCAGGCTAAGGTTACATCTAGACTTTGGTTTCCTCTATCGTAATTGCTCCTCTTTCACCCCAGCTGCCAAAATAACCCTGATTCAGATGACCATCCTAACCATGCTGGATTACGGAGACATAATTTATAGATCTGCAGTTAAGGGTGCTCTCGACCGGCTAGATGTTCTTTACCATTCGGCCATCAGATTTGCTCCTTATAGGACACCTCACTGCACTCTAAACTCCTCAGTAAACTGGTCAACTCTGTATACGACCCACTAGTCTGCAAGTCCCACTAGTTGATGCTTATTTATAAAACCCTCTTAGGCCCCCCTCTTACTCCCCCCTATCTGAGATATCTACTGCAGCCCTCATCCTCCACATACAACACCCGTTCAGCCAGTCACATTCTGTTAAAGGTCCCCAAAGCTCACACATCCCTGGGTCGCTCGTCTTTTCACTACGCTGCAGCTAGCGACTGGAATGAACTGCAACAAACACTCAAACTGGACAGTTTTATCTCAATCTCTTCATTCAAAGACGCTACCTCAGGCGAGCAACACCTCGAGACTACCTTAATAATAGACATTGCGCACCAGCTGTTATTGACAAATAGACACAGACCCCCACCCCTTGTCTTACCGGATGTAGCCGTTCTGTCCTGCCGATGCACGGAAAACCCAGCCAACTGTATAATATCCATGTTATCGTTCAGCCACGACTCGGTGAAACATAAGATATTACAGTTTTTCATGTCCCGTTGGTAGGATAGTCTCAAACGGAGCTCATCCAGTTTATTCTCCAGTGATTGCATGTTGGCTAATAGGACGGATGGTAGAGGCGGGTTACCCACTCATTGACGAAGGCACCCTGATCTCCGCCCTCTGTATTTCCTTATTTTCTTCATGTGAATGACAGGGATTTGGGCCTTGTCTGGGAGCAACATTAAATCCTTTGCGGCAGACTCATTAAATAAAAAAATGTTGTCCAGTTAGCGGGGTGAGTAATCGTTGTTCTGATATCCAGATGCTCTTTTCGGTCATAAGAGACGGTAGCATCACCATTTTGTACAAAATAACTTACAAACAATGCCACAAAACACACAAAATAGCACAAATGGTTAGGAGCCCGTAAAACGGCAGCCATCCCCCCTGGTAGTCATTCAAGAATTATGTGAAACGCTATTATTGTACACTTGTTAAGCACATTTTTACTCCTGAACTTATTTAGGCTGGCCACAACAAATGGGTTCAACACTTATTTCTAAAAGCATAATTCCACTTTTACATTATGTGGTACTGTGTGTAGGCCAGTGGCAGACAATCTCAAAATAATCTATTTTAAATCCAGATTGTAACACAATCAAATGTGGAAAAAGTCAAGGGGTGCGAATACTTTCTGAAGGTACTGTATAGGCCTGCTGTGCTGTGTTATTAAAGATAGCCCAGGCTGCCTCAGGGAAAGTGACAGGATTCTTTGCTTCACTGCAAGACTATGGTCATGGAGATATATAGCTAGCTGGTAGCCTAGCTTCTATAACAGGCTATGGCCATAGAGGTAGGTATTTAGTGGCTTCTATAACAGGCTATGGCCATAGAGGTCGGTATTTAGTTGCTACTGTAACAGACTATGGCCATGGAAGAAGCTAGCTAGTAGCTACCATAGCGAGCTATGGCCATGGATGTAGCTAGCAAGTAGCTACAGTAACAGGCTGTGGCCATGGATGTAGCTAGCTAGTAGCTACTGTAACAGACTATAGCCATGGAAGTAGCTAGATAGTAGCTACTGTAACAGGCTATGGCCACGGACGTAGCTAGCTAGTAGCTACTGTATAAGGCTAGCTAGTAATTCATAGTAATTACTATGAATTAAATCAAAATTAAATCAAATGTTATTGGTCACATACACATGCGTCTAGTTCCACAGCAATATCTAACAAGTAATAGCTAACAGTTCCACAACAAATACCTAATACACACAAATCTAAGTAAAGGAATGTAATAATAATATATAAATATAAATATAAGAATGAGCAATGTCAGAGCGGCATTGGCTAAGATGCAATAGATAGTATAGAATACAGTATATACTGTACATATGAGATGAGTATTACAAGATATGTAAACATTATTACAGTTAAATTATTAAAGTGACTAGTGTTCCATTTATTAAAGTGGCCAATGATGTCAAGTCTGTATGTAGGCAGCAGCCTCTCTGTGCTAGTGATGGCTGTTTAACAGTCTGATGGCCTTACAGGCTATGGCCATGGACATAGCTAGCAAGTAACTACTGTAACAGGCTATGGCCATGGATGTACTGTAGGTAGCTAGTAGCTCCTATTGAAGGCTAGAAGGATAGGATTAGGAAACCTATGAAGGTAGCTAGCTGGCTATACGGCTAAAGGTAGATAATGTAGCAGGCTAGGGCGATGGACATAGCTAGCAAGCTTAGGCTAAAGTTAGCAACTGTAGCAGGCTAGGGCCATGGATATAAAGTGGCTAGCTGGCTATAAGGCTAAAGGTCCCTATATGCTTAGAAAGTGGAGACGTCATAGAATGTCAAAGAGTAACATTGCTGGAGACACCTTGACGTTTTGGGGACACAGTCGGGATTGTTAGCAATGAGATTTGTGTTGGCTAATTAATGGCAAATAAGTCATTTTTTTTCCTCGCAGTTAGCCAAGACATTTAGCTAGTCAGCTAGAATTGTTCACAGTAAGTTAACAATCGCTTCTACATAATTTTCTTAGCTAGCGTAGTAGTGTTGCCGTGTCCATAACAACCTGTCTACAAAAATGACGAGGCGTCTCCAGTTCTGTTTATATTTTACCCTCGTAAATACACATGACCAGCATCCACGTGTAACCACTTTTTATGCATATTGTAGTGGGCTATCACCACCTCATTTCAAGGCAATAGAGATAGCTGCTGTGGACCTGTGGAGGAACTGTGTAGTTAGTATATTGCATGGGAGAAAGGATGAATGATCTACTGTGGTAAGCAGTTCTCTGACAGGTCATGACAATACAGACTGGGAGAGGGGCAGGAAGAGAAAGAGGGAGTGGAAGAGTATCTGACGCCACAGTGTAGTCAAAGGACTCTGTCAGACTTCAACCCACACATACACACACACACACACACACACACACACACACACACACACACACACACACACACACACACACATACACACACACACACACACACACACACACACACACACACACACATACACACAAACATTCACACACACACACACACACACACACAAACATTCACACACACACACACACACACACATACACACAAACATTCACACATACACACACACACACACAAACATACACACACACACACACACACACACACACACACACACATACACACACACACATACACACATACGCACACAGGCTTATGCACAGACACACTGTGTTGGAACATGATTGAACACCCACGTCAAACCACCAACGTAATCCATCAATCGATGCTGTGGCATGTGTGATTTTCACATTGTGGGGGTCAGCACTGAATGGGCGAGGTTGGCCAACAAATGTTTGAAAAAAAACATTTGAGTCATTTAGCAGACGTTCTTATCCAGAGTGACTGACAGTAGTGAGTGAATACATCTTCATGCTGTTTAATACTGGTCCCCAGTGGTAATTGAAACCTCAACCCCGACATTGAGCCATGCTCTACCAACTGAACAACGCAGGACCCAACTGAGCCCCCCCCCCCCCCCACCCCACCCCCCACACACACACACACAGACATACCCCCACCTACCTACCCATTGTGTCTCATTATCAATAATACACCACCATTTCACCAGACCAGACATCGAATCACTCTGTCTGGCACACACACACACCTACCTACCCATTGTGTCTCATTACCAATAACACCCCACCAGTTCACCAGACCAGCCATCGAATCACTCTGTCTGGCACACACACACACACACACACACACACACACACACACACCCCATTGGGCAGACGCCAGTTCAACGTCTAGTTTTGATTTACATTTGGTTGATTTGTCAACTAAAGGTGAATTCAACATGAAATCAACAACGAATGTCATCATGTCTTTGTATTTAGGTTAAAAGTTGGGTGAATAATAATACGAAATGCCCTTCTGTTGATAACTTTTTTCAAATCCAACCAGTTTTTCACGTTGATTCAACGCCATCACATTGATCTTTGGTTGAAGTGATGTGGAAACAGCATTGATTCAAACAGTTTTTTGCACGGTGGGACGGGTGTCACATTAGTATTGAAATGGCTTTGACCCCAGAGGCAAATAACAAAATAAGGAGGTCAACCCCTGGTCCCCGACCACCTGGGTTTTATCCCAACCACATTCTCACACACACACACACACACACACACACACACACACACACACACACACACACACGCACACACACACCACAGGAAGTTGGTTGCACCTTAATTGGGGAGGATGGGCTCGTGATAATGGTTGGATCAGAATTAGTGGAATGGTATCAAATACATCAAACACATGGTTTCCATGGTTTCCTGGTGTTTGAAGCCATTCAATTTGCTCCGTTTCAGCCATTATTATGAGCCGTCCTCCCTTCAGCAGCCTCCTGTGGTACACACACACTCACACACATGCTGAGCAGGAAAATCAGCAATTGTAATATATTATGGAAAATCAGGAATTCTATCAGGGAATGATTACATAAAGAATGGGAAGTCCAATACAACTTCCATTTCAGGCCATGGGCTGCTGGCAGGCTGGCTGTGACATATAATATCTGCGTCCCGTATTGCACCCTATTCCCTATTTAGTATACTACTTTTGCCCAGGACCCATAGGGAACTATATAGGGAATAGAGTGCCATTGGGATGTAACCTAGGAGTGGCTGGATGTTACAGTTACTGTGTGTGACGTCTGTGAGAGAGAAGCACGGCCTTCTGGGATTGAAATTGCCCTCGGGCAACTGGGTCAAAGTTAGATGTTGGTCTCTCTCTCCCTTTCTCTCTCCCCTTCTCTCTCCCCTCCTCCTCACTTCTCCCCCCTCCCTCCCTCCCTTGTTTTCTCTTTCACTCACTCACTGAATCTCTCTCTCTCCCTTTCTCTCTCTCTCTCTTTCACTCTCTCTCCATCCCTTTCTCTCTCTTTCACTTACTTTCTCTCTCTCCCTTTCTCTCTCTCTCTCCCTTTCTCTCTCTCTCTCCCTTTCTCTCTCTCTCTCTCTCCCTTTCTCTCTCGCTCTCCCTTTCTCTCTCTCTCTCTCTCTCTCCCTTTCTCTCTCTCTCTCTCCCTTTCTCTCTCTCTCTTTCACTCACTTTCTCTCTCTCTCTCCCTTTCTCTCTCCCTTTCTCTCTCTCTCTCCCTTTCTCTCTCTCTCTCTCCCTTTCTCTCTCTTTCACTCACTTTCTCTCTCTCTCCCTTTCTCTCTCCCTTTCTCTCTCTCTCTCCCTTTCTCTCTCTCTCTCTCCCTTTCTCTCTCTCTCTTTCACTCACTTTCTCTCTCTCTCCCTTTCTCTCTCCCTTTCTCTCTCTCTCCCTTTCTCTCTCTCTCTCTCCCTTTCTCTCTCTTTCACTCACTTTCTCTCTCTCTCCCTTTCTCTCTCTGTCTCTCTCTCTCTCTCCCTTTCTCTCTCTCCCTTTCTATCTCTCTCTCGGCCTCAGAGACAGCCAATTACATAATGACATAACAGTCCGCTCAGCATGTGCCAAAAGTTCGCAAAGAAATCATACACAACAATCAAAATATGACTGTGGACAACAGGCACCATTAGAAACACATGAAATACTTCTGAGCCTCTGTATTGTGTGTGTGTGTGTGTGTGTGTGTGTGTGTGTGTGTGTGTGTGTGTGTGTGTGTGTGTGTGTGTGTGTGTGTGTGTGTGTGTGTGTGTGTGTGTGTGTGTGTGTGTGAAGATTGAAGCTGCTGGAGCTGAGTGAAGAGTAGAGTGTTTGATTAGCAATGTTCTACATCAGCCACAATCACAGGAGAACAGTACTGAGTCTGACTTTCATGAGCGCACACACACACACACACAGCTACACAGCCCTCTACTGTGATGAGTAAAAAGGCCAATCTACATGTAAACAACGCAGCAACCAGATTAGGCCCATGCAGGGCAGGCTGAGCTCTGAACACACTCCACAGGACACACACAACCATACACACTCACACATTCACACACACACACATACACACTCACACATACACACACCACAAGGGAGGATGTGATGTCACAGTCAGAAGATATACACTGAGGACCAGGAACGAATCAGATCTTAGACTACGCCTGCATTCCAAATGGCACTCGATTTCCTTACAGTGCACTATATGGGCCCTGGTCAAAAGTACGAAATTAGTGCACTATATAGGGAAAAGGGTGCCATTTGATACACAGAACAGAGGCTAGAGAGGAGAGGGATCTAGACCAGACTAGGGGCATACCTTTCAAGATACACCAGTAATCTGATGCCAAGGCTGCTTCCCAAATGGCACCCTATTCTTTTCATAGTGCACTACTTTTGACCAGAGCCCTATGGGCCCCGAAAAGTACAGATGCAGGATCTTAATTTGATTACTCTTTTGTTGCTGAGAAATGCAAACTGACTGTAGTATATTTGAGTTGCCACAAAAAATGTATCAACCCCTACAAAAATTATAAACCACATACTAAATCACATTTCCTGTGGCTTCAGCATTATTTTCATGCTGTAACAATCTGGCTCAAATTAAGATCCTAGATCTGTAGTTTCCTATACAGGGAATAGGGATGCAGATTAAATCTGTACCTAAATACAGAAAAGGCTTTTACTGATCCAGGGTCAACCGTACGCCTGATCCTAGACCAAGCCTTACTCTCCAAGCAACCCAGGTATGCTTCAAACTGATCCTACATCAGACAGGCATTGCCTTCCATGCAGCGCTGGTGAGCTTCAATCTGAAGAGGCCTACATATTACTAATCCAGTGTTTTGGGGTGGGCGATCGTACTGATCCTAGACCAGGCCTTAGCTGACCTTCCAGGCAGCAGAGAGTAAGCTGTTAACTGATCCAGTGCTTCTGGGTGGACCGTACTGATCCTAGACCAGACCTTAAGCCTTAAGACAACTGCAGAGACCAACAAGGCCTGCAGGTACCTACAGGAACTGATTCTAGACCAGGCCTTAGCTTCCAAGCTACACTGTTAACCTGATCCAAGATTTGTACTTAAACTGAAGAGGGCTACAATTACTGATCCAGTGTTTACAGGAACTGATCCTAGACCAGGCCTCAGCCTCCTGATCTTGATCTTACCTTCTAGGCAGCAGGTCCGCCACAGGCCAGAGTGTGTCATCACCTCCTCGTTCTTCTTCACGGTCTCGTTCTCGTTGTTGCTCTTGGATTTGCACGTCCCTCGGGAGTACAACCAGTAATCCGTCCCCACGGCGATGGTCATGAGGCTGAAGGCGGCGAACGCACCGACCGTGGTCAGCAGCATCTGAACTCCGCGGTCAAACACGCCCATGTTGCCGCATTCCATGAAAGGGGAACCCCCTTTCCTCTTGACGAACAGGAAGTAAATGTTGGTCAGCTTGTGAGACCACGGGGTGGAGGCAGAGGCGGGAAATGGGCCCTGGTGGTGGGGGGGGTGGTTTCCACGGGCCCGAGGTGGGGGGGTGTCGGGGGGGGAGGCAGGGGAGCTCGGGGGGAATCGTATGGTTGGTTTTCGGGCGGGGGAACTGACACAGGTGAGAAATTAGGTGATGGAAGGAAGATGGTGTGTGTTTGGGCCCTCTAAGGACGAACGTGATAGGCCAAGCAGCCTCTATGAACAAACGTGATAGGCCTAGCAGCCTCTACAAACAAATGTGATAGGCCGGCCAAACAGCAGAGGCCTACTGGTTTGGAGTAGGGCTACAGACCCTAACCAGAGTAGGTGGAAAGCTACCAACTACCTGCTGAAAACAGTTAGCCTACAAGTAGCATTGACATTTATCCTCTCTGTCCTCTCACTAGTGATGTCACACGTGTTACACGACTTCTATCTGGAAAGTGTAAGGGGCATGTGTAGGGGAACGGTCCAGCACAGCACCCACTCACACAAACACACTCACACTCTCACACACACTCACACACGTTCTCACACACACTCACACACAGGGAGTTCAGATTGAACGGCCAATGGGATTAGGAGGAGGCTGGGGGTTAGGTCTAATGGTAGACCCTACTGATTTCCTAAACCCTCTGATCCACAATTTAAAAAGACTTCCTACCAATTAGAATAGGCCTACCGAAAATCTACTGACAATTTTCTGACAACGTTATTCTAACCTGCCTGGTCAAATTCACATGGAATCATGGAGTCTTGTCAAGCATCTTGCCTGTCTGTCTTTGGCCTATTATTCTATTCGGCAAAGAGAGGAGAACAGGGAGGGAGAGAGAGAAAGAGAGGGAGACGGGGTTGGGGACTTGAAGGTAGAGAGGGACACTGAGAGGAAATGAAACAATGAACAATCATTCAAATGAACGCATTCAAATGGTGCCCCAAAACCAACATAACGAAATACTCGGCAGGGGCAGACATGAGGGCTTGCCTTAGATCAAATCAAATAAACAACCATCGGGGTAAACGAGGGAGAAGAATCGAATTCAAGCCCCGAATCCAAAATGAATAAATATAATCAAGTCACAACGCAAAACCGCAGCCCCCTAAAAACGGAGTAGCTTCGTCGTGGAATAAAAACAAAAAGATCGGCACCGCTATAGGTTTCCTTTTTCCTAAAATTCTGGTCCCCAGTTTCCATATGTAGAATCGAGAATGCGGAAGGTTACCAACGAAAATGGAGCTGTGTTAGAAGGAGGAGAGGTACCGATGCAGAACCTTGGAGCTCTGTGGAGAGAGGACGCATCCAGCCATCCAAGCCGACCATTACTCGTCATAGAGCCGGGAAGAGGCAGAGGATATGGCGGGGGCGCCGGAGGCGTTGGTGCTGCTGGAGCCTCTCTGGTAGACCAACGAGACTGCTGTTGCTGCTCCGGTATCCAAATTATCCTCGGTGGTTATATCACAGGCAGACCCGGAGCCGATGCCGAACCGCATACACCGTCCGCGCGCCATGTAAAAAACGAAAAGATAAAAAATAAATGAAAAGGTCAAAATGCAGGCTAGTCCACGACGCAGGCGGAAAGAGACCAGGCTAAAATAAATAACATCATGCCTTGATGGTGGTCTGTTTCGTCAGTTTCCACCTCCCCGTGTGGTTTTTCTTGCCGCCTTGAGAGGGAAGTGAGAGAGAGGGGGGGGGGGGGGGGGGGGGGGGGGGGGGGGGGGGGGGGGGGGGGGGGGGGCGTTTGAAGAAAAAAATCGACACAACCAGAGAGGAGGTCCACGGCTCCAAGCACAGCACACACTATATGCCAAAGCAGTATAGCACGGGTGCGGGTTTTTCCGGTCTGGGGGGGTCCAGAATTGAAGTCAACCCGTTATATTAGTATTCCCTGTGTATGTTTAGAAAACATGTTTAGAAAACATACACATTTCAGTCCATCTCCTGTATTTATTTGTATTGTCTTGTGAGTTTTGACGAGGGGCGATGCGTCTTGCCGGTGTGTGTTGCCACCGATTCCCCTTTCGTTGGGGGGAATTGTTTGTCTTCACACGGTCTCCAATGAAAAGCGCCACCGAAATGTGCGCTTGTTGCTGGAAAGAGTTGAACGATTTCGGGAGGGAGGGCGGGGGTCGGAGTGGCGGGGGAGGGCTTGGAGGAGGATGCCCGGTTTTGCCGTGGATAAGAGTGTGAGAAGACAGGAATGAAAGAGAAGCGATTGGTTGAGTGGGTTAAAGTGCTCGGCATGCCGTTTATTTATATATTTGTCGTGATGACGGGGATTTGTGAGTGTTTGTTGTTGTGAGACTATGTGTTGTGTATGGAGGGGAGGAAAGGGGGGAACCATTTATTTAGTGTTTTCTGATATAGGTTACAGTTTATCATAGCTACACTCACTCATCCCTAATAATGTGCTTGCATTAACATGTCTTAATACAAACGAATATAAATATCGGCCTATGCAATTTAGGCTGACAATATTATTGTCGCATACTAGTGTTGAATATTTGTAGGTCTATACCTGCTTATAAGTGTGTTTTTATGTAGCCTACAATTACTTAGCACTTTGGGGCCATTCCTGCACAATCCGGCATGACAAACCATGCCTATTCCAGTAATCTCTCCCCCACGCACCGGCTCGCTCGACGCCGATCGCTTCTCCCGGCCAAGGCTCTCGTTCTAATATGGTGCTGAAACGGACAGCTCCGCGTCCCCATTCTAACCGCTGTGTTCTGTATTTTACTGCAATTGTCTCCCCCTTGTGAAAGGCTGTACCAGAGCCATGGATTTAGATTCATATAAATAGAATATATTAGAAAGGGTTTGGAACCTCTAACCCTGGCAAGAGTGGGGAGGGTCTCTGATCAAAAGTAGTAAACGGGGAATAGGCTGCCATTTGGGACATGGTGTTTTAGAGCATAGGAACACAAACTCTCAACGTCACTTGTTGATTAATGGGTATTTCGGTGACGTTGCAGAGAGAGAGAGAGATGCTGAGAGAGAGGATGAGAGAGAGAGAGATGAATACAGATAAAAAAGAGAGAAATAAAAGAGAGAAAATACATAGAGGGACCAAGAAAGAGGAAATAAAGACAATGAGAGAGGGGGGGGGGGGGAGAGATGGAGAGAGAGACAGACAGAGACAGAGAGAAAGAGAGGGAGAGAGGGAGACATAATTAAGGAAAGCTTTGACTATGTACAGACTCAGTGAGCATAGCCTTGCTATTGATAAAGGCTCTCAAGAGAAGACAGGCTATGTGCTCACTGCCCACAAAATGAGGTGGAAACTGAGCTGCACTTCCTAACCTCCTGCCACATGTATAATGTATGATATTAGAGACATATTTCCCCCAGATTACACAGATCCACTAAGAATTAGAAAACAAACCCAATTTTAATAAAGTCCCATATCTACTGGGTGAAATACCACAGTGTTCCATCACAGCAGCAAGATGTGTGACCGGTTGCCGCAAGAAAAGGGCAACCAGTGAAGAACAAACATCATTGTAAATACAACCCATATTTATGTTGATTTATTTTCCCTTTTGTACTTTTTGCACATCATTGCAACACTGTATATAGACATAATATGACATTTGAAATGCCTCTTTTCCTTTGGAACTTTTGTGAGTGTAATGTTTACTGTTCAATTTTTATAATTTATTTCACTTTTGTTTATTTCACTTGCTTTGGCAATGTTAACATATGTTTCCCATGCCAATAAAGCCCCTTAAATTCAATTGAAATTGAAATGAAAAATTGAATTGACAGAGTGAGAGACACAGAGAGACAGAGAGAAATACAGAGAAGGAGAGGGGGAGAGAGGGAGACAGAGAGGGACAGAGAGACAGAGAGAGAGAAAGAGAGAGAGAGTTGGTGTAAGCCAGCAGTGGGTTTGCTCATGTATCTGTAAAGCTGCTGTAATCTGTCTAATACTCTGTGTGATCTGACTATTATCAGTGAGTTGGACAAACAGAGACAAACAGAGAGGACCATGCCCAGCTGCCTTTCTCGAGGGCAGTGCCAAAACACACACACAAACACACACACACACACAAGTAAGAGACAGCATTAACTGTGTATCTGCAGGTCATTGACATTGTCTCCCAGCAGCACAGTCTGTTGTGTCATATTGTGTCTCCTCCTGTATCTCCAAATACACAACTCTATCATCTCTCTTTAACCTGTCTCCCTCTCTCCCTCTTTCTCCCTATCTCCCTGTCTCTCTCCCTCTCCCTCTTTGTACCTCTCTCTCTCCCTCTCTCTCCCCCTCCCTCTCTCCCTCTCTCCCCCTCTCTCCCTCTCTCTCCCTCTCTCTCTTTCATTCTCTCTCTCTCTCTCTCTCTCTCTCTCTCTCCCTCTCTCCCTTTCTCTCTCTCTCTCTCTCTCCACCTCTCTCCCTCTCGCTCTCCCTCTCTCTGTCTCTCTCTCTCTCCCTCTTTCCCTCTCTCTGTCTCTCTGTCTCCCTCTCTCCCTCTCTCTGTCTCTCTCTCTCCCTCTCTCTGTCCCTCTCTCTCTCTCTCTCCCTCACTCTCTCTCTCTCTCCCTCTCTCTCTCTCCCTCTCTCTGTCTCTCTGTCTCCCTCTCTCCCTCTCTCTGTCTCTCTCTCTCTCCCTCTCTCTGTCCCTCTCTCTCTCTCTCTCCCTCACTCTGTCTCTCTCTCTCTCCCTCTCTCTGTCTCTCTCTCTCCCTCTCTCTCCCTCTCTCTGTCTCTCTCTCTCTCTCTCTCTCTCTCTGCGTGTGTGCGTGCGTGCACTCTTTCTCTCTGTCTTTCTCTCTCTCTGTCTCTCTGCTATCCTTTCTCCTCTCCCTCTATATTGCTCCCGCTCCCGCTCTCTCTTTCTCATTCTTTCTCTCCGTGCCTCAGGGTGTCTCTCTCCCTGTATTACTGCAGGATACCGAACGATGTGGATAAATTAGTTACCTGCCGACCTGCTGAAACCTGGCATACTACTGAAGTACCCGCTCTCCTGTCCTCCTTCTCTCCTGTCCTCCTTCTCCCCCTGACTGCAACCAGCAATGTCACACTGGACAGAGAGAGAGAGAGAGAGAGAGAGAGAAGAGGGGGTACAACCACTGCTACAGAGTAATACTAAAATAAAATGAGAAATAAAGGGTTGACTGAGTTAATAGAACGATAAAGAGGGAAGCTGGTTAATTGCTTGTTAATTCTCTCCCTGGGAGCCCCGCTGATACGGAGGTGGACTCTCTCTCTCTCTCTCTTCCTCTTGTCTTCCTCCGCCCTTCTTTTCTCTCTCTGGTGTAAAGGCTATCCCACAGCGGCCTCCATCTCCTCCGCCCTCCTTCCAACCCAAATGGCACCCTATTCCCTACATGGTGCACTACCCTGGTCAAAAGAAGTGCACCAGGTTGGGAATCGGGTGCTATTTGGGAACCAAGCCTTAGAGTACCGATGTTAATGGGGGCAAAGGGAGGTAGAGAGGATAGGGTAGAGAAAATCTCTCTCTCTCTGTCCGTCTCACTTTGCATTTTGAGCAGTGAGTCAGGGGAAACTTGGTTACGCTTGGGGCTTTATTTCTTTCTTTCTCTCTCTCTCTCTCTCTCTTGCTTGTTCCATCCTCTTCCTCTTTACTTTCTTCCTCTTCCTCTTTACTCCTGCTCTATCTGTGTCTCCTTCCCTCTCTTCTTCTCTCTGTGCATGTGGTTCCAAGGACATCATTATAAATAAACTTCCTCTCCTCCTCTGTAGGGATGGCTGGTATTCACAGCACGGCCCTAGCTGCAGCCCTGACACACTTCTCCAAGCACAGTGGCCCACATTCAGCCTGCCCCAGGGCCTATGTCACCGATATGACAGGCTAATGTCATGATAAGTCACTTCTTTGTCATGATATGTCTCCAAGCACAGTGGCCCACATTCAGCCTGCCCCAGATCCTATGTCAGACTAATGTCAAGTTAATGTCATGGCAAGTCACTTCTATGTCATGAAAAGTGTAAAAGCACAGTGGTCCATCACTCCCTTTGAAGGGTATATTACTGGAAAATGTCCAAGTTTATCAGTAAACTAAGAGAATATTGGTAATTTTCTATGGTGTTATTTTATTTTATCAGATGACATCTAGTGGCCTATTTGGGTACTTCTGATTATTACAGGTCTCTGTAATTATCTCTGGCCCTCTGTCTGGCCTTAAAATATCTACAATAATCAAATAAGATGAATTTAAAATAAAACATTATTACAACGCTGTAAAACATGATCTGAAATACAACCACCAACTTACTGACTATCGTTGGTGTTTAATATGAGGGTTTTAGCATTACATATAATTCATTACATTTGTTGTATTATTGTATTGTTTGACTATGTCTTTGTTGTAAATGTGTTGTTGTCAAACTGGTGGCTGTTGTGAAAAAGGTCAACAGTTGGAAGAGTTGCAGAGTTCATTGAAAACAACGGCGTTGTTGTTTAAGTGCTTTTTCCATTAACTAGGCTATTTCCTCTTGATCCATATGGTCTGTCCACTAGAAACGTATGGACAATATGGACACAGATATAAAAACATGTATACTATATATGAATACATGTTTTAAAAGTTATTTGAATATAAATTACCAAAGTTACCATATATTACCAGTTATTTAGCCAAATTAATTACCAAGATTCCGGCAGCTTTGGCAAATGACTGGTAGCTTTCCAACCCTAGTGAGTAACCATCTAACGTCAAGTTGTAAAATCCCGAACTTCCACTTTAAGTCACACCAATGTCACAGTTATGGGACATTCAAATTGTCTTCTTCTTTCTCTCTCTCTCCCTCCCACTCCCTTTATCCTTCTCTCTCCCTCCCACTCCCTTTATCCTTCTCTCTCCCTCCCACTCCCTTTATCCTTCTCTCTCCCTCCCACTCCCTTTATCCTTCTCTCTCCCTCCCACTCCCTTTATCCTTCTCTCTCCCTCCCACTCCCTTTATCCTTCTCTCTCCCTCCCACTCCCTTTATCCTTCTCTCTCCCTCCCACTCCCTTTATCCTTCTCTCTCCCTCCCACTCCCTTTATCCTTCTCTCTCCCTCCCACTACCTTTATCCTTCTCTCTCCCTCCCACTCCCTTTATCCTTCTCTCTCCCTCCCACTACCTTTATCCTTCTCTCTCCCTCCCACTCCCTTTATCCTTCTCTCTCCCTCCCACTCCCTTTATCCTTCTCTCTCCCTCCCACTCCCTTTATCTTTCTCTCTCCCTCCCACTCTCGTTAAAGGGCTGGTAGACCCTGATTAGAATGCGGGGGAGAGAGCCACTGCTGAACATTTTTAATATATTGATTACCCCCTTAACAGAGAGAGGGAGAGGGAGAGAGAGAGAGAGTGAGAAAGAGAGAGAGAGAAAGAGAGAGGGAGCAAGAGAGGGACACTGAGAGGAAATGAAACAATTAATTAAAATGGTCCAAACAGTGAGTAGAAGTAAGTAGCCCAATACTATTTGCAACACACACACACACACAACACACACTCACGTACACACAATGTGAGGATACTGCGCTGCCCTGTCCAGGCCTATATGAACTCCTCATATGAACATCACAAGTGTCGGGGCTCCGTTGTCACCATGGTAACAGGTTCAGGGGGGCAGTGCCATGGTGTGTGTGTTTGACTGTGTGTGTGTTTGTGTGTGTGTGTATATATGTGTGCTATGACTGCGTGCACGAGTGTGTGTGCTACTGTGTGTGTATGTGTGTGGTGTATATGTGTGTGTGTGTGTGTGTCTGCATGCAATGTGTGTGTGGTTGTGTGTGTTTGTGCCGCTTCCCTGTCCAGCTGTGGTAAAGAGAAAGAGAGCGAGAGAGGGAGAGCGAGCAGGAGAGAGCGAGAGAGAGAGAGAGAGAGAGAGAGAGAGCGAGCAGGAGAGAGAGAGAGAGAGAGAGAGAGAGAGAGAGAGAGAGGAGGTTGGGACCACGGGATGGGATGCCAACAAGAGGGGTCCACAGAAAAACATACAAATGTGCTGACTGCTCGGTTTCCATGGGAACGGCCCCTCCCCCTTCTCCTCCCTCCCTGTCTCCTCATTGCACTTGCTAAAGCATGATGAGCCTTGCTCATACATCTCACCTTGTCTTAATAATGTCTGTCTATGTATTCCTGGGAGTGCTCACATATTGTTGTCTCTATTTTTCAGTTGTGTTTATGCAACCATCTGACATCACAGTTCTGTGTGTGTGGACCCTCCGACCCCTCACCCCTCACCCTCCGTCCGTCTCCTCCCTCCCTCCCTCCCTCCCTCCCTCCCTCCCTCCCTCCCTCCCTCCCTCCCCTCACACTCACTCCGTCCCGCCACCCTCCCTCCCCTCACACTCCCTCCCCCCCTCACACTCCCTCCCTCCCTCCCTCCCTCCCTCCCTCCCTCCCTCCCCCTGAACACTGAACTACTGGAAATACACCTTTTAAAGACATTATCAGAGATTCATCCAGGATAAACACTGTGAATGATAGGTCATGTCAATTACCCTTAAAAAGCACCCGTGACATCTCAATGCGTTAGTCAGTCGATGCGTTTCCTCGGTCATTGAACCATGGCCTGTGGTTCTGTGGTTTCTTCCACATCCTCCGCTAAAACCTGGGGTCACACTGCATCCCTATGGACGTTCAGTGAAACTGCATCACAAAACTTGAAAATGACATTTCCATAAGAAGATGTGTGTGCTTGCCAGTCTTGAAGTATTTCTGGTTGTGAAATAGTAGAAGTAGTGGTAGTGACTGCAGTAGAACATGTTGTAGTAGTAATGGTAGTACTATGGTTGCTATAGGTGTCATGGCGTGGCCCTTTCTGGGTGTAGATCGTGGCTTCCCCCTCTCTCACTCTCTCCTACACCCAGGTTCTGTTATCTCAGGTCATAAATTCCTGGTGGAGACTCTTTCCCCCTTTTCATGCAGAGAGAGAGACCACAGAGTGAACAAAGGACTTTGCGTGGCCGAACTCCTAAATCCCCAAAATGGGAAAATGAAACTCTAGGTCCACTTGTGAGAATGTGGGAAGGGGCCGTGGACACTTAAGGGACAGTTATGTTGAAAGTGTTTCATTTGGTGACCTCACGAAGGACAGGAAACACAGGTAACTATATCTCTGAATGTGCACATTTCTCAATTATGGTGTTTGCATCTAATTGTTGTATAAAATGAATGAGTAAAGATGAAACTATTTGTGAAATGATGTAACATGATGTTAAACCTTTAATTTTGAGAGAATTGTATTCCCTGTAAAGTTTAACTAGTCAGCGGCCACGCCCCCTTGAGCACAGACATGATCTGGCGTCATGGAACCACCTTTTCTATTGTTACGAATAAAACCCCCTCCTGAGGAAATCCTCTTCAGACCACGCATACTTCAGTGTAAGCTGAGGTGGCAAAAGTTTGTGTACCAAGACTAAGCAAACCCACTGCAGGAGCTGTGATTGCAAATAGTTGAGTACCAAAACTAGAAAACTATGCAGCTTGGAGCATTGGCTACACGGTGTCATCCCGCCGAAGATGGTGCCTCTTCCTGTTCGGGCGGCGCTCGGCGCTCGTTGTTGCCGGCCTACTAGCTGCCATCGATTCCTTTTTTTTTTGTTTCTGTTAGTTTGGTCTAATTGGTTACACCTGTTTTGAGTTAAGTTTTGTTTGTGGGCTATTTAAGGGCACTAGGCCCGCTGGATATTGTGCGGGCTTGTTCTCTGTTTTATGATGTTGGATTATTTTGTGGTTTCTATTTTTCCGGACAGTTTTAGTCCTGTTTGTTTGGACGGGTTATTTCATGCGCCCTTGTGTTTGGCATGTTCGTTTTCACTGTCTTTGGAATTAAGACCCACGTTGGGAACTAACCTGCTCTCTGCGCCTGACTCCTCCACCCACTATCCCTAGAAGCCTTAACACACGGCTGGAAATGGTTCAACTCTCAGACTTTCAATCCCTACAGAATAAGAGCAAATCTTAGATACTAATTACTAGTCTGCAACTAGAAAATGATGTAAACCTGGGATGCGAATACCGACAACCGCCGAGACATCTACTCTAAGAACATAACAACAGACTGTCACGTTGGTCATAACGAGGAGACCAAGGCGCAGCCTGATAAGAATACATTCTTCTTTAATAAACGAAGAACACTAAACAAACTAACAAAACGAACCTGCCGCTAATTACAACAAGTGCTGACATGCAACTACACATAGACAATAACCCACAAAACCAAAATGGAAAATGGCAACAAAAACAGGATCCCCAATCAGAGACAACGATAAACAGCTGCCTCTGATTGGGAAACCAATTCAGGCCACCATAGACCTACATTTACCAAAATCTCATAGATGTACAAAATCCCTAGACAAGACAAAAATACACATACCACCCTCGTCACACCCTGACCTAACCAAAATAATAAAGAAAACAAAGATAACTAAGGTCAGGGCGAGACACAGACACTATCAGGAGCCGCCGATAGAGCTACCACCATGAGTAACCAGAGACTCTCTGATGAGCTGACTCTCCCGCAGACGGACCGACGATTCCAACAGAGAAGACAACAACGACATATGGGCGTAAATATATTGATTGCAATTATTCCCGAATGAGCGAGCGTTCATGTGCAAAGGATTAGCATTTCAATTAATATAATTATCCACTGTGTGTAGTGATCCATTTAGTCTTTCCCGCTCTTTTTCAGTCAACACTCCTTTGTCCACCAAGCCGTCATATGGGTTTAGCCCACTAGGGAATCTTCCCTGTCATTGTTAGTAACCAATATCTACTGTTTGTTTGTTTATGCATTTCTGTGATTAGTAAATAAATTATTAAGCCAATTGGCGTATGGGTGATTTATAGTAAAGGCTGGGTGCGTGCAGATAACCAACAATTTACATGTTTCAGATGAGACTGATGTGAGGTAAAGAATAATTCATTAATAGAAGACTAATTGATCAGATATTAAAATATCTGAAGAGTTATATTCGAATATTATAACTTTGTAATCTGAAGATTTTCCGTGGTGCCCCGACTTCCTAGTTAATTACATTTACATGATTAGTTTAATCACGTCATAATAATGACATAGAATTGATTTGATAAAAATAGCAGACTTCACATTTAAGGATGCCAAAGATATGACATAAGCTATGGGTTGGTTATAGTGACCTATTTTGGGGTGGTTTGTAGGTGGGGAGTTAGTATAGTGGATTATCGTGGGCTAGTATAGAGTGAGTACCACAGCATCTTAAGCCATATAATCTGCTTTTAAACTCTATGTGGGCGGGAATATTAAAGCTATAATGTGTGTTTTGAAGCTTTTGGAGGTAGAAAAACCTTATCCAATGATGCTTAGGTGGATACAGTGAATGAGCCATCAACATGCTTACCATTGTATTCAAACTGGTTGGGTAGGTTAGGCCTCCAGAACATTCCCACATGCCTCTGTCACATACACCACCGTTCAAAAATTTGGGGTATCCTTGTTCGCAGGTGCGCGAGACGATGGTGACAGGTGTCAGGGATAATCAGCAGCCTGATGACCTAGAGGCTGGGAGGGAGGATGCACTACCGTTCAAAAGTGTGGGGTCACTTAGAAATGTCCTTGTATTTTGAAATAAAAGCACATTTTTTGTCCATTTAAATAACATCAAATCGATCAGAAATACAGTGTAGACATTGTTAATGTTATAAATGACTATTGTAGCTGGAAACGGCTGATTTTTTGATGGAATATCTACATAGGAGTACAGAGGCCCATTATCAGCAACCATCACTCCTGTGTTCCAATGGCACGTTGTGTTAGCTATTCCAAGTTGATCATTTTGAAAGGCTAAATTGATCATTAGAAAACCCTTTTGCAATTATGTTAGCGGAGCTGAAAACCTCTTCACTGTTGACATTAAAAATCAGCCGTTTCCAGCTACAATAGTCATTTACAACATTAACAATGTCTACACTGTATTTCTGATCGATTTGATGTTATTTTAATGGACAAAAAATGTGCTTTTATTTCAAAATACAAGGACATTTCTAAATGACCCCACACTTTTGAACGGTAGTGCATCCTCCCTCCCAGCCTCTAGGTCATCAGGCTGCTGATTATCCCTGACACCTGTCACCATCGTCTCGCGCACCTGCGCCTCATGACACTCATCTGGACTCCAGCACCTCCTTGATTATCTTCGCTGTGTCTGTCCCTCCCCCTAGTTCTTTCCCCAGGTGTTACTGACTGTTTCCATGACGGTGCGTTGTTTGTGGTACGTGTTTCTTGTTTTATTTATTTATTAAAACACTCGCTGACCTTGCTTCCCGACTCTCAGCGCACTCGTTCCAGCCTCAATCAGAACAATCAGAAAGAAGTTGTCTCCAATTCAAAAAGCTGTGGAAGTAAAGTCCACACAGTATCAGCAATATCATTCATTCAAACAGATATGATATCGATATCGGTTTGAAAAATATAAAGTCTCCATATCTCCGCCCATCACCTACAAGTAGTATCTAAACATTGCAGAGGTGTTCAGTCCCAGGGTCCTTAGCTTAGTGATGACCTTTAAGGACACTATGTTGTGGAATGCTGAGCTGTAGTCAATGAACAGCATTCTCACGTAGGTGTTCCTTTTGTCCAAGCAATGCAAGCAATGTCTTCAGGCCATGTTACTGGTATTACTGGTATTATAAGGTTGGTGGATGGTGATTTATGGAATTAATGAGCCAATTTGACAGATGCACACTTTCAGAAAGTATATAATAGGCACAGACAGATATTTAAAGGTCCTTCTGTCCCTCCTCTTTTCTCCTCCTCCTCCAACCTGAAGTGTAGACAGACCTGTAAACGTCCTTCTACCCCTCCTCTTTTCTCCTCCTCCTCCAACCTGAAGTGTAGACAGACCTGTAAACGTCCTTCTATCCCTCCTCTTTTCTCCTCCTCCTCCAACCTGAAGAGTAGAAAGACCTGGATATAACAGATTCTGCTGCTCTCATTCCTCACCATTGTCTAGCCAACTGTCGTCATGTTTCACTCTCCAGACCACACCTCTCCGCCATCAGTGGAAGGGCTGGACCTGTTGAGTCCCTACCTGTTCACACACAGAGGGTACAACTTTACTGTGGGAGAGACCGACCCCCAGTACATCGACTCCCTCCAGAGCTTTGAGATTCAAGAAACGGACATTTTCCTCGTCTCCTATCCCAAATCAGGTGAGTTTGTGTTTGTGTTTGGTGTGGTAAAAATGATGATAAAAACAATAGAGAGATTCACCAGCCGAAGCTTTTGCCACAAATTTTCCGGTACGGACCGGTTTCCTGTACAGTAATAAATTAACCACCTCCCAAATTAAAATGTCATCTATTACGGAGGTTCGTATCTTGTAAAATGACAGATGGAACTCGTTCATTTGAATTCCATGTTTGTTTATTCACTTAAAGGTGGAACAAAATTGCATCATTCAAGTCACAAGTGTGTTCCAACGTTGATGGGTTTATTGATACCCTCGCCACTCTTTGGAAGTCACCCTATAAGTTTCCTCTCAGCATGTGATGTTGTTGGTAAGAGCAAGGGGTTGGTTTGAGATTCACCGATCGCTTAGTGAAAGTCCTCGTACCCTTTTCAGAGGTGTCACATTTTGCTCAATTAAATTCAAATCCAACAATGGATTAACTGGGATTTCCTCCCACTGATCTACTCAATCTGTGCCACACTTTCTAAGTAAAATAAACAATTATAGAATTGTACAAAAATGAGATGGTGGTTATTGTTTTTAATGTTGTTTTACCCTGACTGCACCACTAATGTCCCATTTGGGACAATAAAGATGTGTGTATAATAAACACAACTTTATTTTCCATGAAAGGACATTTGTCTTGGAAGTTAAAGGGCTGCAGCTTCCACGTCAATTATCACATCATACTATATAAACCCCTCAATATAGGGCGTAGTGCAATAACTTTCCTCTGTGTGTGTGTATATGTGTATGTGTGTGTGTATATGTGTGTATGTGTGTGTGTATATGTGTGTATGTCTGTATGTGTGTGTGTGTGTATATGTGTGTGTGTATATGTGGGAATGTGTGTGTGTGTGTGTGTGTATGTGCATGTGTGTATATGTGTGTGTGTCTATGTGTGTGTGTGTGTGTGTGTGCATGTGTGTATATGTGTGTGTGTCTGTGTGTGTGTGTGTGTGTGTGTATGTGTGTATATGTGTGTCTGTGTGTGTGTGTGTGTGTGTGTATGTGTGTATATGTGTGTGTGTCTATGTGTGTGTGTGTGTATATGTGTGTATGTGTGTGTATAAGTGTGTATGTGTGTGTGTGTGTATATGTGTGTATGTATGTGTGTTTGTATATGTGTGTATGTATGTGTGTGTGTGTGTGTATATGTGTGTATATGTGTGTATGTGTGTGTGTGTGTATGTGTGTGTGTGTATATGTATATGTGTGTATGTATGTGTGTGTGTGTGTGTGTGTGTGTATATGTGTGTGTGTATGTGTGTGTGTGTATATGTGTGTGTGTGTGTGTGTGTGTGTGTGTGTAGGTACGATATGGACCCAGCAGATCCTGGTCCAGGTGGTGGAGGCGGCATACCCTGAGAGTAGTGGCACCGACCAGAGCTCCACCAACCTGGAGAAGATGCCCTGGCTCGAGTACCCAGACACCCGCCCCGAGCGCCCGCGCCCCGCACCTAGACTCTTCATCTCCCACCTGCCTCCAAACCTGCTGCCCGCCAGCCTGAACACCAAGAGACCCAAGGTACAACCACCAAGCCTAGAATGACCAGAAAATGGGTAAAGCCCGCCCACCATAGGGGGGTTGGGATAAAGGAAAAAAGAGGACTTCCCAGTGTATCTGTGACAAGTTACAATAAAGTCATCTTCTTCTTCCTCTTCTTCCTTTGTGGTGTTCAGATTGTGTACGTGATGAGAAACCCGAAGGACAACATGGTGTCCTACTACCACTTCTGTCACGTGTGGAGCAAGCTGGAGACACCCAGCAGCTTCCAGGATTTCTTCGACCAGTACCTGACAGGGAAAAGTAAGTTATTGTGACGTGTTTTCCTTATAGGTCATTACGACAAACATTTTAATTATATTGTTAGCTTCTTATTAACAAACAGAAATCACCCTTCGCCTCCCTACTTGGGATATTATAATGTAACAGTGACATGTTGGAACAAACAGTAATAACCCTTCGCCTCCCTACTTGGGATATTATAATGTAACAGTGACATGTTGGAACAAACAGTAATAACCCTTCGCCTCCCTACTTGGGATATTATAATGTAACAGTGACATGTTGGAACAAACAGTAATAACCCTTCGCCTCCCTACTTGGGATATTATAATGTAACAGTGACATGTTGGAACAAACAGTAATAACCCTTCGCCTCCCTACTTGGGATATTATAATGTAACAGTGACATGTTGGAACAAACAGTAATAACCCTTCGCCTCCCTACTTGGGATATTATAATGTAACAGTGACATGTTGGAACAAACAGTAATAACCCTTCGCCTCCCTACTTGGGATATTATAATGTAACAGTGACATGTTGGAACAAACAGTAATAACCCTTCGCCTCCCTACTTGGGATATTATAATGTAACAGTGACATGTTGGAACAAACAGTAATAACCCTTCGCCTCCCTACTTGGGATATTATAATGTAACAGTGACATGTTGGAACAAACAGTAATAACCCTTCGCCTCCCTACTTGGGATATTATAATGTAACAGTGACATGTTGGAACAAACAGAAACGTTCTTAACTCCTCCTTGTCTCTCTCAGTAACTTTCCACACAGTCCCTTGTTCGCCCTCCACTGACACTACAACCTACACTTCTTATACAGGTCATCAATATGGTCTTATACAGTGACAGGAATAAGTTGATTTCAAATTGGCACCCAACAGTCCCCTCTTGTTTGAATCCATACTGTTCAACATGACATAAACTGTGAAATTGCTTAGAAATAAAACAGAAAGGAGAACATGATTAGTATAAAAAGAAAACATGATTCATATTTTCACACTTGATTAATATGTTCACGCCTCCGAGGCCTATGGCCTCTGTGTATATTGTGCTTAGTCTACACCCAAGGCTTAAATCCCTCTTACCGTCGTTATAACCACACCAATCACCCTCGTAATTCCCCCCCCCCATCTTTCATTGTTCATCCTATATACAACCGATAATTACATTTCTGTTGGAGATATTCCCGTTCTCTTCCTCTTTCGGGTTCCTAAGAGAGTTATAGTAGAAAAGAAAACTAGGAAAGAGAGAGAACACAAAATATTGAAATGATCATTAAATAGTTCAACTCGAAGTTTAACAACATGACGATTCCCACTCTCCCTTATCCTGACTTTCCGCTGGGATCCTCCTCATGCTTGTGTCCACCCCCCCCCCCCCCCCCCCCCCCTCCCCCCAGGCTGCATGTTTACTGGTGTTCTCACTCCATGTCATCCGTAGTTCTCAATGGATTCTTACAAATTATTCATTCGTTTCAGAAACTACCTGCAGGGTGAGTCGTGCACCCTCCCTTTGTGCTCCCCTCACAGTTGAGGGCCAGCGCTCTGTCTCTCCTTACAGCCTTTCCGCATCATAATTACAACTGTTGATAAATTATCCAACCCACATTTAGAATGACAGTCCCTAGTGCTTCAGTTAGTCTATCACTCGAATTTACCACCATCACCTTAGCACTAACCGACACTTGGCAGAATGTACATTTACAGAAAGGGAGAAATATATACAGTATGTACTACTAATGTTAACATAAAGTATATGAATCTTCTATTTCTAGCATGAACTTTTCTCAGTACAACCCCGGTTTGTCCCTGTCTTACACTTTCATGAGTGGCATGTTAATGCCAGATCGGTATCTCAATGCTATGCATTTCCCAGTACGCAGGCCCCTACAATTAACCTTTAATTAACCTTTTTTTGCCGAAGTTTACTGACACCGGCCATATTCAACATGTGTTGAGCGTTTGTAAATTCATCCGTTATTCTGTGCGCTGGCACACTCAGACGAGAAATTTAGTAGATAGTCAGAGCGAATTTACGAACGGACCCGAATAGGCACGGTGGCATTCTTCTTGCCACTGAGTTTAAATATTTACGCCAGTACATGACTGGACTGTCTTTTCCTCCATGATTCTGCGTAACTTTACTTGCCGAAGGAGGGTGACACGGGGGTAGTTCGAGTTTACCCTCCACTACCGCGCTATGGTGCCCATCCTACTAATGCACAGACATTTATTAAGAGGGTAATTCTACCCCAATACAGGTGCTTAACACAATGTGCTACAAATGCTCCTTCATACTCGTAACTCCACTTTACTCTCTCGCGAGACCCCTCCTCCTACCGTTCGCCAATAAAGCTATTTCAGAATAAGACAGAATAAAGTTTCTCACCAAAGCGTTTTTTTTTTTTTTTTGCGTGCGAGGAGTGTTTGGTCCTCGTGCCAACTTTAACTTGTTACTTTTTAGAATCCATTCCCCTGGCATTTCACATAGATTATTCAAACCCAAAATCGGTTCTATCCCAGCTCCCATAAAGAATGAGCCCTGTATGATTACTGGCTGGACCTATTGTAAATGGAATGGGTTTTAGTTGCATAACTTTTGATTCTGTCCCTGTTACTCCACACTGAACTAAATGCACATTTTTTGTCTTAGATTTTGTCAACTTGAGCAACAGCACAGAGGCCAAATACCCCTATGCCTTAAACTCCGGTCGCTTTCAGGAGTGCTTGCTGTTGCTCACTAGTTAGTGAAGAAAACATCTGCACAGTAGCACTTACTGTACCCCGGAATGAGTCGTCTCAGAGGGCTCGGGCACTGTAATTGGGAATGGAGGCTGCGCGCTTTCCCGCCAGTCCGTTTTTAATGATGCCAGGTAGGCTACTTCGGTTTCATAGCGGAGCTGTGCTTATTTAATATGAGAAGCTGAGAAATAAATACAAGAACACTTATTTCACGCCAAGCTTCAACCACTGTCGGGGGAGCATGCTCTCGCTGCACAACACGTGATGTTCCGACCAAACTCTGTATGCAATGGGCTCTTCAACACTGGTCCTGCAGCTACCCAGTGCTTCATTTGGGAAACCAAGTGAAATCTGCACAGGAACATCGATAGTAACATGTTTATGCAGTAAAACATATTTCACTAAACAGTTGACAACCCGTCTTACAGCTCAATGGCCTAGGACTCAACGTTCTCTCCCAGACTCGTGGATAGACATTTTGGAGTGGAGCATCAGTCTAAACATACAAACCAAGTATGCATAATAATCCACACACAAAGGCAGTTACTCAAATGTGTTTGATTTCGGATTATAGGCAATTATGTACCATAAATCATAACTCAACAGCCCTAGGGTGAACCCTTCTGCCCCCCCCCCCCCCCCCCCCCCCAGAGGTTTCTTCTCACTTCATCTGTTGACTTGACCTTGAGCCAAATTCCTCACTCCTCCCTAGTTCCTTAGGCTGTCTGCCTATTCAGCGCCTTTCCCTTCCCCTCCCTTCTTTATCTATTAACGATGACATGTTTGAACAGACTGAACCAACAATGACATGTTTGAACAGACACAAACTCCTCCTTGTCTCTCTCGGTAACTTTCAATGCACAGTTCCTTGTTCACCCTCCACTGACACCCTAAACACATACAGTTATCATACATGTAGCGTAATCAATACGTTCTTACATAGTGACAGGAAGTAGATTTCAAATTGGAACCCAACAAAACATGTCACATAGCAGTACCCGACAGGGAAAAGTAAGGTGGAAACGTGTTGCAGTACTGTGTGCTGTAAAGTGTACCGTGTACTGTAAAGTGTACCGTGTGCTGTAAAGTGTACCGTGTGCTGTAAAGTGTACCGTGTACTGTAAAGTGTACCGTGTGCTGTAAAGTGTACCGTGTGCTGTAAAGTGTACCGTGTGCTGTAAAGTGTACCGTGTGCTGTAAAGTGCACCGTGTGCTGTAAAGTGTACCGTGTGCTGTAAAGTGTACCGTGTGCTGTAAAGTGTACCGTGTGCTGTAAAGTGTACCGTGTGCTGTAAAGTGTACCGTGTGCTGTAAAGTGCACCGTGTGCTGTAAAGTGTACCGTGTGCTGTAAAGTGTACCGTGTGCTGTAAAGTGTACTGTGTAACATCAACTGCTCCTTACTCTGTACACTTTTGTAACTTTTACACAGTTGATATGTGCATAAACCATAATATGTTTTGTACGCATCATCTCTTTTTCTATATGTTTTTTTGGGGGATAAATGTCAGCCACTGTTGAAGACGTTTTAAGTCCTGTCCAATAGCGTATGTGTCTGTGTGTTGTTGACAGTGGTGGGTGGATCGTGGTTTGATCACATCCGTGAGTGGTACACCAAGAGAGAGCAGTATGACATTCTCTTTGTCAAGTACGAGGACATGATCAAGGTACAGTAAAGGGTTTTCTGCATCTTAAATGGAATCCAGGTCCCTCTTGTCAACAGTAGTGCATTAAGTAGGGAATAGGGGGCTATTTGGGAAGCAGGCTCAAGCAGTCTGTCTGCTTCCTAGTCGGTCTGTTTCTCCCTCTCTCTCTCTCTCTGAGAAACACTTTTATGCTGTATGACATACAGGGCAACTACCCAATGTCTGCCCCTCCCTCTCTCTCTCTCTTCACCCATCCCTCTCCCCCTCTCTCTCTCTCTCTCTCTTCACCCATCCCTCTCCCCCTCTCTCTCTCTCTCTTCACCCATCCCTCTCCCTCTCTCTACCCACCCATCTCTCTCTCTCTATCTTCACCCACCCACCCACCCACCCACCCACCCACCCATCTCTCTCTCTCTCCCTCTATCTTCACCCACCCACCCATCTCTCTCTCTATCTTCACCCACCCATCCCTCTCCCTCTCTCTATCTTCACCCACCCATCTCTCTCTCTCTCTCTCCCTCCTCTCTCTCTCTCTCCCTCCCCTCTCTCTCAGGACCTGAGATCAGTGGTGGTGGATATCTGTGATTTCCTCGGGAAGGACCTGACCCCCTCGGCCATTGACCGCATTGTTGAGAAGGCCAGGTTGGAACCTGTTGTTTATGTGCTCTGTCCTGTCTTTTTGACTGTATATTGTGTATGCTGCAAAATGAACAGCCTCAATGAGGACTAATATAATATGATCTGTCTGATAATTCATGATTGATTGATTGATTGACAGGTTCAAGAACATGAAAAAGGATCCAAAAGCCAACTATGAGTTTCTGCCCAAAGACGTGCTCGTTCTGGAGAAAGGACACTTCCTACGGAAAGGTACACACACACGCAAGCACACACACATAAGCAAACATACATACGCACACACACATGAGCAAACATACATACGCACACACACATGAGCAAACACACATATGCACACATACATACCCACACAAATAGTTACAGTAGGAGTGCTGATAAAGGATCAGTTTTCCCTTTTAGATCATAATTGATAAGACAATATGGACAGGTGGGTCCTGATCCTAGATCAGCACTCCTGTTGTGAGAGGCTTTATAATTACGAGCCCTGATCCTAGATCAGCACTCCTACTGTGAGAGGCTTTATAATTACGGGCCCTGATCCTAGATCTGCACTCCTGCTGTGAGAGGCTTTATAATTACGGGCCCTGATCCTAGATCAGCACTAGTTTTGTATCACTTTGGCTCATCTGAATATATGTGTGTGTGTGTGTGTGTGTGTGTGTGTGTGTGTGTGTGTGTGTGTGTGTGTGTGTGTGTGTGTGTTCTGCACAGGTACCATAGGAGACTGGAAGAACTTGTTGACGGTGGCCCAGAGTGAACGCTTTGACCAGGTGTTTGATGAGAAGATGAAGGACCTGTCTCTAAGGTTCACCTGGGACATCAACCAACATCACAGAGCCGCCCAAACCATCGGTCCCGGAGGTCACCTGTCACTATAAATCTGAATAGAACATGCATGGGTTCCAAATGGCACCCTATTTCCATATACAGTATAATACACTACTTTTAATCAGAGCCATATGGGTGCCATTTGGAAAACAGGCCATTTGTCACTATAGAATCTAATAAAACATGTGTCACTGTGGAATCTAGTACAACACTTGTCACTATAGATTTATTAAAAACATTTGTCACTGTAGAATCTAATAAAACATGTGTCACTATACAATTATATAGAACTTAATAGAACTGTTTTAATTGAATATAACTTCATAATTGAATCGAGTTGAATAGAGCTGTACAATTTAATAGAACTTCATAATTTAATCGAGTTGAATAGAGCTGTACAATTTAATAGAACTTCATAATTGAATCGAGTTGAATAGAGCTGTACAATTTAATAGAACTTCATAATTGAATCGAGTTGAATAGAGCTGTACAATTTAATAGAACTTCATAATTGAATAGAACTTATAATTGAATATAACTGTATAATTTAATCAAGTTTAATAGAACTGTATCATTGAATCGAGTTTAATAGAACTCTATAATTGAATATAGTTTAATAGAACTCAATAATTGAATATAGTTTAATAGAACTCTATAATTGAATACAGTTTAATAGAACTCTATAATGGAATACAGTTTAATAGAACTCTATAATTGAATACAGTTTAATAGAACTCTATAATGGAATACAGTTTAATAGAACTCTATAATTGAATACAGTTTAATAGAACTCTATAATGGAATACAGTTTAATAGAACTCTATAATGGAATACAGTTTAATAGAACTCTATAATTGAATACAGTTTAATAGAACTCTATAATGGAATACAGTTTAATAGAACTCTATAATGGAATACAGTTTAATAGAACTCTATAATTGAATACAGTTTAATAGAACTCTATAATGGAATACAGTTTAATAGAACTCTATAATGGAATACAGTTTAATAGAACTCTATAATGGAATACAGTTTAATAGAACTCTATAATGGAATACAGTTTAATAGAACTCTATAATTGAATACAGTTTAATAGAACTCTATAATGGAATACAGTTTAATAGAACTCTATAATGGAATACAGTTTAATAGAACTCTATAATGGAATACAGTTTAATAGAACTCTATAATGGAATACAGTTTAATAGAACTCTATAATGGAATACAGTTTAATAGAACTCTATAATGGAATACAGTTTAATAGAACTCTATAATTGAATACAGTTTAATAGAACTCTATAATGGAATACAGTTTAATAGAACTCTATAATGGAATACAGTTTAATAGAACTCTATAATTGAATACAGTTTAATAGAACTCTATAATGGAATACAGTTTAATAGAACTCTATAATGGAATACAGTTTAATAGAACTCTATAATGGAATACAGTTTAATAGAACTCTATAATGGAATACAGTTTAATAGAACTCTATAATGGAATACAGTTTAATAGAACTCTATAATTGAATACAGTTTAATAGAACTCTATAATGGAATACAGTTTAATAGAACTCTATAATGGAATACAGTTTAATAGAACTCTATACAGTTTAATAGAACTCTATAATGGAATACAGTTTAATAGAACTCTATAATGGAATACAGTTTAATAGAACTCTATACAGTTTAATAGAACTCTATAATGGAATACAGTTTAATAGAACTCTATACAGTTTAATAGAACTCTATACAGTTTAATAGAACTCTATAATGGAATACAGTTTAATAGAACTCTATACAGTTTAATAGAACTCTATAATGGAATACAGTTTAATAGAACTCTATAATGGAATACAGTTTAATAGAACTCTATAATGGAATACAGTTTAATAGAACTCTATAATGGAATACAGTTTAATAGAACTCTATAATGGAATACAGTTTAATAGAACTCTATAATTGAATACAGTTTAATAGAACTCTATAATGGAATACAGTTTAATAGAACTCTATAATGGAATACAGTTTAATAGAACTCTATAATGGAATACAGTTTAATAGAACTCTATAATGGAATACAGTTTAATAGAACTCTATACAGTTTAATAGAACTCTACAATGGAATACAGTTTAATAGAACTCTATAATGGAATACAGTTTAATAGAACTCTATAATGGAATACAGTTTAATAGAACTCTATACAGTTTAATAGAACTCTATAATGGAATACAGTTTAATAGAACTCTATAATGGAATACAGTTTAATAGAACTCTATAATGGAATACAGTTTAATAGAACTCTATACAGTTTAATAGACCTCTATAATGGAATACAGTTTAATAGAACTCTATAATGGAATACAGTTTAATAGAACTCTATAATGGAATACAGTTTAATAGAACTCTATAATGGAATACAGTTTAATAGAACTCTATAATGGAATACAGTTTAATAGAACTCTATAATGGAATACAGTTTAATAGAACTCTATAATGGAATACAGTTTAATAGAACTCTATAATGGAATACAGTTTAATAGAACTCTATAATGGAATACAGTTTAATAGAACTCTATAATGGAATACAGTTTAATAGAACTCTATAATGGAATACAGTTTAATAGAACTCTATAATGGAATACAGTTTAATAGAACTCTATAATGGAATACAGTTTAATAGAACTCTATAATGGAATACAGTTTAATAGACCTGTATAATTGAATACAGTTTAATATAACTCTATAATGGAATACAGTTTAATAGAACTCTATAATGGAATACAGTTTAATAGAACTCTATAATGGAATACAGTTTAATAGAACTCTATAATGGAATACAGTTTAATAGAACTCTATAATGGAATACAGTTTAATAGAACTCTATAATGGAATACAGTTTAATAGAACTCTATAATGGAATACAGTTTAATAGAACTCTATACAGTTTAATAGAACTCTATAATGGAATACAGTTTAATAGAACTCTATAATGGAATACAGTTTAATAGAACTCTATAATGGAATACAGTTTAATAGAACTCTATAATGGAATACAGTTTAATAGAACTCTATAATGGAATACAGTTTAATAGAACTCTATAATGGAATACAGTTTAATAGAACTCTATAATGGAATACAGTTTAATAGAACTATATAATGGAATACAGTTTAATAGAACTCTATAATTGAATACAGTTTAATAGAACTCTATAATGGAATACAGTTTAATAGAACTCTATACAGTTTAATAGAACTCTATAATGGAATACAGTTTAATAGAACTATATAATGGAATACAGTTTAATAGAACTCTATAATTGAATACAGTTTAATAGAACTCTATAATGGAATACAGTTTAATAGAACTCTATAATGGAATACAGTTTAATAGAACTCTATAATGGAATACAGTTTAATAGAACTCTATAATGGAATACAGTTTAATAGAACTCTATAATGGAATACAGTTTAATAGAACTCTATAATGGAATACAGTTTAATAGAACTCTATAATGGAATACAGTTTAATAGAACTCTATAATGGAATACAGTTTAATAGAACTCTATAATGGAATACAGTTTAATAGAACTCTATAATGGAATACAGTTTAATAGAACTCTATAATGGAATACAGTTTAATAGAACTCTATAATGGAATACAGTTTAATAGAACTCTATAATGGAATACAGTTTAATAGAACTCTATAATGGAATACAGTTTAATAGAACTCTATAATGGAATACAGTTTAATAGAACTCTATAATGGAATACAGTTTAATAGAACTCTATAATGGAATACAGTTTAATAGAACTCTATAATGGAATACAGTTTAATAGAACTCTATAATGGAATACAGTTTAATAGAACTCTATACAGTTTAATAGAACTCTATAATGGAATACAGTTTAATAGAACTCTATAATGGAATACAGTTTAATAGAACTCTATAATGGAATACAGTTTAATAGAACTCTATAATGGAATACAGTTTAATAGAACTCTATAATGGAATACAGTTTAATAGAACTCTATAATGGAATACAGTTTAATAGAACTCTATAATGGAATACAGTTTAATAGAACTCTATAATGGAATACAGTTTAATAGAACTCTATAATGGAATACAGTTTAATAGAACTCTATAATGGAATACAGTTTAATAGAACTCTATAATGGAATACAGTTTAATAGAACTCTATAATGGAATACAGTTTAATAGAACTCTATAATGGAATACAGTTTAATAGAACTCTATAATGGAATACAGTTTAATAGAACTCTATAATGGAATACAGTTTAATAGAACTCTATAATGGAATACAGTTTAATAGAACTCTATAATGGAATACAGTTTAATAGAACTCTATAATGGAATACAGTTTAATAGAACTCTATAATGGAATACAGTTTAATAGAACTCTATAATGGAATACAGTTTAATAGAACTCTATAATTGAATACAGTTTAATAGAACTCTATAATGGAATACAGTTTAATAGAACTCTATAATGGAATACAGTTTAATAGAACTCTATAATGGAATACAGTTTAATAGAACTCTATAATTGAATACAGTTTAATAGAACTCTATAATTGAATACAGTTTAATAGAACTCTATAATGGAATACAGTTTAATAGAACTCTATAATGGAATACAGTTTAATAGAACTCTATAATGGAATACAGTTTAATAGAACTCTATAATGGAATACAGTTTAATAGAACTCTATAATGGAATACAGTTCAATAGAACTCTATAATGGAATACAGTTTAATAGAACTCTATAATGGAATACAGTTTAATAGAACTCTATAATGGAATACAGTTTAATAGAACTCTATAATTGAATACAGTTTAATAGAACTCTATAATTGAATACAGTTTAATAGAACTCTATAATGGAATACAGTTTAATAGAACTCTATAATTGAATACAGTTTAATAGAACTCTATAATGGAATACAGTTTAATAGAACTCTATAATGGAATACAGTTTAATAGAACTCTATAATGGAATACAGTTTAATAGAACTCTATAATGGAATACAGTTTAATAGAACTCTATAATGGAATACAGTTTAATAGAACTCTATAATGGAATACAGTTTAATAGAACTCTATAATTGAATACAGTTTAATAGAACTCTATAATGGAATACAGTTTAATAGAACTCTATAATGGAATACAGTTTAATAGAACTCTATAATGGAATACAGTTTAATAGAACTCTATAATGGAATACAGTTTAATAGAACTCTATAATGGAATACAGTTTAATAGAACTCTATAATGGAATACAGTTTAATAGAACTCTATAATGGAATACAGTTTAATAGAACTATATAATGGAATACAGTTTAATAGAACTCTATAATTGAAATGAACTTCATAATTGAATACAGTTTAACAGAACTGTATAATTTAATGTAATTGTATAATTGCATAGAAATTCATCACTGAATAGTGTTGAATAGAGCTGTATAATGGAATAGAAATGTATAATTGAATAGAACCTTATAATTTAATATAATTTAATAGAACTGTATAATGATTCTTTCTCATTGACCCCCCAGTGTAAAATAATCTACGTTGTGGTTGATTTTCTGTTATATAGAAATAACAAAAAGGACATAAAGCTGCTGTGTTGTTCAAAGTACAAGAATCTTAAGGAAATGGAGTCTGTGAGAAGAGCCCTGTGTCTTCAGGCAATTCGGAGTGGAAGAGTGGGGAATTGTGGGGACCCACTGTCTAAGAAGCCTACACGTACCTATGTGTGTGTGGAAAACATCTCACCACAGGTAAGACATTTCATTTGTTTAGAATAGTCTGTTTAGTAACTTCACTCGCTACTTTCACCTGCAGAGTCTGTTTGTTCGTGTTGCTGGTCTTGGCTAGTTTAAAGGTCATGAACAGTCAAAATCATGTTTTTCATGAAATTGGATGATATTTGAAGGAAACCAGATCAAAGCATGATGACCAAAGTACGAAAAATGACTGTTGCTTCTATGTACATTCATAAATCTGGATCATAAAGTTACTGGTCTCCTCCCCTATGTCAATTACTGGATTCATAATCAAGGGAACAATGTGATATCACCTTAACTCTTATTTTAATAGACCAATGGTAAAATGATGTTCTCTTACCTATTTTTAATAAGTACCGCCTTGCAACCAATATCGGAGAAGGCGTTTTTGCAGAGGGGCGTGGTTTATATAGCTCGACATGTGTCAAAATGTGACTAGGGTAGGGGTTGGAACCAAAATGATTTCCCCACCTATCTTCTGAATCAAGCTAGTAACATCAGTACAGTAGCCTATGCTTCGGAGGGGGGAGGGGCAGGTATCCTAAACATGCACAGGTAAAGATTTTCAGACACTGAAGCATGTTTCTGAATGATAAAGTGAGGGCTTTGCACAGGCGCTTTGTTGCGATTTGTTGCGGGACAACTTTAAATAACCTTATTAACTGGTTCCCATGCTTTTAAACAGTATGGATCACTTTTGTTCCAGGTTCCGTTTCTGTTCCTTGAAAACTTTTTTATTTTCCGGTTTTTGGTTCTGTTCCCTGAACCGGTTCTAACCACTGCTGTAGGATGTCAGCAAATAAAATGTAAAGTTTACGCTATTCATCTATGGCAAAGACGCTTATACACCGAGTGTACAAAACATTTTTTGCCCTCAGATGAGCCTCATTTCATCAGGGCATGGACTCTACAAGGTGTGGAAAGCGTTCCACAGAGATCCTGGCTCATGTTGACTCCAATGCTTTCCACAGTTGTGTCAAGTTGGCTGGATGTCCTTTGGGTGGTGGACCATTCTTGATACACACGGAAACGGTTGAGCATTAAAAACCCAGCAGCATTGCAGTTCAGCATTGCAGTTCTGTCTCCTAGAGATGAATGTACTTTGGTGCGGAAAGTGCAAATCAATCCCAGAACAACAGCAAAGGACCTTGTGAAGATGCTGGAGGAAATAGGTACAACAGTATCTATATCCACAGTAAAATGAGTCCTATATCGACATAACCTGAAAGGCCGCCCAGCAAGAAAGAAGCCACTGCTCCAAACCGCTATTAAAAAAAGCCAGACTACGGTTTGCAACTGCACATGGAGACAAAGATCGTACTTTTTGGAGGAATGTCCTCTGGTCTGATGAAACAAAAATAGAACTGTTTGGCCATAATGGTCACCGTTATGTTTGGAGGAAAAAGGGGAGGCCTGCAAGCCAAAGAACACCATCCCAACCGTGAAGCACGGGGGTGGCAGCATCGTGGTGTTGGGGTGCTTTGCTGCAGGAGGAACTGGTACACTTCTCAAAATAAATGGCATCATGAGGTAGGAAAATTATGTGGATATATTGAAGCAACATCTCAAGACATCAGTCAGGAAGTTAAAGCTTGGTCGCAAATGGGTCTTCCAAATGGACAATGACCCCAGGCATACTTCCAAAGTTGTGGCAAAATGGTTTAAGGACAACAAAGTCAAGGTATTGGAGTGGCCATCACAAAGCCCTGACCTCAATCCAATAGAACATTTGTGGGCAGAACTGAAAAAGTTTATGTGAGCAAGAAGGCCTACAAACCTGACTCAGTTACACCAGATCTGTCAGGAGTAATGGGCCAAAATTCACCCAACTTATTGTGGGAAGCTTGTGGAAGGCTACCCGAAATGTTTGACCCAGGTTAAACAATTTTAAAGGCAATTCTACCAAATACTAATTGAGTGTATGTAAACTTCTGACCCATTGGGAATGTGATGAAAGAAATAAAAGCTGAAACAAATGATTATCTCTACTATTATTCTGACATTTCACATTCTTAAAATGAAGTGGTGATCCTAACTGACCTAAGACAGGGAATTTCTACTAGGATTAAATGTCAGGAAATGTGGACAACTGAGTTTAAATGTACTTGGCTAAGGTGTCTGAAAACTTCTGACTTCAACTGTAATATCTGAATGTGTAGCTAGATTCTTACCTGTATACATAGATGAAAGCTTCACGGCAGACTGCAACCCCTTTAATCAGACATCCTGTGTTGTTTCCATTTAGTTTGCACAGGTTGTTTGGCTCGTTGTGTTCCACTGATTTCAAAACGTGTCATTTTCAGAGTGTTAGAGAGTCAGCATTGCATGGCACGATCATCATCCAGAAAGCAGTCCATCACAACTTTTTCCCACTGACCTTTGTGGATAAATTCAGGGCAGCAATGTTATTGAGAGCAGTAGCAACATATTTTCAGTTGTCCATGGCTAACGTTATATGTATATATAAAAACTGTAGTAGAAAGGATTATCTACGCAATACAAGCAGCTCATTTTATAGACACAAGATGCAACACTGCAGACCAATCCAAACTCATCTGTGGCTAAACCAACTCAGCTCGTAATTTAACAATTTTATTCGTATTTACAGATGATTTACAAGTTTGATATTAAGGCACATAAAAGTTCACATGTTCGAAAAACACATTTTGATAACAAATATATACAGTGGGGCAAAAAAAGTATTTAATCAGCCACCAATTGTGCAAGTTCTCCCACTTAAAAAGATGAGAGAGGTCTGTAATTTTCATCATAGGTACACTTCAACTATGACAGACAAAATGAGAAAAAAAATCCAGAAAATCACATTGTAGGATTTTTAAGGGACCAGGACGACTGATCCATGTAAAGGAAAGAATGAATGGGGCCATGTATCGTGAGATTTTGAGTGAAAACCTCCTTCCATCAGCAAGGGCATTGAAGATGAAATGTGGCTGGGTCTTTCAGCATGACAATGATCCCAAACACACCGCCCGGGGAACGAAGGAGTGGCTTCGTAAGAAGCATTTCAAGGTCCTGGAGTGGCCTAGCCTGTCCAGATCTCAATCCCATAGAAAATCTTTGGAGGGAGTTGAAAGTCCGTGTTGCCCAGCAACAGCCCCAAAACATCACTGCTCTAGAGGAGATCTGCATGGAGGAATGGGCCAAAATACCAGCAAGAGTGTGTGAAAACCTTGTGAAGACTTACAGAAAACGTTTGACCTCTGTCATTGCCAACAAAGGGTATATAGCAAAGTATTGAGATAAACTTTTGTTATTGACCAAATACTTATTTTCCACCCTAATTTGCAAATAAATTCATTAAAAATCCTACAATGTGATTTTCTGGATTTCTTTTCTCATTTTGTCTGTCATAGTTGAAGCGTACCTATGATGAAAATTACAGGCCTCTCTCATCTTTTTAAGTGGGAGAACTTGCACAATTGGTGGCTGACTAAATACTTTTTTGCCCCACTGTATATTTTACGTTCAAAAGGCTCTCCTTTGCAGTCGTGACTTGCGACATACGCCTAGTTTCCTAGCTCGGGTCATGTATACCGTACTCTATTCTACTGTATTTTAGTCAATGCCACTTTGCTCATTCTAATATTTATATATTTCTTAATTCCATTATTTTACTTTTAAATTTGTGTGTATTGTTGTGAATTGTTAGATATTACTGCACTGTTGGAGCTAGGAACACAAGCATTTCGCTACATCCACAAAATCTCCTAAATATGTACACTACCTATCAGGTATGAAGGTAAGACCCAGATGCAGACAATGTCAAATTAACAATGGTTTAATAATTCAACAGGGGCAGGCAATAGACAGGTCAAGGCAGGCATGGGTCAGTAAACCAGAGGAGGGGCAAAGGTACAGGACGGCAGGCAGGCTCAGGCGAAGTGGTCAGGCAGGCAGGCTCAGAGTCAGTACAGACAAGGGTCAAAACCAGGAGGGCGAGAAAAAGTAAGACTGGGAAAAGCAGGAGCTGAGACAAAAAAGTGCTGCCTGACTTGACAAACAAGACGAACTGGTAACACACAAACAGAGAACACAGGTATAAATAAATATACAGGGTATAATGGGGAAGATGGGCAACACTTGGAGGGGAGTGGAGACAATCACAAAGACAGGTGAAGCAGAACAGAACAGGGTGTGACACTACCGGTCAAAGGTTATATAACACCTACTCATTCAAGGGTTTTCTATATTTTTACTATTTTCTACATTGTAGAATAATAATGAAGACATCAAAACTATAAAATAACATATATGGAATCATGTAGTAACCAAAAAAGTGTTAAACAAATAAAAAATATGTTATATTTGAGATTCTTCAAATAGCCACTCTTTGCCTTGATGACAGCTTAGCACACTCTTGGCATTCTCTCAACCAGCTTCATGGGATGGTCACCTGTAATGCATTTCAATGAACAGTTATGCCTTCTTAAAAGTTAATTTGTGGAATTTCGTTCCTTCTTAATGCGTTTGAGCCAGTCAGTTGTGTTGTGACAAGGTAGTGGGGGTATACAGAAGATAGCCCTATTTGGTAAAAGACCAAGTCCATATTATGTTAAGAACTGCTCAAATAAGCAAAGAGAAATGACAGTACATCATTACTTTAAGACATGAAGGTCAGTCAATGCGGAAAATTTCAAGAACTTTGAAAGTTTCTTCAAGTGTCGTCGCAAAAACCATTAAGTGCTATGACGAAACTGGCTCTCATGAGGACCGCCACAGGAATGTAAGACCCAGAGTTACCTCTGCTGCAGAGGACAAGTTCATTAGAGTTACCAGCCTCATAAATTGCAGCCCAAATAAATGCTTCACAGAGTTCAAGTAACAGACACATCTCAACATCAACTGTTGAGAGGAGACTGTGTGAATCAGCCCTTCATGGTCGAATTTCTGCAAAGAAACCACTACTAAAGGACACCAATAATAAGAAGAGACTTGCTAGGGCTAAGAAAAACGAACAATGGACATTAGACCGTTGGAAATTTGTCCTTTGGTCTGGAGTCTAAATTGGAGTCCAACCGCCGTGTGGGTGAAGACGCAGTGTGGGTGAAGGGATGAACTCCGCATGTGTATTTCTCACCGTAAAGCATGGAGGAGGAGGTGTTATGGTGTGGGGGTGCTTTGCTGGTGACACTGCCTGTGATTTATTTATTCAAGGCACACTTAACCAGCATGGCTACCACAGCATTCTGCAGCGATACGTCATCCCATATGGTTTGGGCTTAGTGGGACTGTCATTTGTTTTTCAACAGACCAATGACCCAACACACCTCCTGGCTGTGTAAGGATTATTTTACCAAGAATGAGAGTGACGGAGTGCTGCATCAGATGACCTGGCCTCCACAATCCCCCGTCCTCAACCATGGTTTGGGATGAGTCGGACCGCAGTGTGAAGGAAAAGCAGCCAACAATTGCTCTATTTTTTTTTATTAAAAAAAACCCTTGAATGAGTAGGTGTTCTAAAACTTTCGACCGATATATGTGACCAATAAAATTTTATTTGATTCCATTTATTTATTTATTTTTTATCAAGGGACTTAAATATTTTGTCTTGCCCATTCTCCCTCTGCATGGAACCAATATACAATCCATGTCTCAATGGTCTCAAGGCTTAAAACCTGTCTCTTTCCCTTCATCTACACTGATTGAAATGGATTTAACAGGTGACATCAGTAAGGACTCATAGCTGTCACCTGGATTCACCTGGTCAGTCTATGTCATGGAAAGAGCAGGTGTTCCTAAAGTTTTGTATACTCAGTGTATGGTTCCCCTTTCATTTGTGTCTGGTGTTAGCTAGTTAATGGCTAGCTAGGTCTTCAACCAGCATGAAAAAAAGGGGTTAAGAGTCATTCAAAACTCTGACGCCATTTTCAAGTCCACTCATCCTTTCCTTCAGTGCTGCTGTGAACCACATCACAAGAGACATGCCAAACGGGAGATGTATATCATTGATGCAATTTCAGTTGTTTGAGTTGCTTCTTGTATCACCAAATTTGCTTTAGAAGATTTTACTGCAACACTGATCACTGCATCCACGTTGCTTTACATAGGCGTTTCAAAGAGATGTCAGTCAAGGCATTTGAAAGAAAATTGCGTTTGAAAAAAGTGACGTTTTTGCTGTGAGCCAATGGGATAACCAAGATGACCAAGGGTTGTTTTCCGCCAATGCGGGCGGGGCCGTAACGTCCTATTCAATACCGACTGAGTCTATGGAGTTAAATAGAACTGTAGAATTGAAAAGAACTGCAGAATTGAATAGTAGAATTGATTAGCACTGTAGAATTGAATAGAATTGAATAGCACTGTACAATTGAATAGAGTTGAATAGAACAAAAATGATCATATGTACAGTATCCTATAGTTTAATTTAATAAATCTAAACAATAGTTGTGAATGTCATTGTCTAGGTACAGAGATTAATAAAGCTAGCCTACATGACAATTGACAATAGTTGTGAATGGCAATATCTAGGTACAGAGATAAAAGTGTACTGTAGCAATCCTTTGAAGATAAATACAAATGATTGAGCAAGGCAAACAGCAAGCACACACCATAAACCGAAATTAGTGGCTAAACTGACGCTCTGTCTGTCTTTTTTAGAGTGATGGGCACCGATATGGACAATCTAAATTGATATCAGTTGCATTTGTTCGATACAATATCGATATATACATCGGTTTATACAAAACATTGCAACTGTGTGAAGATTCACCTTTCTATTCACTTCCATGGCTCCCTGAAGGCAAGAGAACTGCTTGCTGATTGCCTATTGGGCCAAGTATATATGTTCTAGTATATTGTTTTAGAATAAAATAATATAATTTTCAAATGTTTTTGCACTTCAAATATATCTGGGTATTTGTATTTTTATGTATTTTTTTGCTAATCTTTATCAAGGGTGCCAATAATAGTGGAGGTTGTCCTTATCCTTTGTAGCTCCGTTGGTAAAGCATGGTACTTCTAGCACCAGGATAGTGGGTTTGAGTCCTGGGATGCACGCATGACTGTCTGCTGAATAGTATATATTGTATTTGTGATTAAAGCAAATATTTCATAACGAACGTTGATTTTGCATGAATGACTTAGATATTGAAAGATGAAGCCAATGAATGCACAATGAAAGGTTCTGAACATAAGGCAGGAAGTATTACAACTGTGAGTTTTGTACTAATAGTATTGAAAATGTATCACGATTAAACAGCTGACATTTTCACCAAACACTGAGGACAGTGAGCCTGCACATTTCAAAGTTGTTTTGGTATTGGTAGCTTTTACAGTTTTGTCGCTACATGTGCCAAAAAGAAAATAATAATATGTCGAATTTCTAAAGTTGTTCAGCAAGCACATATGACTCTAACTAATAAATGTTCCATCCTCTTTCTCGGCTCTCGATGTGTTATACAACACATGTCAACATGATGGCGCTATAATAAAGGAAATTAGAAGCAAACTTGTTTTACTGTAGCAAACAGTCTTTAGTTGATAACGTATATTTGAATGGTCGCTCTCCGTTTGGATTACTCAAGAGTCACGAGAAGAAAGAGTAATGAGAAGAAGCTCAGGTATGAAGACGAAACTTGATTGATTGAAGTTCAGATATCTCCCTTTACTGCTTTTCAAGCACATTTTGACGTGAAAATCAACGAGACGTGAAGATCAACGTGTGCCAATGCGCAATCGTTGCGCAAGGTTGACGCCCATGAATGCATCAGTTGTTGTCCACAGAGTTCCATCAAAGATGGCGTCTCAGCGTCGGCAAATGATGCAAAGCGTAAGACAAAAACGATTTCTCCCTTTTGTAGACGTGTTTATTGTTAAAAAAAAACTCCAGTCACATTTTGTTGTTTGAATAAAGTAATCTAGCTCTCCAAAGGACAATTGAAACAACTACTTCACGGGCCCTGTGCCGCAAACAGCAACATCCGCCGCTAGCCTAGCGTGGCTAAAAACATTGCTAGCTTAGTCAGCTAGCTAACTAAGTTTGTGTTCTTCACTTGGCAATTTATATGTATTTATCTAGTTACTATTTAAGGGTAGATTTTCTTAGCCACGGGTCAGTTGAGTTTTATCCAAATAATTGGTTCTATCTACAGTAGCTAGCCAATGGTAGTGAAGAACGGGATATTTTCTGAAAACACTTAACTTAATATTACACTTTGAGCCTAAGTTTCTATGTGAATATTGTAGTTTCTACGGTCGTCAAAGCCTAACGGAAGCAGAAGTCTGAGGAGACAAATAAGCAGGACAATTTCAATGGTTGTCAGAACACTAAAACCATAGAATTAGGCTACATAAGTACGATCGCCATGACTAACACAATAGCTAATGTCATTCTTCAAACTCCACCCTGGTAGCATCAGAGCTGGACAGATGACCTGCCCCTGTGTCAGATGTGCGGGGTGGGAACAGCCCCCAACTGTACCTACGGACCCGATGGAAAGGACACCCAGAGCCACCCCAACGAGGACGGACACTTCAGGTTTAGGTAACTAAGACACCTGTGCCTGATTCACACTTTAAGGCCAAACACATCTGCCCTGGCCTGGTTACATATCCACTATAGGTACGGGAACCATGCTGGAAAGAACCATATAACAAAAAACATATTCAAGGCAGCATAGTTTGGTTTGGCAGTCTGAAAATGCTACTGGAGCCATTGATATGTCCCTGTATACCAGCATTTCCCAAACAAGGGGTGCTGAGTTTTGGAAATGGGGTTGTTAGAGAACACCCCTCAATTGCTTGGCTCATAGAACCGGGTTTACGTCAGTAACCTCTGTTAGCCACTAGATGCGGTTGTCAGATTACACAGACCCTCAAAGAATTAGAGATTAAATCCAAGTTTGATAAACGCCCATATCTATTGGGTGAGATTCCACAGTGTGCCATCACAGCAGCAAAATGTGGAAATGGGGTTGTTAGAGAACACCCCTCAATTGCTTGGCTCATAGAACCGGGTTTACGTCAGTAACCTCTGTTAGCCACTAGATGCGGTTGTCAGATTACACAGACCCTCAAAGAATTAGAGATTAAATCCAAGTTTGATAAACGCCCATATCTATTGGGTGAGATTCCACAGTGTGCCATCACAGCAGCAAAATGTGTGACCTGTTGCCACGAGAAAAGGGCAACCAGTGAAGAACAAACAATTGAAAATACAACCTTATATATATACTGCTCAAAAAAATAAAGGGAACACTAAAATAACATCCTAGATCTGAATGAATGAAATATTCTTATTAAATACTTTTTTCTTTACATAGTTGAATGTGCTGACAACAAAATCACACAAATTATCAATGGAAATCAAATTTATCAACCCATTGAGGTCTGGATTTTGACCTCCCTACAACGCCTGGGCATGCTCCTGATGAGGTGGCGGATGGTCTCCTGAGGGATCTCCTCCCAGACCTGGACTAAAGCATCCGCCAACTCCTGGACAGTCTGTGGTGCAAAGTGGCGTTGGTGGATGGAGCGAGACATGATGTCCCAGATGTGCTCAATTGGATTCAGGTCTGGGGAATGGGCAGGCCAGTCCATAGCATCAATGCCTTCCTCTTGCAGGAACTGCTGACACACTCCAGCCACATGAGGTCTAGCATTGTCTTGCATTAGGAGGAACCCAGGGCCAACCGCACCAGCATATGGTCTCACAAGGGGTCTGAGGAGCTCATCTCGGTACCTAATGGCAGTCAGGCTACCTCTGGCGAGCACATGGAGGGCTGTGCGGCCCCCCAAAGAAATGCCACCCCACACCATGACTGACCCACCGCCAAACCGGTCATGCTGGAGGATGTTGCAGGCAGCAGAACGTTCTCCACAACATCTCCAGACTCTGTTACGTGTGCTCAGTGTGAACCTGCTTTCATCTGTGAAGAGCACAGGGCGCCATTGGCAAATTTGCCAATCTTGGTGTTCTCTGGCAAATGCCAAACGTCCTGCACGGTGTTGGGCTGTAAGCACAACCCCCACCTGTGGACGTCAGGCCCTCATACCACCCTCATGGAGTCTGTTTCTGACAGTTTGAGCAGACTCATGCACATTTGTGGCCTGCTGGAGGTCATTTTGCAGGGCTCTGGCAGTGCTCCTCCTGCTCCTCCTTGCACAAAGGCGGAGGTAGCGGTCCTGCTGCTGTGTTGTTGCCCTCCTACGGCCTCCTCCACGTCTCCTGATGTACTGGCCTGTCTCCTGGTAGCACCTCCATGCTCTGGACACTACGCTGACAGACACAGCAAACCTTCTTGCCATAGCTCTCATTGATGTGCCATCCTGGATGAGCTGCACTACCTGAGCCACTTGTGTGGGTTGTAGACTCCGTCTCATGCTACCACTAGAGTGAAAGCACCGCCAGCATTCAAAAGTGACCAAAACATCAGCCAGGAAGCATAGGAACTGAGAAGTGGTCTGTGGTCACCACCTGCAGAACCACTCCTTTATTGAGGGTGTCTTGCTAATTGCCTATAATTTCCACCTGTTGTCTATTCCATTTGCACAACAGCATGTGAAATGTATTGTCAATCAGTGTTGCTTCCTAAGTGGACAGTTTGTTTTCACAGAAGTGTGATTGACTCGGAGTTACATTGTGTTGTTTAAGTGTTCCCTTTATTTTTTTGAGCAGTGTATGTATATATGTATGTCTTTTTTTTTTTGTAAGTTTAATGTTTAGTGAATTTGAGTTTATTTTATTTTTACAGGGCATGTAATTTTGTATGGTTTATTATCTATTTCACTTGCTTTGGCAATGTAAACATGTTTCCCATGCCAATAAAGCCCTTGAATTGTAATAAACAGAGTGGTTTTTATTTTCTTCCTACAATTGTATCTCTATCTTTTGAACGCTTTATGACCCCATTACTGAAAGATGAGACGCTCAGAAACACGTATGTGTCTGCTGTTTCCCTCTACAAGCCTCAGTAGAACAGATTGGACAAGACCACACACTACATCAGACTAGGGGGGTGGAACTAGGCCTCACAACACCCACCCGTAGCACGTGCTCCAGCAGGTATATCTCACTGGTCATCCCCAAAGCCAACACCTCCTTTGGGCGCCTTTCCTTCCAGTTCTCTGCTGCCAATGACTGGAACGAATTGCAAAAATCGCTGAAGCTGGAGACTTATTTCCCACACTAACTTTAAACATCAGCTATCTGAGATCGCTGCAGCTGTACATAGCCCATCTGTAAATAGCCCACCCAATCTACCTACCTCATCCCCATATTGTTTTTATTTACTTTTCTGCTCTTTTGCACACCAGTATTCATTTCTACTTGCACATCACCATCTGCTCAACTATCACTGCAGTGTTTATTTACTAAATTGTAATTTACATCGCTACTATGGCCTATTTATTTCCTTACCACCTCATGCCATTTGCACACTCTATATAGACTTCCTTTTTTTCCTATTGTGTTATTGACTGAACGCTTGTTTATTCCATGTGTAACTCTGTATTGTTGTTTGTGTCGCACTGCTTTGCTTTATCTTGGCCAGGTCGCAGTTGTAAATGAGAACTTGTTCTCAACTAGCCTACCCGGTTAAATAAAGGTGAAATAAAAAATAAAATCTTTCTACACAGAAGATCATACAAAATTATTGCCTGATGAGCTTCTGAACTTCCCAATACCTTTCTGATGCATTTCAGTCCCCTCAAACTAGGGCCGGGCTTTAGTATCATGGCAAGTCAATAAAACATGAAGCGGATTTAACTTCTTTAGGAAAACAGCCCTTATGTTGGAAACAAACATTATTTTGTCATCCAGAGTCACATGCATTTATTTTCCAAACTATTGCCCGCAATATTTTACATACAGAAGGTTTTTAAAGAACCAGAGAGTTAATACTGCTTTGTTTTTTACATTTTTGCCATGGAAACAATATCGCAATACTGGTTTTGTCCCAGCCTTACTTCAAACCATTCTTCCTTCATATTGATATACTGTCAAAAGTACTGTCAGTGTGATTTGTAATAGACTGGCATAGCCCCAATTAAAAAAAGTCAACATTGGCCGTTGTTGATTACATCACGTTTTACATGGTGGGGTCGTGGGCCAAAGAAGAGAGAGCCCTGCTGTATTACCCACAACCGTATGTAGCTTCCATACTCACACTTACCAAGGCTGGTGATCTGTGCAGAGTTCTAGGAATATTGACCAATCAGACATAACAAGTTGTCTTCTGTCCAATCAGAGGTGAGGATGGCTGTTTCCTGTACAGGGTTCGATGGGAGCAGTGTCTAGCTTTGTGTCTCAATGGGTGAGTTTGTTGTTGCATGGCCCGGTGCCCCCGTGGGTGGAGAGTTCTCCTTAGTACCTATGGAATGGTCTAAAATAATCCAACTCTACCCACAAGGGGGATCCGGGCCATGCAAAACAAACTTGACCAGTGTCTCGCAACAGACCAATCAAACATAAGAGGAGTTCTTGTTTTGACCACTCAGACAAAGTTGTTTCTTTCTGTCCAATCAGAGGTGAGGAAGGCTGTTTCCTGTATGGAGTGTTTAATGGGTTTGATGGGAGCAGAGTGTCCAGCTTCGTCTCTCAGTGTCTGACAGCAGAACTGCTTCTGGGACAGCTCAAGTCTACACACACTGACTCTGATGTCCGCAGAATTCTCTCACAGGTGTGTGTGTGAGAGAGATATCGACTGTTATGTCTTTGAATCAGCGTGTCTGCCTGCAATCCTGTCTGCTCTAGGTAGAACGCATTCGCAGAAGCATCATATCATAAGAAATGCTATTTGAATGTTTATACCATTGATTCTGTTGTTTTATCCTAAGGCCTTCGACGTTGTAGAGAAGAGTTACTTTGAGACAATCGGTGACGCTCTTGCAGAGAAGGCTACTATTATATCCCAACTACCTGAGGTAAGCATGGCACTCTGTCACTCATAGCGTGTTAAATTTCCCTACTTAGATTTCCATGGCAACCACAGTTTTAATTCACATTAGAATGTAGTCATTGGGAATCAATATAGTCTCATTAGCCATTTAATCGACCTTAACTAACATTCTTAAATCTCTTAATCTCCTCTCTCCTATTACCATCTTCTTCTTCTTTTTTTGCCTCCCTCTCCCTCCCCCCCTCCCCACCTCTCCCTCCCTCCCTCCCCACCTCTCCCTCCCTCCCTCCCCACCTCTCCCTCCCTCCCTCCCCACCTCTCCCTCCCTCCCTCCCTCCCTCTCTCCCTCCCTCTCTCCCTCCCTCCCCACCTCTCCCTCCCTCCCTCCCCACCTCTCCCTCCCTCCCTCCCCACCTCTCCCTCCCTCCCTCCCCACCTCTCCCTCCCTCCCTCCCCACCTCTCCCTCCCTCCCTCCCTCCCTCCCTCCCTCCCTCCCTCCCTCCCTCCCTCCCTCCCTCCCTCCCTCCCTCCCTCCCTCCCTCCCTCCCTCCCTCCCTCCCCACCTCTCCCTCCCTCCCTCCCCAACTCTCCCTCCCTCCCTCCCCACCTCTCCCTCCCTCCCCTACATCTCCCTCCCTCCCTCCCCACCTCTCCCTCCCTCCCTCCCCACCTCTCCCTCCCTCCCTCCCCACCTCTCCCTCCCTCCCCACCTCTCCCTCCCTCCCCACCTCTCCCTCCCTCCCTCCCCACCTCTCCCTCCCTCCCTCCCTCCCTCCCTCCCCACCTCTCCCTCCCTCCCCTACATCTCCCTCCCCCCTCCACCAGGGAGTATTGTTCCACCAGCTCTCCCCCCAGAGTCAGAAGCTTTCTGAGAGGCTGAAGGACCTGGAGCAGGAAGTGTCTGGTGGAGCTACCGCTGTTGTGGCTCTGATACACAACAACAAGCTCTACATCGCCAACGTGGGTACGTACTGTTGTTCCACACACACACACACACACACACACACACAGAGGAAGCTCACATGCAGGAGCACAGCCTTGCACTAACACGACCACAGCCATGTAAACATACAAACACAATTACACCTCTTAGGGCTTTTTATGTCCTCACTGATCTTTTACACACACACGTTACAATGCCATTTACTTCTCTGAATCAAAACGCCTGTTAGAAATGATATTCAGAACGTCAACAGGCCTTGTTCCATCCTTTCTGGCCTGTAACTCGTTTCTTCGTCAACATCTGTCTGTGTGACCCCCCGAAGGCAGAGAGAGGAAAAACATTTAAACATATTATTTGAGAAAAATCTAAAAGCCAGACCACTCTGGTAGGAAATTAGAATTCTAGCCGAAAGCCAGAAAGAGATTTCTGAAATGAACACACACATTCCCTGGGGATTTCACCGTGGGTTGATATAACAACCAGACCCATTTTCATAATCATTTCTCATTGGTCCAATAGGCCTTATACCATCTGTCTGACTATTCCATCCAGACGTGTGTGTGTCAGTCATTGGTTCATAGAAAATAAACTCCACTGGTGATTTAAGTCCTCCATAATAGGATAGTAGGATAATAATATAAATAATAGGATAATAGGATAAAGATCCATAGGATCTTTAAAGCTACGATTTGGTGTCAACTATTCCAGACTGGCCATTTGGGATCCTTTTTCCCCCTCCATGGTTAGCCGCCTCTCTGCCCGTCTCAAATGGGGATTTGGGGGCCAAATAAAAGACTAAGAAAGAAGGGGGAGGAATGAAGGGGAAAAGACACTTGGGGTTTTCAAGTGTCAGAATAAGGTCAGAAAATGATTTATTTTATAGGGGGAGAAAAACAAAAGGTTGTTCATTGCGGGGGGGGGGGGGGGGGGGGGGAGTGGTGGAGAGGAGGAAAAGGAGACTGTTCAGTCTACCTCACCAGCTATGTACAGGTCATGGTCAAAGTGGAGAGGTGACCTTGGAAATGAAACGGAACCTTTAAGGGAGAAAAGTGTTTCCAGCTGTGGAGTCACCTGACTCATTCCATACTCTGTGTGTGTGTGTGTGTGTGTGTGTGTGTGTGTGTGTGTGTGTGTGTGTGTGTGTGTCCTATGGGCTTGTTATGTTTTATTTCTGCTGAGATGTGAAGGGGTGTGGAAGTTGTTGCAATGCCACGGTCAGGAACACAAGACGTAAACAATGTCTCCTCTACAATTATGCTAACCAAGCTATTACCCACCAGCATGGACAGGTCATTTGATTTATATATGGACAGGTCATTTGATTTATTTATGGACAGGTTTATATATGGACAGGTCATTTGATTTATTTATGGACAGGTCATTTGATTTATTTATGGACAGGTCATTTGATTTATTTATGGACAGGTTATTTGATTTATTTATGGACAGGTTATCTGATTTATTTATGGACAGGTCATTTGATTTATTTATGGACAGGTTTATTTATGGACAGGTTATTTGATTTATTTATGGACAGGTCATTTGATTTATTTATGGACAGGTTATCTGATTTATTTATGGACAGGTCATTTGATTTATTTATGGACAGGTTATCTGATTTATTTATGGACAGGTCATTTGATTTATTTATGGACAGGTTATCTGATTTATGTATGGACAGGTTTATTTATGGACAGGTCATCTGATTTTATTTATGGACAGGTCATTTGATTTATTTATGGACAGGTTTATTTATGGACAGGTCATTTGATTTATTTATGGACAGGTTATCTGATTTATTTATGGACAGGTTATTTGATTTATTTATGGACAGGTTATCTGATTTATTTATGGACAGGTTTATTTATGGACAGGTCATCTGATTTATTTATGGACAGGTCATTTGATTTATTTATGGACAGGTTATCTGATTTATTTATGGACAGGTTTATTTATGGACAGGTCATTTGATTTATTTATGGACAGGTTTATTTATGGACAGGTCATTTGATTTATTTATGGACAGGTCATTTGATTTATTTATGGACAGGTCATTTGATTTATTTATGGACAGGTTTATTTATGGACAGGTCATTTGATTTATTTATGGACAGGTCATTTGATTTATTTATGGACAGGTCATTTGATTTATTTATGGACAGGTTATTTATTTATGGAAAGGTTATTTGATTTATTTATGGACAGGTCATTTGATTTATTTATGGACAGGTCATTTGATTTATTTATGGACAGGTCATTTGATTTATTTATGGACAGGTCATTTGATTTATTTATGGACAGGTCATTTGATTTATTTATGGACAGGTCATTTGATTTATTTATGGACAGGTCATTTGATTTATTTATGGACAGGTCATTTGATTTATTTATGGACAGGTTTATTTATGGACAGGTTTATTTATGGACAGGTTATTTGATTTATTTATGGACAGGTTATTTGATTTATTTATGGACAGGTCATCTGATTTATTTATGGACAGGTTTATTTATGGACAGGTCATTTGATGTATTTATGGACAGGTAATTTGATTTATTTATGGACAGGTCATCTGATTTATTTATGGACAGGTTTATTTATGGACAGGTCATCTGATTTATTTATGGACAGGTTTATTTATGGACAGGTCATTTGATTTATTTATGGACAGGTCATCTGATTTATTTATGGACAGGTTTATTTATGGACAGGTCATCTGATTTATTTATGGACAGGTCATCTGATTTATTTATGGACAGGTCATTTGATTTATTTATGGACAGGTTATCTGTTTTATTTATGGACAGGTCATTTGAATTATTTATGGACAGGTCATCTGATTTATTTATGGACAGGTTATCTGATTTATTTATGGACAGGTCATTTGATTTATTTATGGACAGGTCATCTGATTTATTTATGGACAGGTCATCTGATTTATTTATGGACAGGTCATTTGATTTATTTATGGACAGGTCATCTGATTTATTTATGGACAGGTCATCTGATTTATTTATGGACAGGTCATCTGATTTATTTATGGACAGGTCATTTGATTTATTTATGGACAGGTCATCTGATTTATTTATGGACAGGTCATCTGATTTATTTATGGACAGGTCATTTGATTTATTAATGGACAGGTTTATTTATGGACAGGTCATTTGATTTCTTTATGGACAGGTTTATTTATGGACAGGTCATTTGATTTATTTATGGACAGGTTTATTTATGGACAGGTCATCTGATTTATTTATGGACAGGTCATCTGATTTATTTATGGACAGGTCATTTGATTTATTTATGGACAGGTTTATTTATGGACAGGTCATTTGATTTATTTATGGACAGGTCATTTGATTTATTTATGGACAGGTCATCTGATTTATTTATGGACAGGTCATTTGATTTATTTATGGACAGGTCATCTGATTTATTTATGGACAGGTCATTTGATTTATTTATGGACAGGTCATCTGATTTATTTATGGACAGGTCATTTGATTTATTTATGGACAGGTCATCTGATTTATTTATGGACAGGTCATTTGATTTATTTATGGACAGGTCATCTGATTTATTTATGGACAGGTCATTTGATTTATTTATGGACAGGTCATCTGATTTATTTATGGACAGGTCATCTGATTTATTTATGGACAGGTCATTTGATTTATTTATGGACAGGTCATCTGATTTATTTATGGACAGGTCATTTGATTTATTTATGGACAGGTCATTTGATTTATTTATGGACAGGTTTATTTATGGACAGGTCATTTGATTTATTTATGGACAGGTCATTTGATTTATTTATGGACAGGTCATCTGATTTATTTATGGACAGGTCATCTGATTTATTTATGGACAGGTCATTTGATTTATTTATGGACAGGTTTATTTATGGACAGGTGTATTTATGGACAGGTCATTTGATTTATTTATGGACAGGTCATTTGATTTATTTATGGACAGGTCATTTGATTTATTTATGGACAGGTTTATTTATGGACAGGTCATTTGATTTATTTATGGACAGGTCATTTGATTTATTTATGGACAGGTCATTTGATTTATTTATGGACAGGTCATTTGATTTATTTATGGACAGGTTTATTTATGGACAGGTCATTTGATTTATTTATGGACAGGTCATTTGGTTCATTTATGGACAGGTCATTTGGTTCATTTATGGACAGGTCATCTGATTTATGGACAGGTCATTTGATTTATTTATGGACAGGTCATTTGATTTATTTATGGACAGGTTTATTTATGGACAGGTCATTTGATTTATTTATGGACAGGTCATTTGATTTATTTATGGACAGGTTTATTTATGGACAGGTCATCTGATTTATTTATGGACAGGTCATTTGATTTATTTATGGACAGGTTTATTTATGGACAGGTCATCTGATTTATTTATGGACAGGTCATCTGATTTATTTATGGACAGGTCATCTGATTTATTTATGGACAGGTCATTTGATTTATTTATGGACAGGTCATCTGATTTATTTATGGACAGGTCATTTGATTTATATATGGACAGGTCATTTGATTTATTTATGGACAGGTTTATTTATGGACAGGTCATTTGATTTATTTATGGACAGGTTTATTTATGGACAGGTCATTTGATTTATTTATGGACAGGTCATTTGATTTATTTATGGACAGGTCATTTCATTGTAATCAACTGGTCTTAAAATCAGAAAGACCAATTAATAGACAATTACAACCATTTAATTTGTTAATTATTATTTTCTTTTTTTAAATGTAATTTAGCAGACACTCTTACCCAGATTGACTTACAGCAGCAATTAGGGTTAACTATTTGCACGTCATTACAACTTTGGAACTTTTGTGTGTGAGAGAGAGAATTCCAGCCATTTAATGAATGAAGTAATCAGCGAGGTCTCCATTACAGTGACTGTTTCAGACTGGTTTCAGTCAGGGATCTGAGTGATGAGGATGTCTGGGTCAGCCTTTTAATTGATGAATGTACCAATCAATAAAATGAAATGCTATTATTATACAATACTGGATTATGTTCTGTTTCTGGTCCCGGTACCAACCAAACTCTCTTACTGGATTTCAGTCATATGGGTAGTTGTGTTGTGGTCCAGGTATCAACCAGGCCCTGCTGTGTAAGTCCTATAAGAGGAGAAGGATATCTTAACAACAGGTTGTGTTTGTATTGTGGCCTAATGGTTGTGTTGTGGTCCAGGTACCAACCGGGCCCTGCTGTGTAAGTCAACCAGCGACGGTCAGAACCAGGTGATCCAGATTGGACGACCTCACACCACAGAGAACGAGGACGAGCTCCAGAGACTGGCTGGGCTGGGTGAGTCTCACACACACACACACACACAGTCTGTGCATGGGTTCACTTCACGCTGTTACAGCGTAGCTACGGGAGAAGTTGAGCCTTGCGCTTCAACGCTCTTAGTTGTTGTGGAAATTGACCCACTAGGCTGTTTACTTTGTGCACCTACTTCATACTGCTGAGTCTGCCTTTAAAATGGAATGGGGTCAATTCATTGGAAAACGCACACCCTGGTTGAAGGTGACCTCTTCTCCTTCCCCCTCCCCTCTCTTCTCCTCCCCTTCCTCTCTTACTTTCATCACGGCCACCGATCTCTCCCTTCTCTCCTTCATTCGTCCTTTACGTCTGCCCTCCTCTTCCCTTTCTTGCTGTTTCCTTGTTCCCTCCTCGTTCACTCCCCTTCACCTCTCCTCGTGTCTCCTCTTCTCCACATCATCCCCTCCTCCCACCCTGTCTTTCCCCCTGTCGCATCCTCTACTCCCCTTCACCTCTCCTCCTGTCTCCTCTTCTCCACCTCATCCCCTCCTCCCACCTGTCTTTCCCCCTGTCGTATCCTCTACTCCCCTTCACCTCTCCTCCTGTCTCCTCTTCTCCACCTCATCCCCTCCTCCCACCCTGTCTTCCCCCTGTCGCATCCTCTACTCCCCTTCACCTCTCCTCCTGTCTCCTCTTCTCCACCTCATCCCCTCCTCCCACCCTGTCTTTCCCCCTGTCGCATCCTCTACTCCCCTTCACCTCTCCACCTGTCTCCTCTTCTCCACCTCATCCCACTTTACCCATCATCCTCTCCTCCATCCCCCAGGTCTTGATGTGTCTGGTCTTCGTCAGGCGGCTCTGATAGCTGGTCAGAGCAGCACCAGGAGGATTGGAGACTACAGGGTTAAATATAACTACACAGATATAGATCTGTTGAGGTAGGGGTGCACACACACACACTAGCGCATGTACATCCATTTATACACACACACCCACACACACACAGGCTCAGAAGTCCAATTTCCTGCTGTCCTCTGTAGCCGAGCCAAACGGATGAATATAAGGCTGGATCTTTGAATAGGATTCAACTTATCCACAGAAAAATGCACTTAATTGAGTTTCCAATTGGATTTCTTCAGTGCTACATAGCGGTAGGTAGACTGAGTACAAGACATTTCAAGTGGAAAAACGCTCCACTTTTGTATTTGTATTCATTAAGGATCCCCATCAGTTCCTGCCAAGGCAGCAGCTACTCTTCTGGGGTCCAGCAACATTAAGGCAGTTATATATATGTGTGTTACAGTGGGGAGAACAAGTATTTTATACATTGCCGATTTAGCAGGTTTTCCTACTTACAAAGCATGTAGAGGTCTGTAATTTTTATCATAGGTACACTTCAACTGTGAGAGACGGAATCTAAAACAAAAATCCAGAAAATCACATTGTATGATTTTTAAGTAATTAATTTGCATTTTATTGCATGACATAAGTATTTGATCACCTACCAACCAGTAAGAATTCCGGCTCTCACAGACCTGTTAGTTTTTCTTTAAGAAGCCCCCCTGTTCTCCACTCATTACCTGTATTAACTGCACCTGTTTGAACTCGTTACCTGTATAAAAGACACCTGTCCACACACTCAATCAAACAGACTACAACCTCTCCACAATGGCCAAGACCAGAGACCTGTGTAAGGACATCAGGGATAACGTTGTAGACCTGCACAAGGCTGGGATGGGCTACAGGACAATAGGCAAGCAGCTTGGTGAGAAGGCAACAACTGTTGGCGCAATTATTAGAAAATGGAAGACGTTCAAGATGACAGTCAATCACCAATCACCCTCTGTCTCGGGCTCCATGCAAGATCTCACCTCGTGGGGCATCAATGATCATGAGGAAGGTGAGGGATCATCCCAGAACCACACGGCAGGACCTGGTCAATGACCTGAAGAGAGCTGGGACCACAGTCTCAAACAAAACCATTAGTAACACACTACGCCGTCATGGATTAAAATCCTGCTGCGCACGCAAGGTCCCCCTGCTCAAGTCAGCGCATGTCCATGCCCGTCTGAAGTTTGCCAATGACCATCTGGATGATCCAGAGGAGGAATGGGAGAAGGTCATGTGGTCTGATGAGACAAAAATAGAGCTTTGTCGTCTAAACTCCACTCGCTGTGTTTGGAGGAAGAAGAAGGATGAGTACAACCCCAAGAACACCATCCCAACCGTGAAGCATGGAGGTGGAAACATCATTCTTTGGGGATGATTTTTTGCAAAGGGGACAGGACGACTGTATTGAGGGGAAGATGGATGGGGCCATATATCGCGAGATCTTGGCCAACAACCTCCTTCCCTCAGTAAGAGCATTGAAGATGGGTCGTGGCTGGGTCTTCCAGCATGACAACGACTCGAAACACACAGCCAGGGCAACTAAGGAGTGGCTCCGTAAGAAGCATCTCAAGGTCCTGGAGTGGCCTAGCCAGTCTCCATACCTGAACCCAATAGAAAATCTTTGGAGGAAGCTGAAAGTCCGTATTGCCCAGCAACAGCCACGAAACCTGAAGGATCTGGGGAAGGTCTGTATGGAGGAGTGGGCCAAAATCCCTGCTGCAGTGTGTGTGCAAACCTGGTCAAGAACTACAGGAAACGTATGATCCCTGTAATTGCAAACAAAGGTTTCTGTACCAAATTACTTACTTAAAAATCATACAATGTAATTTTCTGGATTTTTGTTTTAGATTCCGTCTCTCACAGTTGTGTACCTATGATAAAAAATTACAGACCTCTACATGCTTTGTAAGTAGGAAAACCTGCAAAATCGGCAGTGTTTCAAATACTTGTTCTCACCACTGTATATAGTTTAAAATATTACATGACATTACGTTTCATAACACTTTTCACAGCACATTTAGTGTGTTCCCTCAGACCACTACTCTACTATCACATCTCTACAGTACAACATCCTGTGTACGTGTGTGTAGAGTGTGTGTCTTATCATGTGTATGTGTGTCTGTGTGTGTCTCTTCACAGTCCCAGCTGTTCCATAAGGTGTATTTTTATCTGTTTTACTGCTTGCATCAGTAACCTGATGTGGAATAGAGTTCTATGTACTCATGACTCTATGTAGTACTCTGTGCCTCCCATAGTCTGTTATTGAGGAATGTGAAGAGACCTCTGGTGACTTGTCTTGTGGGGTATGCTGGGGTATGCTGGGTGTCTGAGCTCTGTGCTAGTAGTTTATACAGACACCTCGGTACGTTCAGCACGTCAACACTTCTTACAAAAACAAGTAGTGATGAAGTCAGACTCTCCTCCACTCTCCATGAGAGATTGACATGCATATCATTAATGTTAGCTCTCCGTGTACTTTTAAGGGACAGCCGTGCTGCCCTGTTCTGAGACAATTGTCATTTTCCCAGGTCCCTCTTTGTGGCACCTGACAACACTACTGAACAGTAGTCCAGGTGTGACAAAACTAGAGTCTGTAGGACCTGACAACACTACTGAACAGTAGTCCAGGTGTGACAAAACTAGAGTCTGTAGGACCTGACAACACTACTGAACAGTAGTCCAGGTGTGACAAAACTAGAGTCTGTAGGACCTGACAACACTACTGAACAGTAGTCCAGGTGCGACAAAACTGAACAGTAGTCCAGGTGCGACAAAACTAGAGTCTGTAGGACCTGACAACACTACTGAACAGTAGTCCAGGTGTGACAAAACTGAACAGTAGTCCAGGTGCGACAAAACTAGAGTCTGTAGGACCTGACAACACTACTGAACAGTAGTCCAGGTGCGACAAAACTAGAGTCTGTAGGACCTGCCTTGTTGATAGTGCTGTTAAGAAGGCAGAGCATCACTTTATTATGGACAGACTTCTCCCCATCTTAGCTACTGTTGTATCAACATGTTTTGACCATGACAGTTTAGTCACCTCAACTTTCCACATCATTTATTACATGATTTAGTTGAGGTTTATTGTTTTAGTGAATAATTTTTCCCACATACAATGCTTTTAGTTTTTAAAATATTTAGGGCTGACTTATTCCTTGCCATCCATTCTGAAACAAACCGCAGCTCTTCATTAAGTGTTGCAGTGATTTCACTCTCTGTAGTAGCTGACGTCAATAGTGTTGAGTCATTCAGACAGCTGAATCCCTGATTCTACCTGGATGGTGTTGGAGAGGCTTCCATTAAAGAACACCCTCTGTGATCTGTTAGACAGGTAGACAGGGGGTATGAAGCCATAACAGATATGTTTTTCCATCAGCAGAATATGATCGATACTGTCAAAGCCACAAGTCTAACAAAACTGCTACCACAATATTTTTATCCATTTCTCTCAGCCATTCATCAGTCATTTGTTTAAGTGCTGTGCTTGTTGAATGTTTCCCCCTGTAAGCATGCTGAAAGTCTGTCAATTTGTTTACAGTAAAATAGCATTGTATCTGGTCAAACACAATTTTTTCCAGAAGTTTACTAAGGGTTGATAACAGGCTGATTGGTGGGCTATTTGAACCAGTAAAGGGGGCTTTACTATTCTTGGGTAGCGTAATGACTTTACCTTCCCTCCAGGCCCGAGGGCACACACTCTCTAGTAGGCTTAAATTGAAGATATGGCAAATAGCAGTGGCAATATCATCCACTATTATCCTCAGTCATTTTCCATCCAAGTTGTCAGACCCCGGTGTCTTGTCATCGTTGATAGACAACAATCATTTTTCACCTCTTCCACACTCACTTTACGGAATTCAAAATGACAAATCTTATTTTTCATAATTTGATCAGTTGTTATACTTGGATGTGTAATGTCAGCATTTGTTAATGGCAAATCATGCCTAAGTTTGCTAATCTTGCCATTGAAAAAAAATCTATATCAGTGGCAATATCAGTGGGTTTTGATTCAATTTTTGCCCAAAATGTCACTTAAGGTGCTCCAAAGCTTTTTACTATCGTTCTTTATATAATTATCTTTGTTTCATAGTATAGTTTCTTTGTATTCAGTTTAGTCACATGATTTCTCAATTTGCAGTACGCTTGCCAATCGGTTGTGCAGCCAGACTTATTTGCCATTCCTTTTGCCTCATCCAACTCAACCATCCATTTTTCAATTCCTCATCAGTCCACAGGGTTTTAACAGTTTATACAGTCATTTTCTTAATGGGTGCTGATTATTAGCAACTGGAATAAGTAATTTCCTAAATGTGTCAAGTGCCGTGTCTGGTTGCTCCTCATTACACACCACAGACCAACAAATATTCTTTACATCATCAACATTGGAATCGCTGCAAATCTTATTGTAGGACCTCTTATATACTATATTAGGTCCAGCCTTTGGAACTTTGGTTTTCCTTGATATGGCTACTATTGTGATCACTACATCCGATGGATCTGGATGCTGCCTTAAAGCACATTTCTGCAGCATTAGTAAAGATGTGGTCAGTACATGTTGGTGATTGAATTCCTGTGCTGTTTGTAACTACCCTGGTAGGTTGACTGATAACCTGAACATGGTTGCAGGCGCTAGTTAGTGTGAAGCTTTCTCTTGAGTGAGCAGTGTGATCAAAGCCTGTCAAAATATACCTCTCTGTTTATCTCAAACATTAACAAGCATTTCAAAACGTTATCCAGAAACGGACTGTTAGCACTTAGTGGTCTATAGCAGCTTCCCACCATAATGGGCTTTAGGTGAGGCAGATGAACCTGTAGCCATATTACTTCAACAGTATTTAACATGAGATCCTCTCAAAGTTTTACAGGAATCTGGTTCTGATTATAAACAGCCACACCTCCACCTTTGGCATTTCTGTATTTTCTGTAGATGTTATAACCATGTGTTGCTGCCACTATAGCATCAAAGGTATTATCTAAGTGAGATTCCGAAATTGTCCGAATATGAAGGTCACCTGTTGCTAGCAAATGATTGATTTCAGGAACCTTGTTTCATGTGGGCTATTTTTAGCACTTTTCTGGGATGCTTGATTGTTTTCATTGCTCACCCTGCACACAGTGGACTTCCTACTAGGGCACACCGCCTCAGTGCGAACACTATAACTCATAGGCACATGTTTACTGCATACAATAGCTGTAGGATCCACTTTAGATTGTATTGTAGGTTGGAAACAACGTTTTGCTCAACTTCCTCTTATCGATTACCTCTATCTCATCCCTCTCTTTTCTCCTTTCTTTCCTTTCACTCGCTCTCACACTCCTCCTTCGACCTGTCCGTCGTCTTCATTTTCCTCCATGCCCCGCCCACGTCCATCAGCGCCGCCAAGAACAAGCCGATCATAGCAGAGCCGGAGATCCAGGCCAGCCAATCGTTAGAGGGCGTGACGGGATTCCTGTTGCTGATGTCAGAGGGGCTCATCAAAGCCCTGGAGTCCGCCCACGGACCTGAACAGGCCAATCAGGTGGGTGCATTCACTTAACCAATTAACCTCTTATCCAATTACATTCACAACAAGCTTCTTTGATAAAGACCTTGTTCCAAGGAGGACGATGCTGGTCTTTCCCAATCGTCCTAGTTCACCACCACCTCTTACTCTCCTCTTCCCAACTCCAACATCATCTACCCATCTCTACCTCTCCTCCTTCTCCTCCCTCCCTCCTTCCCTCTCTCTCCCTACTGATTTCAGTTGATTTCCCCATGAGATGAAACGTTGCATCGTTTTCCCCTCTGTCCTCCCCCTCCTCTAGGAGATGGTAGCGATGGTAGCAGCAGAACTAGCCCAACAGGGAAGCCTAGAGGCCGTGGCCCAGTCGGTGGTGGAGCGGGTCAAGCGGCTACACCACGATGTCTACGCCAGCGGACGCCAGAGAGCGTCCCACTGCTCCCGTCACGAAGACATGACGCTGCTGATACGCACACTCAACTACACGCTGGCCGACGGCGCGCTCACACCCACACAGGGTAGGTGGGGGAGACACACCCACACAGGGTAGGTGGGGGAGACACACCCACACAGGGTAGGTGGGGGAGACACACCCACACAGGGTAGGTGGGGGAGACACACCCACACAGGGTAGGTGGGGGAGACACACCCACACAGGGTAGGTGGGGGAGACACCCAAACTGTGTGTGCAGGCTTGTGTGGTGTAAAACAACAGGCTTCCTTACATAAGGCAATGCAAACTAGTGACATGGGGTGACAACTAGAAACAGCTACATGTCTCAACAACCTGTTCATCTAATTAACCTTTGAACTCCTCCAGACACCAGGTCCTGGTGTTTTAGGTTGGCCCGGAGGGAATTCAAGATCAGGGGCTGAGTAATGAAAGGGACTATTAGCATAAAACAAGATTGAGATCGGAGCTTGTATGTGTTCTCATTTCATGTTAGAAGCGAGGATATATAACATGGCAGTGTTCTTTAAATGGTCTTCTGAATAAGACCAGGGTTTGAGCCTGCGTGTTGCTACTGATGTCCACCTGACAGCACTGTAGACTAGAGGTCGACCGATTTTATGATTTTTCAACGCCAATACCGATTATTGGAGGACCAAAAAAAGCAGATACCGATTAATCTGACGATTTTTTAATTTTATTTATTTGTAATAATGACAATTACAACAATACTGAATGAACACTTGTTTTAACTTAATATAATACATCAATAAAAATCAATTTAGCCTCAAGTAAATAATGAAACATGTTCAATTTGGTTTAAATAATGCAAGAACAAAGTGATGGAGAAAGTAAAAGTGCAATATGTGCTATGTAAGAAAGCTAACGTTTCAGTTCCTTGCTCAGAACATGAGAACATATGAAAGCTGGTGGTTCCTTTTAACATGAGACTTCAATATTCCAAGTTAAGAGATTTTAGGTTGTAGTTAATATAGTATTTATAGGACTATTTCTCTCTTCCATTTGTATTCCATATACCTTTGACTATTGGATGTTCTTATAGGCACTTTAGTTTTGCCAGTGTAACAGTATAGCTTCCGTCCTTCTCCTCGCTCGAACAAGGAACACATCGACAACAGCCACCCTCGAAGCAGCGTTACCCAAGCCGCGGCCCTTGCAGAGCAAGGGGAACAACCACTCCAAGTCTCAGAGCGAGTGACGTTTGAAACGCTATTAGCGCTCACCCCGCTAACTAGCTAGCCATTTCACATCGGTTACACCAGCCTAATCTCGGGAGTTGATAGGCTTGAAGTCATAAACAACTTAATGCTTGAAGCACAGTGAAGAGCTGCTGGCAAAACGCACGAAAGTGCTGTTTGAATGAATGCTTTCGAGTCTGCTGCTGTCTACCATCACTCAGTCAGAATGCTCTATCAAATATCAAATCATAGACTTAATTATAACATAATAACACACAGAAATACGAGCCTTTGGTCATTAATATGGTCGAATCCGGAAACTATCATCTTGAAAACAAAATGTTTATTATTATCGCATATACACTGACTCTGCGTGCAATGAACGCAAGAGAAGTGACACAATTTCACCTGGTTAATATTGCCTGCTAACCTGGATTTCTTTTAGCTAAATATGCAGGTTTAAAAATATATACTTATGTGTATTGATTTTAAGAAAGGCATTGGTGTTTATGGTTAGGTTCACGTTGGAGCAATGACAGTCCTTTTTCGCGAATGCGCACCGCATCGATTATATGCAACGCAGGACACGCTAGATAAACTAGTAATATAATCAACCATGTGTAGTTAACTAGTGATTATGATTGATTGATTGATTGTTTTTTATAAGGTAAGTTTAATGCTAGCTAGCAACTTACCTTGGCTTCTTACTGCATTCGGGTAACAGGCAGGCTCCTCATGGAGTGCAATGAGAGGCAGGTGGTTAGAGCGTTGGACTAGTTAACTGTTAGGTTGCAAGATTGAATCCCCCGAGCTGACAAGGTGAAAATATGTCGTTCTGCCCCTGAACAAAGCAGTTAACCCACCGTTCCTAGACCATCATTGAAAATAACGTGTTCTTAACTGACTTGCCTAGTTAAATAAAGGTGTACAAAAATATATATATATATATATATAAATAAATTTTAAAAATCGGCCAAATCGGTGTCCAAAACTTGAAATCGGCCCTAAATAATCGGCCATTCCGATTGAATCGGTTGACCTCTACTGTAGAGATCACAATGGTGAGTTAGACGTCTCTGCCTGATACACAGAGGCCAGAGCCTTCCGTGTAGAGCTTGAACCTGGCCAATGAGGGTCTGAGTTAAACCTCAGTTCATATTCTATGAAAATGATTCTCATACATTCAAACAGTCTTCTGATGCATTACTGATCATCTGCAGGCAGACCTCAATACCAAATGAACAGGAAAGCTTGAATTCTTCATCTAATTCAGCTAACCCTTTTACTTGTGTTTTACTAGGTTTCTAGGTGTCAGTGTCAGTGTCCTACTCCAACTGCCCCAGCAGCACTATATTACTACTATAATACTAGATGAACTCTGTCTCTCTGCTGTCTCTCCTCTAGGTGGTCGTATCTACCCAGTGTCAGTGTCCTACTCCAACTGCCCCAGCAGCACTATATTACTACTATAATACTAGATGAACTCTGTCTCTCCTCTAGGTGGTCGTATCTACCCAGTGTCAGTGTCCTACTCCAACTGTCCCAGCATCACTATATTACTACTATAATACTAGATGAACTCTGTCTCTCCTCTAGGTGGTCGTATCTACCCAGTGTCAGTGTCCTACTCCAACTGTCCCAGCAGCACTATATTACTACTATAATACTAGATGAACTCTGTCTCTCCTCTAGGTGGTCGTATCTACCCAGTGTCAGTGTCCTACTCCAACTGTCCCAGCAGCACCATATTACTACTATAATACTAGATGAACTCTGTCTCTCTGCTGTCTCTCCTCTAGGTGGTCGTATCTACCCAGTGTCAGTGTCCTACTCCAACTGTCCCAGCAGCACTATATCACTACTATAATACTAGATGAACTCTGTCTCTCTGCTGTCTCTCCTCTAGGTGGTCGTATCTACCCAGTGTCAGTGTCCTACTCCAACTGCCCCAGCAGCACTATATTACTACTATAATACTAGATGAACTCTGTCTCTCTGCTGTCTCTCCTCTAGGTGGTCGTATCTACCCAGTGTCAGTGTCCTACTCCAACTGCCCCAGCAGCACTATATTACTACTATAATACTAGATGAACTCTGTCTCTCCTCTAGGTGGTCGTATCTACCCAGTGTCAGTGTCCTACTCCAACTGCCCCAGCAGCACTATATTACTACTATAATACTAGATGAACTCTGTCTCTCCTCTAGGTGGTCGTATCTACCCAGTGTCAGTGTCCTACTCCAACTGCCCCAGCAGCACTATATTACTACTATAATACTAGATGAACTCTGTCTCTCCTCTAGGTGGTCGTATCTACCCAGTGTCAGTGTCCTACTCCAACTGTCCCAGCAGCACTATATCACTACTATAATACTAGATGAACTCTGTCTCTCTGCTGTCTCTCCTCTAGGTGGTCGTATCTACCCAGTGTCAGTGTCCTACTCCAACTGTCCCAGCAGCACTATATCACTACTATAATACTAGATGAACTCTGTCTCTCTGCTGTCTCTCCTCTAGGTGGTCGTATCTACCCAGTGTCAGTGTCCTACTCCAACTGTCCCAGCAGCACTATATTACTACTATAATACTAGATGAACTCTGTCTCTCCTCTAGGTGGTCGTATCTACCCAGTGTCAGTGTCCTACTCCAACTGCCCCAGCAGCACTATATTACTACTATAATACTAGATGAACTCTGTCTCTCTGCTGTCTCTCCTCTAGGTGGTCGTATCTACCCAGTTTCAGTGTCCTACTCCAACTGCCCCAGCATCACTATATTACTACTATAATACTAGATGAACTCTGTCTCTCTGCTGTCTCTCCTCTAGGTGGTCGTATCTACCCAGTGTCAGTGTCCTACTCCAACTGCCCCAGCAGCACTATATCACTACTATAATACTAGATGAACTCTGTCTCTCCTCTAGGTGGTCGTATCTACCCAGTGTCAGTGTCCTACTCCAACTGCCCCAGCAGCACTATATCACTACTATAATACTAGATGAACTCTGTCTCTCCTCTAGGTGGTCGTATCTACCCAGTGTCAGTGTCCTACTCCAACTGCCCCAGCAGCACTATATTACTACTATAATACTAGATGAACTCTGTCTCTCCTCTAGGTGGTCGTATCTACCCAGTGTCAGTGTCCTACTCCAACTGCCCCAGCAGCACTATATTACTACTATAATACTAGATGAACTCTGTCTCTCTGCTGTCTCTCCTCTAGGTGGTCGTATCTACCCAGTGTCAGTGTCCTACTCCAACTGCCCCAGCAGCACTATATTACTACTATAATACTAGATGAACTCTGTCTCTCCTCTAGGTGGTCGTATCTACCCAGTGTCAGTGTCCTACTCCAACTGTCCCAGCAGCACTATATTACTACTATAATACTAGATGAACTCTGTCTCTCTGCTGTCTCTCCTCTAGGTGGTCGTATCTACCCAGTGTCAGTGTCCTACTCCAACTGTCCCAGCAGCACTATATTACTACTATAATACTAGATGAACTCTGTCTCTCTGCTGTCTCTCCTCTAGGTGGTCGTATCTACCCAGTGTCAGTGTCCTACTCCAACTGCCCCAGCAGCACTATATCACTACTATAATACTAGATGAACTCTGTCTCTCTGCTGTCTCTCCTCTAGGTGGTCGTATCTACCCAGTGTCAGTGTCCTACTCCAACTGTCCCAGCAGCACCATATTACTACTATAATACTAGATGAACTCTGTCTCTCCTCTAGGTGGTCGTATCTACCCAGTGTCAGTGTCCTACTCCAACTGTCCCAGCAGCACCATATTACTACTATAATACTAGATGAACTCTGTCTCTCTGCTGTCTCTCCTCTAGGTGGTCGTATCTACCCAGTGTCAGTGTCCTACTCCAACTGTCCCAGCAGCACTATATTACTACTATAATACTAGATGAACTCTGTCTCTCTGCTGTCTCTCCTCTAGGTGGTCGTATCTACCCAGTGTCAGTGTCCTACTCCAACTGTCCCAGCAGCACTATATCACTACTATAATACTAGATGAACTCTGTCTCTCTGCTGTCTCTCCTCTAGGTGGTCGTATCTACCCAGTGTCAGTGTCCTACTCCAACTGCCCCAGCAGCACTATATTACTACTATAATACTAGATGAACTCTGTCTCTCCTCTAGGTTAGTCGTATCTACCCAGTGTCAGTGTCCTACTCCAACTGCCCCAGCAGCACTATATCACTACTATAATACTAGATGAACTCTGTCTCTCCTCTAGGTTAGTCGTATCTACCCAGTGTCAGTGTCCTACTCCAACTGCCCCAGCAGCACTATATTACTACTATAATACTAGATGAACTCTGTCTCTCCTCTAGGTGGTCGTATCTACCCAGTGTCAGTGTCCTACTCCAACTGTCCCAGCATCACTATATTACTACTATAATACTAGATGAACTCTGTCTCTCCTCTAGGTGGTCGTATCTACCCAGTGTCAGTGTCCTACTCCAACTGCCCCAGCAGCACTATATTACTACTATAATACTAGATGAACTCTGTCTCTCCTCTAGGTGGTCGTATCTACCCAGTGTCAGTGTCCTACTCCAACTGCCCCAGCAGCACTATATTACTACTATAATACTAGATGAACTCTGTCTCTCCTCTAGGTGGTCGTATCTACCCAGTGTCAGTGTCCTACTCCAACTGTCCCAGCAGCACTATATTACTACTATAATACTAGATGAACTCTGTCTCTCTGCTGTCTCTCCTCTAGGTGGTCGTATCTACCCAGTGTCAGTGTCCTACTCCAACTGCCCCAGCAGCACTATATTACTACTATAATACTAGATGAACTCTGTCTCTCTGCTGTCTCTCCTCTAGGTGGTTGTATCTACCCAGTGTCAGTGTCCTACTCCAACTGTCCCAGCAGCACTATATTACTACTATAATACTAGATGAACTCTGTCTCTCTGCTGTCTCTCCTCTAGGTGGTTGTATCTACCCAGTGTCAGTGTCCTACTCCAACTGCCCCAGCAGCACTATATCACTACTATAATACTAGATGAACTCTGTCTCTCTGCTGTCTCTCCTCTAGGTGGTCGTATCTACCCAGTGTCAGTGTCCTACTCCAACTGCCCCAGCAGCACTATATCACTACTATAATACTAGATGAACTCTGTCTCTCTGCTGTCTCTCCTCTAGGTGGTCGTATCTACCCAGTGTCAGTGTCCTACTCCAACTGTCCCAGCAGCACTATATCACTACTATAATACTAGATGAACTCTGTCTCTCCTCTAGGTGGTCGTATCTACCCAGTGTCAGTGTCCTACTCCAACTGTCCCAGCAGCACTATATTACTACTATAATACTAGATGAACTCTGTCTCTCCTCTAGGTGGTCGTATCTACCCAGTGTCAGTGTCCTACTCCAACTGTCCCAGCAGCACCATATTACTACTATAATACTAGATGAACTCTGTCTCTCTGCTGTCTCTCCTCTAGGTGGTCGTATCTACCCAGTGTCAGTGTCCTACTCCAACTGCCCCAGCAGCACTATATTACTACTATAATACTAGATGAACTCTGTCTCTCCTCTAGGTGGTCGTATCTACCCAGTGTCGGTGCCCTACTCCAACTGCCCCAGCAGCACCAGTAAGACCAGCGTCACCCTCTCCCTGGTCATGCCCTCTCAAGGGGGTACCCTCACCAACGGGACCAACACAGCCTCCACTCTGGAGGAGGGCACACCCACACACACACCTGGGTAATATATATGATATATGCCATGTATCCATAGCAACTCACTCAAAGCGTGCACACACCGAGCCAATAACACACACACTCACCAACGGGACTAACACCACTTTCTTTCCCTGGAAGAGGATACAAATGCAGGCATGCTGACACACACACTAGAGATGGGTGATATGGCCAACACATCATATCACAATATTTGTGTCATTTGTGTGACAGATGAAATTAAAGTGATTTGAAGGGGCTCCGTTCTGATGGTTGTATACCCACTAGGACACAACTGACAGAGAGGTGGTCCAATATGGAGCACTGTCTCAGAATACACACTGCTCAAAAAAATAAAGGGAACACTAAAATAACACATCCTAGATCTGAATGAATGAAATGTTATTATTAAATACTTTTTTCTTTACATAGTTGAATGTGCTGACAACAAAATCACACAAAAATGATCAATGGAAATCAAATGTATCAACCCATGGAGGTCTGGATTTGGAGTCACACTCAAAATTAAAGTGGAAAACCACACTACAGTCTGATCCAACTTTGATGTAATGTCCTTAAAACTGAGTGAGGCTCAGTAGAGGGCTCAGTCCTTAAAACTCAAAATGAGGCTCAGTAGTGTGTGTTGCCTCCAAGTGCCTGTATGACCTCCCTACAACGCCTGGGCATGCTCCTGATGAGGTGGCGGATGGTCTCCTGAGGGATCTCCTCCCAGACCTGGACTAAAGCATCCGCCAACTCCTGGACAGTCTGGTGCAACGTAGCGTTGGTGGATGGAGCGAGACATGATGTCCCAGATGTGCTCAATTGGATTCAGGTCTGGGGAACGGGCGGGCCAGTCCATAACATCAATGCCTTCCTGCATTAGGAGGAACCCAGGGCCAACCACACCAGCATATGGTCTCACAAAGGGTCTGAGGATCTCATCTCGGTACCTAATGGCAGTCAGGCTACCTCTGGCGAGCACATGGAGGGCTGTGCCGCCCCCCAAAGAAATGCCACCCCACACCATGACTGACCCACCGCCAAACAAATCTGTGAAGAGCACAGGGCGCCAGTGGCGAATTTGCCAATCTTGGTGTTCTCTGGCAAATGCCAAACGTCCTGCACGGTGTTGGGCTGTAAGCACAACCCCCACCTGTGGACGTCAGGCCCTCATACCACCCTCATGGAGTCTGTTTCTGACCTTTTGAGCAGACACATGCACATTTGTGGTCTGCTGGAGGTCATTTTGCAGGGCTCTGGCAGTGCTCCTCCTGCTCCACCTTGCACAAAGGCGGAGGTAGCGGTCCTGCTGCTGGGTTGTTGCCCTCCTACGGCCTCCTCCACGTCTCCTGATGTACTGGCCTGTCTCCTGGTAGCGCCTCCATGCTCTGGACACTACGCTAACAGACACAGCAAACCTTCTTGCCACATCTCGCATTAATGTGCCGTCCTGGATGAGCTGCACTACCTGAGCCACTTGTGTGGGTTGTAGACTCCGTCTCATGCTACCACTAGAGTGAAAGCACCGCCAGCATTCAAAAGTGACCAAAACATCAGCCAGGAAGCATAGGAACTGAGAAGTGGTCTGGTCACCACCTGCAGAACCACTCCTTTATTGAGGGTGTCTCTAAATGCCTATAATTTCCACCTGTTGTCTATTCCATTTGCACAACAGCATGTGAAATGTATTGTCAATTAGTGTTGCTTCCTAAGTGGACAGTTTGATTTCACAGAAGTGTGATTGACTTGGAGTTACATTGTGTTGTTTAAGTGTTCCCTTTATTTTTTTGAGCAGTGTAGTTAGTGTATTGTTAAAATTCATACCGGTATGTGGATCCATTCCATTATACTGTATACTCGATATATCGCCCAGCCCGAACGCATACACACATCCACCAAGCTAAACGCACACTTCCTCCCTGGCTTGATTTGGACGCCTTCTGCAGGCGTGGATGACCTTGTGTTCTTGGCCGTACTTCCAACAAGTGTAGACAATGGTTTCATAGCCAGTTCATTTTAGATTTTCATTTGGGTTTGTTAGGGTCATTTCAGATAAACCGTATCGTAATTGTTGGCCCTCGCTAAGACCACACGTTGGCTTCTTGTTATTGTGTTGTTCTAAGAGGCATGTGCATGGCCCCTGTTCTGAGTCATTGATTGGTTCATTCCTCCTACCATTCTTTACTTTGCTGTCTTCTTTCCTTCATTCCTTATTTATTTTCCTTCTCTGAATCTCCTCCTTCTGCTCCCTCGCTTTCCCATCCTCCATCTGTCTATTATTTTCCCCCTTTCTTTTGCTCTTCTTCCCCTCCCTCCCTCACTCACTCACTCACTCCCTCACTCACTCACTCACTCACTCCCTCCATCCATCTCTTTCTCCTCACTTCCTTCGTCACCTCTAGCACGCTCCTTCTACCCAGCGCCGTCCGCCGTTCCTCCCTTGACATCCTCCAGTCCATAAATGAGCTCTGTCTCTCCCCTCTTCCCTCTCTTCCCCCTCTCCCCCCTCGCCCACCCGCCCCCCTCCCACCCCGCAGCCAGAGTCCCACCACCACGCTCCATTCCACCAATAACCAGACCACCCAGAGCTCCAGCTCTTCTTCAGGAGACGGAGGCAGCCTCTTCAGGTGGGTAGCTCGGTGGGTTAGAGAAGGGAAAAATCCCAGGCGGGATGGTTTCTATTCTGTTTCTAGGAAGATTATGTTCACTAAAATATCCACTGTATGGGACTCTCTCCAGACAGCGTGGCAGCCAGGCGGTGCAGCCAGACAAGACCGGGCGGGTCCCTCCCTATGTTGACTTCACCCAGTTCTACCGGCTGTGGGGGTCAGACCACGGAGACTTCCTGGGGACACAGGGGGCCTCAGCTGGGCTGGGGCCTCAGTGATGGAGGGGGACATGATTTGGGCTGAAGAGAGTGATAACTGCTCTTGAAGGAGGGAGGTATAGGAATGTATTGGAGGGGTTGTGTGATGGATTTTGGTGGTGTTGTGGAGATTTCGAGCTGATAAGGCATCCTTAGGCAGAAACTGATTTCTATTTTTTTACTTTATCACGACTATTCCTTTTCCTACAGCTGATAACGTGTTTATTACACGCCTAAAGGTAATGTTATTGATGGGTCGGGTGGACAACAGGTATGCAGGAAGGAAGGCTGATCTAGCATCAGTTTTTGCTTTAGATAACAATGAATAAGATTATATTGACAGGGGTGACCTGATCCTAGGTCATTGCTCTTACTCTGAAATGCTTGATACGGCCCCAGATCTACCTGAATGGACTGAAATCACCCCCAACACACAGTCAGTGAGTGTATGTTGGCTAGCGTTTAACTCCTGTCACCTGCTCTTTGTCTGTCTGTAAACAAGGGAGGGAGGTGGGAAGGGGGATGGATGATGTTGGGTTATCAGTCTGTCTGTGAACAAGGGAGGGAGGTGGGAAGGGGGTGAATGATGTGGGGTTATCAGTCTGTCTAAACAAGGGAGGGAGGTGGGAAGGGAGATGAATGATGTGGGGTTATCAGTCTGTCTGTGAACCAAGGGAGGGAGGTGGGAAGGGGGACGAATGATGTGGGGTTATCAGTCTCTGTGAACAAGGGAGGGAGGTGGGAAGGGGGACGAATGATGTGGGGTTATCAGTCTGTCTGTGAACAAGGGAGGGAGGTGGGAAGGGGGATGAATGATGTGGGGTTATCAGTCTGTCTGTGAACAAGGGAAGGAGGAGAGGGGGATGAATGATGTGGGGTTATCAGTCTGTCTGTGAACAAGGGAAGGAGGAGAGGGGGATGAATGATGTGGGGTTATCAGTGCAGGTGACACTGTAATGAGCTGACAAGTGAAGGGACTCATCTCAGCTGTCTCTTGTTACTGTTGTTACCGCTGCCCGTTGATCTCTTTCCACCCCACTCCCTCCTACTCTACCTGCCTCTTCACTCTCTCTTTCCACCCCACTCCCTCCTACTCTACCTGCCTCTTCACTCTCTCTTTCCACCCCACTCTACCTGCCTCTTCACTCTCTCTCTCCACCCCACTCCCTCCTACTCTACCTGCCTCTTCACTCTCTCTCTCCACCCCACTCCCTCCTACTCTACCTGCCTCTTCACTCTCTCTTTCCACCCCACTCCCTCCTACTCTACCTGCCTCTTCACTCTCTCTTTCCACCCCACTCCCTCCTACTCTACCTGCCTCTTCACTCTCTCTCTCCACCCCACTCCCTCCTACTCTACCTGCCTCTTCACTCTCTCTTTCCACCCCACTCCCTCCTACTCTACCTGCCTCTTCACTCTCTCTCTCCACCCCACTCCCTCCTACTCTACCTGCCTCTTCACTCTCTCTTTCCACCCCACTCCCTCCTACTCTACCTGCCTCTTCACTCTCTCTCTCCACCCCACTCCCTCCTACTCTACCTGCCTCTTCACTCTCTCTCTCCACCCCACTCCCTCCTACTCTACCTGCCTCTTCACTCTCTCTTTCCACCCCACTCCCTCCTACTCTACCTGCCTCTTCACTCTCTCTTTCTCTCCTCTTTATTCGTATTTGGTCTGGTTGGAGGAGAGATGAGCAGTTGAAGTGATGACATTTTGATAGTTATGAAATCATGTACATCTAACGTATGTTTATTTTATGTATGGTTATATACATTTTATGTACAGTTGAAGTCAGTAGTTTACATTACACTTAGGTTGGAGTCATTAAAACTGTTTTTCAACCACTCTACAAATTTCTTGTAAACAAACTATAGTTTTGGCAAGTCGGTTAGGACATCTACTTTAGCATGACACAAGTCATTTTTCCAACAATTGTTTACAGACAGATTATTTCACTTATAATTTACTGTATCACAATTCCAGTGGGTCAGACGTGTACATACACGAAGTTGACTGTGTCTTTAAACAGCTTGGAAAATTCCAGAAAATGATGTTATAGCTTTAGAAGCTTCTGATGGACTAATTTACATAATGAGTCAATTGGAGGTGTACCTGTGGAAGTATTTCAAGGTCTACCTTCAAACTCAGTGCCTCTTTGCTTGACATGGGAAAATCAAAAGAAATCAGCCAATACCTCAAAAGAAAATAATGTAGACCGCCACAAGTCTGGTTCATCCTTGGGAGCAATTTCCAAATGCCTGAAGGTACCACGTTCATCTGTACAAACAATAGTACGCAAGTATAAACACCTTGGGACCACGCAGCCGTCATACCGCTCAGGAAGGAGACGTGTTCTGTCTCCTCGAGATGAATGTACTTTTGTTGCGAAAAGTGCAAATCAATCCCAGAACAACAGCAAAGGACCTTGTGAAGATGCTGGAGGAAACGGGTACAAAAGTATCTATATCCACAGTAAAACAAGTCCTATATTGACATAACCTGAAAGGCTGCTCAGCAAGGAAGAAGCCACTGCTCCAAAACCGCTATAAAAAAAGCCAGTCTACGGTTTGCAACTGCAGGTGGGGACAAAGATTGTGCTTTTTGGAGAAATGTTCTTTGGTCTGATGAAACAACAATAGAACTGTTTGGTCATAATGACCATCATTATGTTTGGAGGAAAAAATGGGATGCATGCAGGCCGAAGAACACCATCCCAACTGTGAAGCACGGGTTTGGCAGCATCATGTTGTGGGGGTGCTTTGCTGCAGGAGGGACTGGTGTACATCACAAAATAGATGGCATAACGAGGTAGGAAAATTATGTGGATATATTGAAGCAATATCTCAAGACATCAGTCAGGAAGTTAAAGCTTGGTCGCAATGGGTCTTCCAAATGGACATTGACCCCAAGCATACTTCCAAAGTTGTGGCAAAATGGCTTAAGGACAACAAAGTCAAGGTATTGGAGTGGCCATCACAAAGCCCTGACCTCAATCCCATGGAAGATTTGTGGGCAGAACTGAAAAAGCGTGTGCGAGCAAGGAGGCCTACAAACCTGACTCAGTTACACCAGGTCTGTCAGGAGGAGTGGGCCAAAATTCACCCAACTTATTGTGGGAAGCTTGTGGAAGGCTACTCGAAACGTTTGACCCAAGTTAAACAATTTAAAGGCAATGCTACCAAATACTAATTGAGTGTATGTAAACTTCTGACCCACTGGGAATGTGATGAAAGAAATAAAAGCGGAGATAAATCATTCTCTCTACTATTATTCTGAAATTTCTCATTCTTATAATAAAGTGGTGATCCTAACTGACCTGAGACAGGGAATTTTTACTAGGATTAAATGTCAGGAATTGTGAAAACCTGAGTTTAAATGTATTTGGCTTAGGTGTATGTAAACTTCCGACTTCAACTGTATATGTCAAGGTTAGGATCAATACCATTTCAATTCCAGTCATTTCAGAAAGTGAACAAATTCCAAATTTCCCTCATTGAAAGTATTGGAAGAGAATTGGAATTGAAATGTCAGTGTACTTAATCGACGTGGACATTGATTAAGGCAGCACCCTGCACCTCTGATTCAGAGGGGTTTGATTAAATAAATACAGGAGACACATTTCAGTTGAATGCATTGTGTTGTGCAACTGACTAGGTATCTCGTTTCCCTTCCTGAATTAAAAGGGAATTGACCCTGAAGCTTTATATATGTTTATGAATGCTTTTTACATTTGCTATGTATGTTTTGTCTCCTTGGAGATAGGCTGCATTGAGGAATTAAATGATTGAAATCTGTGACTTCTTCTGCGATGTCGTCTTGATGTTTTGACTTCCAAAACCTTCAACTACGGCCTCTTTGACATTGACATGTTAGTGATTTTGAGGGGGCCTGTAGCCTAGTGGTGAGAGCGTTGGGCCAGTAACCGAAAGGTTGCTAGATCAAATCCCTGAGCTAGCAAGGTAAAAATCTGTCGTTCTCCCCCTGAACAAGGCAGTTTTCTAGGCTGTCATTGTAAATAAGAATTTGTTCTTAACTGACTTGCCTAGTTAAATAGAAGTTAAATAAAAAAATATTTAGCAGACGCTCTTCAACCTTCAACCACGGCCTCTTTTGGCACGTTAGTCATTTAGCAGACGCTCTTCAACCTTCAACCACGGCCTCTTTTGGCACGTTAGTCATTTAGCAGACGCTCTTCAACGCTCTTATCCAGAGCCACTTGCAGTAGGAGTGATACATGACTTAATAGCCAACTAGGTGATCAAGGTTTAGTATTACATTGATTTCATTGGGCAAAATCTGACTGAGGAAACTAAGTACCTCTGAGGAAGAGAGAGAAAGGAGAAAAGATAGACCGGCTAACTTGTCTTTTAGAGGGAAAGAAGGAAGGAAAGAAATATTGACAATCCTTCATTCAGCAGACCACCTTTCAACAAGCAGGTAAACTGACGTTTGTGCCTCAGCCCCATTCAGTGTCAGATTTAGTAAGTCCTCACACTTTACACACAACTCTTCTTTGTCAACCCTCTTTAAATAAGTAGCTTAAGGCGTATGTCCCAAATAGCACCCTATTCCCTATATAGTGCACTCCTTTTTTTAAAACTAAGTGCACTATAAAGGGAATAGGGTGCCATTTGGAACATTATTTTAGAACACAGTAGTAACAATGTTATTATGAAAGCGGGTTGAGGAATGGAACATTCAATGTCAGTTATTTCTCAGGAACAATATATATATATATATATTTGTTTTGAATCAATTCTTCATGAAGGTAGGGGCTGTAGTGTCCTGTCTGGTGCAGGGTTGAGATTTCCGTGCTCGATTGTTGATTAGATGTATGAATAATTATTTAGTCTATCAAAATGTATTGCTTACAATAAAAGCAATCGGGATTGATCGATCAGCAAGTTTATTGTCTATAAACATTCCAAACAAAGGAATCATTATAATGTATATATTTCTATCACCATAGTCTAAAGATGTCGAAAGGAGCGTTTTTATTTTTTTTACAGAAATATATTGGTTGTCTTTAGCTTTAGTTCTGAGGCGTTAGAAGTGTGAGTAATGTATGTCCTCGTTCCACAGACAGAGCTCTTTATCCCTCGCGTGTTGCTGTAACCCCTCCCCCCATGAATTCAGTTCTGAGATTCAGACCCATCTCAAGGGAAACAGGCTCTCTCTGTCGCTCTCTCTTTCTCTTTATACAGCAAAATAGGCTATTACTTTACAATGTCCCGACTCCGTCATCGGTCACGGTCTAATTTGCTGTGCCGTTGTGGATTCAAGACATGAATTTACACAGTTAAAACCCCGAATTTAAACATAGTTAAAACCCTCAAAACAGGCTGACTGCACAGACAATTCCACCATTATATTGTAGGCCTATTGTATTAAAACGGATATGGTGGATACTACGAGGGCGTTCCTTGCTACGGGGGTGGTGGGGGTTAGTGAAACAAGATGTGTTTACATTGTAACGGTACCATTATGTTATACCGTTACATTGGCGCAGAGAGAAGGAGTGTGTTGGCCTGATGTGCGTCAAAACATCGTATCACGACAGTGGAGGAGTGACACATTTTGAAAACCTACATTATGGCGCTCCGACATCGCTCTGTCTACAATTTCGCCTTTATTTCGCCCCACGAGTACCCCTTGTCGTCCACTCAATTCAAAGTGCTTTACCTGCCTGGGATACATATGTTTACATTGCCAAAGCAAGCAAAATATACAATAAATATATTTCCCTTTCTCTCTTTCTCTTTCACCCGCTCGCTCCTGTGATAAGCAAACCCGAGCACGGGGAGGAGCTGCCGTCTCGTGCGGCCCCCATCCCTTTTCTCCCCTGCTACTAATTTCACCCACCAGAGAGAGAGAAATGAAAAGTAAGGAAACCGGGGAAATCGGTGTAAAACCGGGTAAGACAACAAGCGCGCGTCCAGTTTCCCTCATCACTTCGATTCGAGCCAACTGGGATCGGGATGGATATATCTTCTTCTGCACCATTTGTCAGATCTCCCGCTAGAGAGGACCGTGCCTCACGCGCAGCAGCAGCACCCCCACCACCGAAATCGTTTTTTCTTCTCGGATGCTCCCATTAGATACAGAACAACGGTAGATATCGATTAGTGGCTAGTATTCGAATGCAGCGCGCACTGCCCGGGATAACGGTAGATTGAACCTGCTGGCTGCCATCGACTGAACAAACGGAGACGTACCAACGGTACCACAGGATTCGTGGTCGTTCAGCTATCATAGGCACTGCAGCCTAGCAGGCAGCCCCCTTCGTCGCAAGATACAGGGATAGACCGTAGGATACTAGCCTACACTCGCTCCCTGATGCAAAACACCGCCGCAGCGCAGCGTCGAGAAACTATGCAGCTGTTTGATAAGATACATATGTAACGGGGGAATTACGGGAGACCCTGGCCGGGTTCTCTGTCTGATCTGCGCACCCAGGCTGATAACGGAGGCTCCGATAACGGGATTGGAATGGCATAGATTGCTTTTTTTCAACACGGTGACCGACGAACAGAACGGATACATATCTGACATGACTATCTGCATCTAGAGACCTCAAACACAGGCGATGGGTAAGGAAAGCCTTTCCTTTTCTTGTGGGGAAATGTAGAGGGGAATATCGGCCAGTGGCGTGCCTTTTCAAAGACCCCTGGTCTGTCATAAGGCACTTGTATGACTGCAATGTAGATGGGTGTCTGTATGGGTGTGTTGGTTCTTTCAAGACAACTGGGAACTTTGAAAAATAGGTTAAACCGTGACGTCAGTTATCTTTAGGTTAATTCTGAGTTGGATGACCGTTCAAAACGAGTCGGAGCTCGTTTTTTTCCCGAGTTCCCAGTTGTCTGGAACGCACTTGAGTCGGAAGTCGAAGATATCCGAGTTCCCAGTTGTTTTGAACGCGGCATGTGTAGCCTATGTGTAGGCCTAGTTGGGGGTAAGGCCAATGTATAGGGACATGATATTGGTGATGAATATTGTTATAATAATCTATTAGCCTATGGTTTTAGCAACCACAAACCAAATAAGTACGATCCGAATGCAAGCTGGTTCAGAATTCTATTCTCTGTCCATTCCCGCAAAAAAATCATTCGCGTGCGATTATGATCTTCAGTATTAGGTGACGTTCCAGAATCCGTGATTCTTTACTTCTTGAGAGCTGACATGACAAGTAGACAAGACAGACTTATCCCGAGAGAGGCCTATTCGTTTTTGTTTTTGGTTGTTATCGTGTCTGCAGATGCATAATTACATTCACTTCACTTGCTACAGTGGAGTTGCAGTGTTACATTCTGCAGTGATAGAAACATCCAATTCAGACCATGTTGTTTGGTTTATACACTCTTACAACAAAACAAAAATGTGATCCAGAACCTTAGAGGGGTATTCGGTTGTCCCCATAGGAGAACATTTTGAAGAACCCTTTTTGGGTCCATGTATAACCATTTTGGGTTTGATGTAGAAAACTTTCTACAGAGGCTTCTACATGGAAACAAAAGGGGTTCTACCGGAACCAAAAAGGTTCTCCTATGGGGACAGGAGAAGAACCCTTTTGGAAGCCTTTTTCTCTAAGAGTGTTGGTCTGTGCAGTGAATGCAGATGTAGAGCCTAGAGACTAACAGACTGTCAAGTCCCATTATAACAGCCTACCTGAACCAGCAGTAGTAAAGGGCTTCAGGAAGCAGTTGTCCCTTCAGATATAGCATATATCTGATCTAGGTTCAGCTTTTACACACCAACCCTGACCTTTACCATTATGAGACTAATCATAATAATCCATTATAAACTCATGTAGAAGAAAACCTTGTATACACACATTTTACAAGCATTTCGCTACACCCACAATAACATCTGCAAAATATGTGTATGTGACCAAAAACATTTGATTTGATCGTGTGTGTGTGTGTGAGAGAGAGAAGACAGTTACAGACATACACAATTTGGTAGGCATGCCTAAGGCCTTGTTGTTTCTTCATATTGCTAGAGGGATGTCTAAGGATGGAGTGATGATTGGTTGATCCATCTCCATTTACTCTGCGGCTAGCCCGGGAGTTGTGAGTTAGTGGTCGGAATGGGTGTGTGGGTGTGTTCACTGGGTGTGTGGGTATGTGTGGGTGTGTTCACTGGGTGTGTGGGTATGTGTGTGTGTGTCGCTGTGTGTGGGTATGTGTGGGTGTGTTCACTGGGTATGTGTGTTTGTGTCGCTATGTGTGGGTGTGTTCACTGGGTGTGTGGGTATGTGTGTGTGTGTCGCTGTGTGTGGGTTGCACCTGCTCATGTGAAACAACTCACAAAATCATTTCTCAAGGGGGGGGGGGTGTATCTTAAGTCAATTGCAGCCTCCTAATCTTCATCTGAACTCAAGATGATGGCTGTGTTCCTCGTTCAAGCTAACATGACCTGGTCTGTGAATATGTCAGTTAAGGTGAAGGAAAGGAGACAAGGAGAGGAAGTAAACCAAGACTATAGAGATGCACCCCTTGGGAACGGTTCCCTGACTGAGGCTGAGGTATCTGAAGAATCCAAATCAGTTGTGAGTTATGTGTTGTGAATTAGTGGTCGCTGGGTGGTGTGTGTGTGTGGGTCTCTGGGTCTCAGTGGGTCTGTGTGTGTGCTGCACATCTGGAAGTTATGTGGAAATTGAGCAAGTTGAGGTGACTAAACTGCTTGGAGTAACCCTGGATTGTAAACTGTCATGGTAAAAACATATTGATACAACAGTAGCTGGTGCAGACAGATAGGACAGCCCTGCTTCTAGCTCCTAGGCAACTTCTCAGTATTTCGTTTTTTTATACGTTATTTCTTACAATATTAGCCCAGAATTTTTTTGTGTTATTACATAGAGCTGGGAAGAACTTTTGGATATCAGAGCGGCGGTAACTCACCAGCATTACGACCAGGAATACAACTTTCCCGAATTGGAGGATCCTTTGTTCGTAACACCCAGGGCAATTGAACTGATTCCAGAGGCTGATCCAAAAGGCTGATCCAAAACACAAGCAAAACGTCAGTATAGAGACAGAGTGGAGTCGCAATTAAACGGCTCAGACATGAGAAGTGTGGCAGTGTCTACAGATAATCACGGACAACAAAGGACAACACAGTTCCACCGACACGCTACCAAGGACTGTGGGCTCTCCTTCTCTGTGGCTGACGTGAGTAAGACATTTAAACGTGTTAACCCTCAAAAGACTGCCGGCCCAGACGGCATCTCTAGCCACATCCTCAGAGCATGTACAGACCAGCTGGCTGGAGTGTTTATGGACATATTCAATCTCTCCCTATCCCAGTCTGCTGTCTCCACGTGCTTCAAGATGTCCACCATTGTTCCTGTATCCAAGAAATCAAAGGTAACTGAACTAAATGACTATCTCCCCGTAGCACTCACTTCTGTCATCATGAAGTGCTTTGAGAGACTAGTCAAGGATCATACCTTACCTGACACCCTAGACCCACTTCAATTTGCTTACTGCCCCAATAGATCCACGGACGATGCAATCGTGGACAAGAGAAATACCTATGTAAGAATGCTGTTAATGGACTATAGCTCAGCATTCAACACCATAGTACCCTCCAAGCTCATTGTTAAGCTCAGGGCCCTGGGTCTGAACCCTGCCCTGTGCAACTGGGTCCTGGACTTCCTGACGGACCACCCCCAGGTGGTGAAGGTAAGAAACAATACCTCCACTTCGCTGATCCTCAACATAGGGGCCCCACAAGGGTGCATGCTCAGCCCCCTCCTGTACTCCCTGTTCACCCATGTCTGCGTGGCCATGCACGCCTCCAACTCAATCATGAAGTCTGCAGATGACACAACAGTAGTAGGCCTGATTACCAACAATTATGAGACAGCCTACAGGGAGGAGGTAAGGGCCCTGGGAGTGTGGTGCCAGGAAAACCATCACAAACTTTTACAAATGCACAATTGAGAGCATCCTGTCGGGCTGTATCACCACCTGGTACGACAACTACACCGCCCACAACCGCAGGGCTCTCCAGAGAGTGGTGCGGTCTACCCAACGCTTCACCGGGGGCAAACTACCTGCCCTCCAGGACACCTACAACACCCAATGTCACAGGAATGCCAAAATTATCATTAAGGACAACAATCACCCAAGCCACTGCCTGTTCACCCCGAAATCATCCAGAAGGTGAGGTCAGTACAGGTGCATCAAAGCTGGGACCAAGAGACTGAAAAACAGCTTCTATATCAAGGCCGTCAGACTGTTCAACAGCCATCAGTAGCACCTTAGAGTCTGCTGCCCTATATACATAGACTTGAAATCCCTGGCCACTTTTATAATGGAACACTGGTCACTTTAATAATGTTTACATATTTTGCATTACTCATCTCATATGTATATAATGTATTCTATTCTATTCTACTGTATCTTAGTCTATGCCACTCCGACATTGCTCGCCCACATATTTATATATTCTTAATTCCATTCCTTTACTTTGGATTTGTGTATTGTATGTATTGTTGTGAAATTGTTAGATATTACTGCACTGTTGGAGCTAGAAACACAAGTGTTAAAGCTAAACCCGCAATAACATCTGCTAAACACGTGTATGTGACCAATAACATCTGCTAAACACGTGTATGTGACCAATAACATCTGCTAAACACGTGTATGTGACCAATAACATCTGCTAAACACGTGTATGTGACCAACATGATTTGATTAAAGATGGAGAGAAGTCTGTCCATAATAAAGCACTGCTCTGCCTTATCAGCACTATCAACAAGGCAGGTCCTACAGACTAGTTTTGTCTCACTTGGACTACTGTTCAGCCATGTGGTCAGGTGTCACAAAGGGGGAAGTCTATTCCACATCAAGTAACTGATGCAAGCAGTAAAATGACATTTAAACAGATCAAATACGCCTTATGGAACAGCAGGGACTGTGAAGCAACACTAACATAGGCACAGACACATGCATACACACACACGATAACATACGCACTGTACACACACGTACACATGGATTATGTGTTGTAGATATGTGGTAGTGGAGAAGGCTCCTGAGGGCACACACTTAGTGTGTTGCGAATGTATTGTAATGTTTGACATTGTTTTTTCAATATATCTTTTTTAACCTTTATTTAACTAGGCAAGTCAGTTAAGAACATAATCTGATTCACAATGACGGCCTACCAAAAGGCAAAAGGCCTCCTGTAGGGACAGGGGCCTGGGATTTAAAAAAATAAATAAACACAATATAAATATAGGACAAAACACACATCACGACAAGAGAGACAACACTACGTAAAGAGAGACCTAAGACAACAACATAGCAAGGTAGCAACACATGACAACACAGCATGGTAGCAACATAACAACAACATGGTAGCAACACAACATAACAACAGCATGGTAGCAACACAACATGGTAACAGCACAAAACATGGTACAAACATTATTGGGCACAGTCCATGATTTAATCTTTGAATGAAAAGATTGAGATATAACTGTCCAGTTTGAGTGTTTGTTGCAGCTCGTTCCAGTCGCTATCTGCAGCGAACTGAAAAGAGGAGTGACCCAGGGATGTGTGTGCGTTGGGGACCTTTAACAGAATGTGACTGGCCGAACAGGTGTTGTATGTGGAGGATGAGGGCTGCAGTAGATATCTCAGAAAGGGGGGAGTGAGGCCTAAGAGGCTTTTATAAATAACATCAACCAGTGTGTCTTGCGATGGGTATACAGAGATTTAAAGAGGAGTATAGAGTGCAGTGATATGTCCTATAAGGAGCATTGGTGGCAAATCTGATGGCCAAATGGTAAAGAACATCTAGCCGCTCGAGAGCACCCTTACCTACCGATCTATAAATGATGTCTCCGTAATCTAGCATGGGTAGGATGGTCATCTAAATCAGGGTTAGTTTGGCAGCTGGGGTGAAAGAGGAGCGATTACGATAGAGGAAACCAAGTCTAGATTTAACTTTAGCCTGCAGCTTTGATATGTGCTGAGAGAAGGACGGCACTTGTATGAGGTGACTACCTCAAACTCTAAACCCTCAGAGGTAGTAATAGCACCTGTAGGAAGAGGGGCATTCTTCTTACCAAACAACATTACCTTTGTTTTGGAGGTGTTCAGAACAAGGTTAAGGGTAGAGAAAGCTTCTTGGACACTAAGAAAGCTTTGTTGTAGACCATTTAACACAAAATCCGGGGAGGGGCCAGCTGAGTATAAGACTTTATCATCTGCATATAAATGGATGAGAGAGCTTCCTACTGCCTGAGCTATGTTGTTGATGTAAATTGAGAAGAGCGTGGGGCCTAGGATCGAGCCTTGGGGTACTCCCTTGGTGACAGGCAGTGGCTGAGACAGCATGTTTTCTGACTTTATACACTGCACTCTTTGAGAGAAGTAGTTAGCAAACCAGGCCAAAGACCCCTCAGCAATACCAATACTTCTTAACTGGCCCACAAGAATGGAATGGTCTGCCGCAGGTATTCCCAAACTGCCATCGGGGGTACTCCAAATAAAAATGTGATTCACATTTACATTTTGTTTTTCACTCTTGAGCAGAAATTTACAAACAAAACATGCCAATTTGAAAAATAAGCCACAGGAGTTTTTTGAGCGAGAATTAAGACAACTTTTGAGTAGTAAGAAATGTATTAGAGCAACAGATACAATTAATAATAATGGTCTAGAAGTGTTTTATATGGTGAGTTACCGAGTGGCTAGGACAGACAAGCCCTATACTATTGTGGAGGACTTCAGTCTTCCTAATGCCGCGGAGATGGCTGGGACAATGCTGGGGGAAAAGGCCAAAAAAACAATTAAGGAAGACATCTTCTTCTGCAAACCACTGGAAACCAGAACAACAGGAGAGGATATTTTTAAAGTACTGGACATCTTTGTGGCATCAAATGGACTTTGGTGGTCAAGATGTGTTCGTATCTGTACTGATGGCGCAAAATCCATGACAGGGAGACATAGTTCAGTGGTAATGTGTGCAAGCAGTTGCTCCCGACGCTACTTGGGTCCACTGCAGCATCCACCCAGAGGCTCTTGCTGCCAAAGGAATGCCTGACAGCTTGAAAGACGTTTTGGACACTACAGTGAAAATGGTTACCTTTGTTAAAGCAAGGCCCCTGAACTCTTGTGTATTTTCTGCACTATGCAATAGTATTGGCAGCGACCATGTAACACTTTTACAACATACAGAAAGAAGTGCGCTGGTTATCAAGGGCCAAAGTATTGACACGTTTTTTTGAATTGAGAGACGAGCTTAATGTTTTCTTTACTGACCATAAGTTTTACTTGTCTGACCGCTGGCATGATGACGAGTTTCTCACACGACTGGCCTATCTGGGTGATGTTTTTTCTCCCTGAATGATCTGAATCTACGATAACAGGGACTCTGCAACTATATTCAATGTAGTTGAGGCTCTGATTAAGAAGTTGGAGCTCTTCTCTGTCTGCATTAACAAGGACAACACACAGGTCTTTCCATCACTGTATGATTTTTTGTGTGCAAATGAACTCAAGCTTATGGACAATGTCAAATGTGATATAGCGAAGCATCACACCCTTCTCATTAACCTGTGGTGAGTTATTCACCATTTTCAATTAAGAAATAAGGTTTTATATGTAAGATGGCTAAATAAAGATCATTTTTTTAAATTATTATTATATTATTATTTGTGCACTGGTCCTATAAGACCTCTTTGTCACTTCCCACGAGCCGGGTTGTGACAAACTCATGTGACACTCATTCTTATGGTTAATAAATGTATTGTATGGTGTGTGTGGCAGGCTTACAATGATTGCACAAAAAAACTACATTTGAGAGTGCGCTGACCCTGGTGCTAGAAGGAGTACGCAGCTGGAGATTGAGTGTTTGAAGGAGTAGGCAGCCGGAGGTTGAATGTTTGAAGGAGTAGGCAGCCGGAGGTTGAATGTTTGAAGGAGTAGGCAGCCGGAGGTTGAATGTTTGAAGGAGTAGGCAGCTGGTAGTTGAGTGTTTGAAGGAGTAGGCAGCCGGAGGTTGAATGTTTGAAGGAGTAGGCAGCCGGAGGTTGAATGTTTGAAGGAGTAGGCAGCCGGAGGTTGAATGTTTGAAGGAGTAGGCAGCCGGAGGTTGAATGTTTGAAGGAGTAGGCAGCAGGAGGTTGAATGTTTGAAGGAGTAGGCAGCCGGAGGTTGAATGTTGGAAGGAGTAGGCAGCAGGAGGTTGAATGTTTGAAGGAGTAGGCAGCCGGAGGTTGAATGTTTGAAGGAGTAGGCAGCTGGAGGTTGAATGTTTGAAGGAGTAGGCAGCCGGAGGTTGAATGTTTGAAGGAGTAGGCAGCCGGAGGTTGAATGTTTGAAGGAGTAGGCAGCTGGAGGTTGAATGTTTGAAGGGGTAGGCAGCTGGAGGTTGAATGTTTGAAGGAGTAGGCAGCTGGAGGTTGAATGTTTGAAGGAGTAGGCAGCTGGAGATTGAATGTTTGAAGGAGTAGGCAGCTGGAGGTTGAATGTTTGAAGGAGTAGGCAGCCGGAGGTTGAATGTTTGAAGGAGTAGGCAGCCGGAGGTTGAATGTTTGAAGGAGTAGGCAGCTGGAGGTTGAATGTTTGAAGGAGTAGGCAGCCGGAGGTTGAATGTTTGAAGGAGTAGGCAGCCGGAGGTTGAATGTTTGAAGGAGTAGGCAGCCGGAGGTTGAATGTTTGAAGGAGTAGGCAGCCGGAGGTTGAATGTTTGAAGGAGTAGGCAGCAGGAGGTTGAATGTTTGAAGGAGTAGGCAGCCGGAGGTTGAATGTTTGAAGGAGTAGGCAGCAGGAGGTTGAATGTTTGAAGGAGTAGGCAGCCGGAGGTTGAATGTTTGAAGGAGTAGGCAGCCGGAGGTTGAATGTTTGAAGGAGTAGGCAGCCGGAGGTTGAATGTTTGAATGAGTAGGCAGCTGGAGGTTGAATGTTTGAAGGAGTAGGCAGCAGGAGGTTGAATGTTTGAAGGAGTAGGCAGAGGGAGGATGAATGTTTGAAGGAGTAGGCAGCTGGAGGTTGAATGTTTGAAGGAGTAGGCAGCTGGAGGTTGAATGTTTGAAGGAGTAGGCAGCCGGAGGTTGAATGTTTGAAGGAGTAGGCAGCCGGAGGTTGAATGTTTGAAGGAGTAGGCAGCCGGAGGTTGAATGTTTGAAGGAGTAGGCAGCCGGAGGTTGAATGTTTGAAGGAGTAGGCAGAGGGAGGATGAATGTTTGAAGGAGTAGGCAGCCGGAGGTTGAATGTTTGAAGGAGTAGGCAGCCGGAGATTGAATGTTTGAAGGAGTAGGCAGCAGGAGGTTGAATGTTTGAAGGGGTAGGCAGCCGGAGGTTGAATGTTTGAAGGAGTAGGCAGCTGGAGGTTGAATGTTTGAAGGAGTAGGCAGCTGGAGGTTGAATGTTTGAAGGAGTAGGCAGCCGGAGGTTGAATGTTTGAAGAAGTAGGCAGCCGGAGGTTGAATGTTTGAAGGAGTAGGCAGCTGGAGGTTGAATGTTTGAAGGAGTAGGCAGCTGGAGGTTGAATGTTTGAAGGAGTAGGCAGCCGGAGGTTGAATGTTTGAAGGGGTACGCAGCTGGAGATTGAATGTTTGAAGGAGTAGGCAGCATGAGGTTGAATGTTTGAAGGAGTAGGCAGAGGGAGGTTGAATGTTTGAAGGAGTAGGCAGGGGGAGGATGAATGTTTGAAGGAGTAGGCAGCCGGAGGTTGAATGTTTGAAGGAGTAGGCAGCTGGAGGTTGAATGTTTGAAGGAGTAGGCAGCAGGAGGTTGAATGTTTGAAGGAGTAGGCAGCAGGAGGTTGAATGTTTGAAGGGGTACGGGACTATAAAACGTTTGGGAACCACTGGTCTACCGTATCTAAAGCTTTGGCCACGTCAATGAGAATAGCAGCACAGCATCGCTTTATAACGGCCTTAATGTTGCTGGACCCCAGGAAGAGTAGCTGCTGATGGGGATCCATAGTAAATACAAACACACACTCAGTCGTTTCTCAAGGGTCGATCTCACTTTCAAAATGTGTCCTTTCCTCCTAACATCATTGAACACGACTGGGTCTGTAAATTCAATGCAGAGACTAGTCCTTTCACATCGATGTAGATCATAAAGGAGAGGAGATGAGGAAGCAAACAAAGACTATTGAGAAACACCCCTTGGGATCGGTTCACTAACTGAGGCGGAGGTATCTGATGTAGCCTGGTTGGTTGGTTCACTCTGAAGGTCTGCCAATGATCCAGCGGCACTGCTGACACTGTAGACCACAGCTGTTGCACCACAGTAGAGAAAGGGGTGTGTGTGTGTGTGTGTGGACGTGTTTCACTCTTCTTGAGGGGCCCAGAAGTCTCCACCAGAATAGTAAACAAACACAAATTTGACCAACTGGGGACATTTTGTTAGTCCCCACAAGGTTAAATGCTGTTTCTAGGGGGTTAAGGTTAGAATTACTGTTAGAATTACCTTAAGGATTAGGGTTAGTTTTAGGAGCTAGAGTTAGGTTTAGGAGCTAGGGTTAGGTTTAGGAACTAGGGTTAGAATTACTGTTAGAATTACCTTAAGGGTTAGGGTTAGTTTTAGGAGCTAGGGTTAGGTTTAGGAACTAGGGTTAGAATTACTGTTAGAATTACCTTAAGGGTTAGGGTTAGTTTTAGGAGCTAGGGTTAGGTTTAGGAGCTAGGGTTAGGTTTAGGGTTAAGGTTAGAATTACTGTTAGAATTACCTTAAGGGTTAGGGTTAGTTTTAGGAGCTAGGGTTAGGTTTAGGAGCTAGGGTTAGGTTTAGGGTTAAGGTTAGAATTACTGTTAGAATTACCTTAAGGGTTAGGGTTAGTTTTAGGAGCTAGGGTTAGGTTTAGGGTTAAGAATAGAATTACTGTTAGAATTACCTTAAGGGTTAGGGTTGGGTTAGGGGTTAGGTTCAGGGTTAGGAGCTAGGGTTAGGTTTAGGGTTAGGTTTAGGGTTATGGTTAGGGTTAGGAGCTAGGTTTAGGGTTAGGAGCTAGAGTTAGGGTTAGGTTTAAGGTTAGGGTTAGGGTTAGGAGCTAGGGTTAGGTTTAGGGTTAGGAGCTAGGGTTAGGAGCTAGAATTAGGTTAGGGTTAGGTTTAGGGTTAGGGTTAGGAGCTAGGGTTAGGTTTAGGGTTAGGAGCTAGGGGTAGGAGCTAGAATTAGGTTTAGGGTTAGGTTTAAGGTTAGGTTTTTGGGTAAAGGGTTATGGTAAGGGTCAAATTATGGGTTAGGGTTAGGTTTAGGGGTTAGGGAAAATAGGATTTTGAATGGGACTGAATTGCGTGGCCCCACAAGGTTAGCTGTCCAAGACTGTGTGTGTTTGTGTGTGTGTCCTAAGAGAGAGGAGGACTAGGTTCTCGGTGCTCCCCCAGTCTAAATGAGGCTCTGGCACAGCGTTGCTTAGTTGGTGGCCTTGTTTGCCCTTCGCTTCCACTGAAAGACGAAAACAGGAAATGCAAATGTGACAGAGAGTGAGGGGGGGGGGGGGGGCAACACTTTCTCTGATGGCATAACAGTAGAGCCATTTGACTTGACACTCAACAAATAGAATGAAGGAAATGAGAGAGAATATGCAGAGAGCAAGTATCAAGGGAAACGAGAGAGAAAGAGAGTTAGAGAGGGGGGTGGGGGATAAGCCATAAAGAAAGAGGATGAAAGAAAGAGAAAGTGAAAGGGAGAGAGAGAGAAAGGGTGAGAGAGATCAGAAAGAGAGAGAGAGAGGGAGAGATCATATTAATGTATAAATATCTCATCACTCAGAGTACCATCTTTTTGAATTACTGGGCTCTGGTGGACTCACACTGCAGATGGGTGTCTGAATACACCCTCCCCTTCTCTCCTTCTCTCCCTCCCTGTCTTCCTCTCCAACCAACCCCCTTACCCTTCTCTTCTCCCCTCTTTTTCTCCCTCTTTTTCTCCCTCGTCTTCTCGTCCCTTCCTGTCTCTCTCTCTCTTCCCCCTCCTGCCTCTCTCTTCCCCCCTCTTGCCTCTCTCTCTCCACCCCTCTTGCCTCTCTCTCTCCACCCCTCTTGCCTCTCTCTCTCCACCCCTCTTGCCTCTCTCTCTCCACCCCTCTTGCCTCTCTCTCTCCACCCCTCTTGCCTCTCTCTCTCCACCCCCCTTGCCTCTCTCTCGTCACCCCTCTTGCCTCTCTCTCTCCACCCCTCTTGCCTCTCTCTCTCCACCCCCCTTGCCTCTCTCTCGTCACCCCTCTTGCCTCTCTCTCTCCACCCCTCTTGCCTCTCTCTCTTCCCCCTCCTGCCTCTCTCTCTTCCCCCTCCTGCCTCTCTCTCTTCCACCCTCTTGCCTCTCTCTCTACACCCCTCTTGCCTCTCTCTCTACACCCCTCTTGCCTCTCTCTCTTCCCCCTCTTGCCTCTCTCTCGTCACCCCTCCTTGCCTCTCTCGTCACCCCTCCTTCCCTCTTGATAAGGATCAGATTCTATCCCTTTCTCTTACCTACCTCTCTCTCTCCCTCCTCCTTTCCTCCCCACCTTCCTGTATTCCTCTTTTCACCCTCCTTCCATCACTCCTCCAACAGCTGTGTTCTCCTGTAGTCACCACTGGCTCTAAAATAGACCATGAGTAGCCAGCCAAACTACAGGCGACTTCACATTAAACCATTTATCAACCATGTGTGAAAGATCTCCCCTGAATCCTCACCTTAGCCATTAGACTGGAAAAACACCAAACGACAAACAGTATCTAGAAGACTTGGAGCCACTTCATGCTATTCACACACACACACACGCACACGCACGCACACACACATGGACACACATACACATATACACACATACTGTACACACACACTTGGACACACATAGGCACACACACACACACACACATACACCCACACTTAGACACACACGCGTACCAATCTCCCTCTGCCCACACAATCCCTGGATCCTCTGCCTGGAAAGACAACGAGGGAGGGAGAGAGAGGAAGCGAGAAAAGAGAGATCTGAGCATGTGTTTTCGTCCACTCTAATCCACAGGGGTTGAATTCTCCATCCTCTTTAGCAAGCACACACATACACACACATACACACACACACAGACACACACATATACACACACACACACACACACACACACACACATACACACTGTTTGACAGCTGGATAGCATGTTTAAAGTCATGCCACACACATACGGCTGTCTCTGGCTGGGCCCTCTACCAAGATGAAGTGTGTGGTAAAGTAGGGCCTTGAAATGTCCAGATCAATTCATTTGGTCATACATAGGGAATGCAGCTGTCTTGGTAGAGCAGAGCAGCACTTGGTTCCCTGGAAGCAGGGCCGTGCACAGACCCCTCACAGACGCGTCGCGCAATTATTACAAGAAGAGGGGAAAGCTGACAAATCTAACGAGGAAAATATTTAGCAAAGCAATTTTGAACTGGAATAAATGCTGCACTTATTATCACCAACACAATTCATTTATTGCCGCTATCAAGCATCCCCGGGACTTTCAACCGTTTTGATCTCCGACCCCCAGAAAGGGGGGAGGGGGGTGCGAACCTGTGGCACAATGTAGCCTGTCATTACAGACACACACGATGATTCATTTTCAAAAACGCAAGAATGCCACACCGAAATAAACCGCGTTTTACGCCTGCATTTGGAGCTCAAAGGAATTGAAGTTAGCCGCCACTATTCAGTCATGATGTATATCATGTCACTTCTCTGGAGTCCAGAGCTAAATCACACACTTACCTGTAGTTGGGTTGCAGGATCGCCGTCACTTTGAAGGGCAGCCTGCCTGAGGAGGGCTCAGCCTGGGAGCCCTGTTCTTCCTCACAAATATCGGAAGACATTTCCCAGAATGCAACATCTTCATCTGCTAATAAGGAAGGTGTTACAGGCTGCTTCTCTTTAGACATGTCGCCAAAAGCCAAACTAGGTCTTTCTGGAATATTAAAATGATCAGTCAAATGGCCAGGTACCTGATACTTGTTCTGGCAGTAGTAGTCAGTAGTAGACTGCTAAACTGTGTTTCATATGGATCATATAAATGGAGGCCTAATCTGGGTTTTCCAGGCAAAACTTGAGGAAATGAATCAAGTTATTTCTGGCCACTAGTCTGGATATGCCAGATTGGCGTGCTTTTATGAACTTTTGCGTGCCAAAGCTGATGACTGGTCATTGGTCAACAATCAAGACACGCACATTTTTGGTTCTGAATATATACCAGGCGGTGTCAGAGGAAGGCCCAAAAAAATTGTCAAGACTCCAGTCACCCAAGTCAGTGACTGTTCTCTCTGCTACCACATGGCAAGCGGTACCGGAGCACCAAGTCTAGGTCCAAAAGGCTCCTTAACAGCTTCTACCCCCAAAACATAAGACGGCCACCAGACTATTTACATTGATATCCCCTTTTGTTTTTACACTGCTGCTACTGGCTGTTTATTATTCATGCATATTCACTTTACCCCTACCTGCATGTACAAACTACCTCAACTAACCTGTTCCCCCGCACACTGATTCGGTACCGGTACCCCCTGTATATAACCTCGTTATTGTTATGACATTTTCTTGTGTTACTTGATTAGATTATTTGACTTTGGTTTATTTTGTCAATATTTTCTTGAGCTGTTGGTTCAGGGCTTGTTTGTCTATTTTCTATCCTCCACTTTATTAAATAGTTGTATGGGTAGGTGGTGTTTTTAACTCAACATTAGTTGCTACCCTGGTAACCATAAAGAGTATCTCTCTTCCTCTGCCGGATAATGGAGACAGAGCTGCCAGAGTTTATGACTGGCTTGTGTGGTGTTTACAATTATTACAAGCGGTGAATGTGAGGCCATCTATGAAAGCCTAAACAGAGATCAGCCTGTCTGTGTGTGTGTGACCTCAGAGCGAGGTCCTGGGTGCTCCCTCTTTCTAAATAAGGCTCTGACACTGTGCTGTCCTTGTCAGGGGCCAAGCATAGTTTACCACACACACACACACACACACACACACACACACACACACACACACAGTGGGCTAAAATAGAATCCACCACCTCTCTGTCTGGCAAACACTCTGACAGCGCTCTGCATCCCACATCTCTACCCTTCTTTCTCTCTTTCTGTCTCTCTCTATTTCTGTCTCTCTCTCTCTTTCTGTCTCTCTCTCTCTCTTTCTGTCTCTTTCTCTACTGCTTCTCTCTCCCCCTTACACCCCCCACCCCCTCCTTCTCTCTCTGTCCTTTGTATTCCAGCCCAGTGTCACCTTACAGCCCTGTCCTACAGTGGCCCCTCCCTCATAACTCACCTGCTGGGGAGTAGAATGGCTCTGACCTGTGGCTGACCCTCAATATGTGTTTATGGAGACAGCAAGGCCGGAACGTACCATTTGAGTGGGGCCAGAGGTGTGTTATGTGAAGTTGATACAGTGTACAGTAATGGAGGGTGGTTGACTGCATTGAGATTAAGGATAATTAAGAGAGAAGGGCGGTGGGACTTTGCAGGTGTAAAATGTTATTGGTATGTTATGAAACAGAGGATATTAACTGATGAAGTACTTACTTGCTTATGACGTCTCAATGTGCCGGATGATGACCGGATGATGACCATAACGCTCTGTTGTTCATGACAGCTGGAAGCCTCCTCTGTTCTGAGGATGTTATGAAGTAGGGGATATTTACTGTGTGACCGTCACACTCACACGTCACACAGATAACACACTCCTACCAACACACATAAACAACACTCTCACACATCCCAAAACAATTCACAGCCATACACACATAAACAAGAGAAAGAGAACTAGAAGAGAGATGAGAGAGAGAGATGGAGAAATGAAGAGAGAGATTTCTTCTCAGAATGTGCTTCTGCTGTTCTATTTTGTCTGCCAACCAGCCGTCTGTCTCCTTGCTACTGTAGTTATGACTGGACCAACCAGCCGTCTGTCTCCTTGCTACTGTAGTTATGACTGGAACAACAAGCCGTCTGTCTCAGTGCTACTGTAGTTATGACTGGACCAACCAGCTGTCTGTCTGTCTCCTTGCTACTGTAGTAATGACTGGACCAACCAGCTGTCTGTCTGTCTCCTTGCTACTGTAGTAATGACTGGACCAACCAGCTGTCTGTCTTCCTCCTTGCTACTGTAGTTATGACTGGACCAACCAGCCGTCTTGCGCCTTGCTACTGTAGTTATGACTGGACCAACCAGCCATCTGTCTCAGTGCTACTGTAGTTATGACTGGACCAACCAGCTGTCTGTCTGTCTCCTTGCTACTGTAGTTATGACTGGACCAACCAGCCGTCTGTCTCCTTGCTACTGTAGTTATGACTGGACCAACCAGCTGTCTGTCTCCTTGCTACTGTAGTTATGACTGGACCAACCAGCCATCTGTCTCAGTGCTACTGTAGTTATGACTGGACCAACCAGCTGTCTGTCTCCTTGCTACTGTAGTTATGACTGGACCAACCAGCTGTCTTCCTCCTTGCTACTGTAGTTATGACTGGACCAACCAGCCATCTGTCTCAGTGCTACTGTAGTTATGACTGGACCAACCAGCCATCTGTCTCAGTGCTACTGTAGTTATGACTGGACCAACCAGCCATCTGTCTCAGTGCTACTGTAGTTATGACTGGACCAACCAGCTGTCTGTCTCCTTGCTACTGTAGTTATGACTGGACCAACCAGCCGTCTGTCTCCTTGCTACTGTAGTTATGACTGGACCAACCAGCCATCTGTCTCAGTGCTACTGTAGTTATGACTGGACCAACCAGCTGTCTGTCTGTCTCCTTGCTACTGTAGTTATGACTGGACCAACCAGCCGTCTGTCTCCTTGCTACTGTAGTTATGACTGGACCAACCAGCCGTCTGTCTCAGTGCTACTGTAGTTATGACTGGACCAACCAGCCGTCTGTCTCAGTGCTACTGTAGTTATGACTGGACCAACCAGCTGTCTGTCTGTCTCAGTGCTACTGTAGTTATGACTGGACCAACCAGCTGTCTGTCTGTCTCCTTGCTACTGTAGTTATGACTGGACCAACCAGCCGTCTTGCGCCTTGCTACTGTAGTTATGACTGGACCAACCAGCCATCTGTCTCAGTGCTACTGTAGTTATGACTGGACCAACCAGCTGTCTTCCTCCTTGCTACTGTAGTTATGACTGGACCAACCAGCCGTCTTGCGCCTTGCTACTGTAGTTATGACTGGACCAACCAGCCGTCTGTCTCAGTGCTACTGTAGTTATGACTGGACCAACCAGCCGTCTGTCTCTTTGCTACTGTAGTTATGACTGGACCAACCAGCCGTCTTGCGCCTTGCTACTGTAGTTATGACTGGATAAACAGATGAAGGGGAGAGAGAACGAGGGAATGGGAGGGGAGGAGGAGAAACATCATTTTCATCAGGATTATCGTCACATCTGTGGAAAAAGCCCCGGGCTGTGTTCCAAATGCACCCTATTCCCTATAGTGCACTGTGGGCCCTAGCCGACAGTGATAGAGTGCCATTTGGGACACAGCCCAGTGTTTACAGATTCTGAGGGCTGAGAACCAGAGGTGGCTCTCCTTCGACTCGCTCTAGCCAGGAAATGTAGGTAGGGCCTCCGCCCCCTCTCTCTGATGAATCATGTATTCGTCTACGCCGTTCCTCCCACTTGATTCAATTGTTTGTTAGCAGTGTGTTTTCACCCCACAGACGAGACGGAGTTAGAGACGTGTGTGTGTGTGTGTGTGTTTCACCGCAGGCGAGAGAAAGACAGAAATCTACTGCTATTAACCAGGAAATGTCTTGTTTGTTTATTAATAAACACATTAGAGAAGATAGCTGCAGCATGTAGCATATGTGGTTGTTTATTAATAAACACATTAGAGAAGATAGCTGTAGCATGTAGCATATGTGGTTGTTTATTCATAAGCACATTAGAGAAGATAGCTGCAGCATGTAGCATATGTGGTTGTTTATTAATAAACACATTAGAGAAGATAGCTGTAGCATGTAGCATATGTGGTTGTTTATTCATAAACACATTAGAGAAGATAGCTGTAGCATGTAGCATATGTGGTTGTTTATTCATAAACACATTAGAGAAGATAGCTGCAGCATGTAGCATATGTGGTTGTTTATTCATAAACACATTAGAGAAGATAGCTGCAGCATGTAGCATGTGTGGTTGTTTATTAATAAACACATTAGAGAAGATAGCTGTAGCATGTAGCATGTGTGGTTGTTTATTCATAAACACATTAGAGAAGATAGCTGTGTGGTTGTTTATTCATAAACACATTAGAGAAGATAGCTGTAGCATGTAGCATATGTGGTTGTTTATTCATAAACACATTAGAGAAGATAGCTGCAGCATGTAGCATGTGTGGTTGTTTATTCATAAACACATTAGAGAAGATAGCTGCAGCATGTAGCATGTGTGGTTGTTTATTAATAAACACATTAGAGAAGATAGCTGTAGCATGTAGCATGTGTGGTTGTTTATTCATAAACACATTAGAGAAGATAGCTGTGTGGTTGTTTATTCATAAACACATTAGAGAAGATAGCTGCAGCATGTAGCATATGTGGTTGTTTATTCATAAACACATTAGAGAAGATAGCTGTGTGGTTGTTTATTCATAAACACATTAGAGAAGATAGCTGTAGCATGTAGCATATGTGGTTGTTTATTCATAAACACATTAGAGAAGATAGCTGCAGCATGTAGCATATGTGGTTGTTTATTCATAAACACATTAGAGAAGATAGCTGTGTGGTTGTTTATTAATAAACACATTAGAGAAGATAGCTGTAGCATGTAGCATGTGTGGTTGTTTATTCATAAACACATTAGAGAAGATAGCTGTAGCATGTAGCATATGTGGTTGTTTATTCATAAACACATTAGAGAAGATAGCTGCAGCATGTAGCATATGTGGTTGTTTATTCATAAACACATTAGAGAAGATAGCTGCAGCATGTAGCATATGTGGTTGTTTATTCATAAACACATTAGAGAAGATAGCTGTAGCATGTAGCATATGTGGTTGTTTATTCATAAACACATTAGAGAAGATAGCTGCAGCATGTAGCATATGTGGTTGTTTATTAATAAACACATTAGAGAAGATAGCTGCAGCATGTAGCATATGTGGTTGTTTATTCATAAACACATTAGAGAAGATAGCTGTGTGGTTGTTTATTAATAAACACATTAGAGAAGATAGCTGTAGCATGTAGCATGTGTGGTTGTTTATTCATAAACACATTAGAGAAGATAGCTGTAGCATGTAGCATGTGTGGTTGTTTATTAATAAACACATTAGAGAAGATAGCTGTAGCATGTAGCATATGTGGTTGTTTATTAATAAACACATTAGAGAAGATAGCTGTAGCATGTAGCATATGTGGTTGTTTATTCATAAACACATTAGAGAAGATAGCTGTAGCATGTAGCATGTGTGGTTGTTTATTCATAAACACATTAGAGAAGATAGCTGTAGCATGTAGCATGTGTGGTTGTTTATTCATAAACACATTAGAGAAGATAGCTGTAGCATGTAGCATGTGTGGTTGTTTATTCATAAACACATTAGAGAAGATAGCTGCAGCATGTAGCATGTGTGGTTGTTTATTCATAAACACATTAGAGAAGATAGCTGTAGCATGTAGCATGTGTGGTTGTTTATTCATAAACACATTAGAGAAGATAGCTGTAGCATGTAGCATGTGTGGTTGTTTATTCATAAACACATTAGAGAAGATAGCTGCAGCATGTAGCATATGTGGTTGTTTATTCATAAACACATTAGAGAAGATAGCTGTAGCATGTAGCATGTAGCATGTAGCATATGTGGTTGTTTTTCTTGTACAATATATTTATTATTATTATTTTATTTTTTTACAATTTAACAATCATCAAAATATGACACAGATAATGCCCCGTTATTCCTTCCACCTACACAAAACACCATGCTACATGGAGGCACACCGTGCAAAACCCTTCCCTCCCCAATACAGGAACACCCCCCTCCCTCCCCTCTACCGGTATTAGCCTCTCTGATTAACAACAACAAAAGAAAGTGAATGACCTTCACATTCCATGCTAGAAAATACATTATTCAACACACATCTGCTTGCTTGGCGGAGTGTCACTCTTCCATATAATAGCTGTGCATTTATTGGCTGCAATGACTGCCAGTTTAATGAATCTGGTTTTGCTACAAATATGAACTGGTAGAACAGAGTCATCTCCATGAGGAATAAGGGAAGGATCTAGTGGTACCGTCATATTAGTGACCTGTGATAAGATCGGAATGTCTTTCCAATAATTGCTTAGTTCAGGGCAGGACAAAAACATGTGCATAAGTGTGCCCACTCCCGTTTTACACCTTGGGCAAAATGTTTAATATTTACAATTGATCTTATCCAGTCTCTCTGGTGTAAAGTAGACCCTATGTAAAAAAAAAAAATGAATTGCATCAACTTGTGCCTTGTGTTAAATGAAAGACGCTGAGCATCTAAAAAGAGCTTTCTCCATTTCTCATCCTCAAAAAATGAGACCAAGATCATCATGCCATTTCATGCAAGCTTTCAGAGGTTCATCGTTCCCCAACAGAGCTTGAAGACCAGAGTACATGTAGTAAATGAAACCTTTTACCCCTTTCCTTTCCAACCACAGTTTATCAGTTTTAGGTTTACTCATGAGCTGAATCCTACCTCCCTGCTGAGTGGCAATGTAATGTCTAACCTGTAGGTACTTGAAGAAATGCGCTTGAGGTAACTGAAAATGAGATGCCAGTTGTTGAAAGGATAGTAGTTCTCCTTCTCTTTAGAGATTACCAAATGTTTTCATTCCTTTGTTGAACCAAGAAAATGTAGTACCATCTCTCAGGGCTTTGGGTAAGATGGGGTTATTATAGAAAGGTGTTTGTTCATATATAGATCTAAGCCCTTCTGTTTGTTTACAGACTTCAATCCATATATTTGAAGGGTTTTTAATGAAAGGGTTGTTTATGAGACCTAGCAAAGCTTTAGGTGGGCTAATATAAGTACAGATGCCAATGTAGCAGGGGTCAGACACTCCTCCTCTATCTGTCTCCAAGAGGGTGAACTTGTTGTTGTATCTTGCCATATCCACACAGTTTAACTGAGATGCCCAGTAATACAACTGGATGTCAGGTAGAGTGAGTCCTCCTTTGAGTATGGTTTGCATGAAGTTGTGTGAGTGTGAGTTTCACTCTGGGGGGGTTTCCCTTTCCACGGAAATGAAGAAATCTTCCTATTAAGTTGTTTGAAAAAAACATTGGGAATAGGAAAGGGCAAGGTTTGAAAAAGGTCCAAGAATTTTGGTAATATATTCATCTTTACACAATTGACCCGCCCAATGAGAAAAATTGATAAATCCCGCCATCTATCCAATTCTTCCCCAACCTTTTTGAGAAGTGGAGTATAGTTCAGTTGATATGTCTTAATAATTTCAGAGGGAATTTGCAATCCAAGATATGTCATTTTCTGTGGTTTCCAAGAAAACAGTTGGTCTAAGATTAGGTTCTGCATAGCTGCCCTGTTACTAGGCATAATTATATTCTTCAATAGGTTTATTTTATATCCTGAAAAGGTCCCATATTCTTTCAGGATGTCAACTAATGCTCGGAGTGAAATGTCTGGTTTAGTGAGGTAAAGTAACATGTCATCGGCATATAGCGAGACCAGATGTTCAGGCCCACCTATACGAACACCATGGATGAATGGATGAGATCTAAAACCTTCTGCCAGTGGCTCTACAGCCAAAGATAAAAGGAGCGGACTAGCGGGACAACCCTGTCTTGTGCCACGTGATAGAGAGAACTGTGAGGAAACGTTTCCATTAGTCAGGATCTGAGCTACCGGACATTTGTACAGTAATCTAATCAGACCTACATACTTAGGTCCAATATTCATCCTCTGTAAAATTTCAAACAGGTAGTTCCATTCTATGTGGTCAAAAGCTTTTTCCGCATCTAATGAAGCCGCCACTACAGATTCCTGGTCATTCTCTACATAACGCATAATATTAAATAATCTTCTGATATTATCAGGAATTGAGCGGTTTCTTACAAAGCATGTTTGGTCCATATCAACCAAGTCCGGAAGAAAATTATCCAGTCTAAGAGCGATGAGTTTCGCAAGAATCTTGAATATGAAGTGTTCAATAGAGATATTCGTCTATACGAACCACAAAGCAGAGGATCTTTCCCAGGTTTGACCAAACTGTGACCAGTGCCTGTTCAAGTGTGTCTGGGAGCTTTTCTGTCTCTATGGCATAATTAAACATACTGCAAAGAGGTTCAATTAGTTTGGGTAAAAAGGATCGATAGAAATCAATAGGGAATCCGTCTAACCCTGGTGATTTCCCCCCAGCGGTGTTGAAAATGGATTCCCTCATTTCCTCTGACGTAATCTCTTTCTCCAAGTTCTCTCTATCCTCATCAGTTAAAGTTTGTACATTGAGTTGGTTCAAAAACCCATGCATTGTGGCAGGGGCATCCCCTTCAGACTTGTACAATGTTTCATAAGACTCGCTGAAGACTAGATTAATTTCCTCAGGACTGTGAACAACTGTGTTATTGGGTAGCTTAATAGAGCTGATAACTCTACTTGCATCCTCTCGTCTTATCTGCCAAGCAAGCAACTTTCCTGCTTTATCTCCATGTTCATAGTAGTTTTGTTTTGTTCTCCTAAGAGCATTTTCCACTTTATGGATCGCCAGTGTGTTATATTCCAATCGCTTTGAGTCTAATTTTTGTAGAGTTGAGTCGTCAAATGTTACACTGTGTTCATTTTCCAGATCTCTGATTTCATTCTCCAACAAATTTACTTGAGCCTTATACATCTTACTTGCACCTGAACTAAAGGATATGATTTGCCCCCTCAGATATGCAAGGAGAGCTTCCCATAAAATTAGGGGGGAGGCAGAGTTGTTATTGGTGCTAAAAAATATGTCTATATGAGTGTTGAGAAATGTTACAAATGTGGGATTATTTAGTAAGTATGTGCCAAACCTCCATCTTCTTGAGGGTGGCTGTGCTCTACTGACTGGTACTGAAGTCAGCAGGGCAGAATGATCTGATATACATCTTGGTAAGTACTTACACCCAGTAGTTAAACTTCCCTTGGCTGCAGGAATACAAAATAAGTCCATTATAGAGTAACTGTTATGGACATGGGAGTAAAATGAGTATTCTTTAACCTTTTGCTTGTGAAATCTCCATAAGTCTACAAGTTCAAAGTGTTTCATTTCTGCTTTTAACATTTTAGCTGCCTGTGTGAGGTTGATACTATTAGAGGAAGATCTATCACTGGAAGGGTCCAGTACCAAGTTAAAAACCCCTGCCATTATTATCTCTGATGATGGGCACGTAAACTTCTAAAAGATGTCTTGGTAAAATGTAGGATCCTCATGGTTAGGCCCATACACATTCACAATGGTAATGGGCTCCATGTTAATGAAACCTTAAATGATCGCAAACCTACCCCCTTTGTCATTAATCTGAGATTGTATCTGAAAGGCGCAATGCTTATTAATGAGTATGGCCACCCCTCTTGCCTGAGAGGTGAAAGATGAATAGTACACTTGGCACACCCACTCTCTCTTCAGTTTATCATGCTCAGTCAGTCGGGTGTGTCTCCTGAAGAAGAGCTATATCAACCTCATGCTGCTTTAGATAATTCAGAATGTGTTTGCGCTTGACTGGGCATTTAGTACCCCTAATGTTAAGTGACTGGGCATTTAGTACCCCTAATGTTAAGTGACTGGGCATTTAGTACCCCTAATGTTAAGTGACTGGGCATTTAGTACCCCTAATGTTAAGTGACTGGGCATTTAGTACCCTAATGTTAAGTGACTGGGAATTTAGTACCCCTAATGTTAAGTGACTGGGCATTTAGTACCCTAATGTTAAGTGACTGGGCATTTAGTACCCCTAATGTTAAGTGTCATAACTGTATAGTTATTAGGTGCCAACATCTTTAAATAAAAAAATAAATAGAGAAAAGGAAATGAACAAAATAGCTTTGAGTAAATATAATGTGTACAAAATGAAATGATGAAAGTATAACGTAGTAAACATCTCGTGAGCTGAAAACCTGACCCTACCACAAACCCACCCAACCCCCTCCCCATCTGAGGGAGTTAAAGAACCCATATCCTTAGACGCTAGTCTTTAAGCTAGATCTACCTGCTATGCGTAGAATCGCTCGAATTAGGTTCTAAATTCTAAATTATATGTATATGGAATTAGAAGTGCATTGACTGTTCCTTGTAGCATGGAAATATTGTTAGTCAATATGGTCTTCGTGGAGTTTATCGACCAGTACATACATTTTGCTGAGGCGTTCAGAAAGTGTCTCTTGGATCTTTGTTATACCCGTGTCCATCTCCATTCTGAACCATGCTGGTGCTTCTTCCGAGTTAGCATCCGCCGAGGCCAAAGAAGGACTGTCAGAGAGGGGCATTTCTTCATGCCTCGTCTGAGGCTTTGACATATTGGGCATATTTTATGTGTCTCAAAATGCCTTAAAATTGTTTGAAAGTTCGAGGACACTATGCAGACACGTCTTGTTAGAGCGTGTGTGTGTAGGGGGGAGAGGCGGGTTGTGTGTGTGTGGGAGTAGTACAATCTGACTGAGGATTCTGGTATAAAAGGTGGCTATTTCCAAATTCTTTCCATGTTTGGGTACCTTTTACCTGACCTTCAACAACTCCTCAGGTTTGGTCAACAAGGGACATGCAGCTTATCTTTTGTCAGGCTCTCCTCTTTCCCTGGGACATAGTTTATTACACAACACAATGCTGGTCTGGTCATTTTACAGCCAACACTGAAGGAGGAGGAAGAAGAAATGGAACACTGAGAGGAGACTATAGGGGTGTGACCACTGACCAGGTTACTCAGTGGAACACTGAGAGTAGACTATAGGGGTGTGACCACTGACCAGGTTACACTATGGAACACTGAGAGGTGACTATAGTGGTGTGACCACTGACCAGGTTACTCAGTGGAACACTGAGAGTAGACTATAGGGGTGTGACCACTGACCAGGTTACTCAGTGGAACACTGAGAGTAGACTATAGGGGTGTGACCACTGACCAGGTTACTCAGTGGAACACTGAGAGTATACTATAGGGGTGTGACCACTGACCAGGTTACACTATGGAACACTGAGAGGAGACTATAGTGGTGTGACCACTGACCAGGTTACTCAGTGGAACACTGAGAGTATACTATAGGGGTGTGACCACTGACCAGATTACACTATGGAACACTGAGAGGAGACTATAGGGGTGTGACCACTGACCAGGTTACTCAGTGGAACACTGAGAGTAGACTATAGGGGTGTGACCACCGACCAGATTACACTATGGAACACTGAGAGTAGACTATAGGGGTGTGACCACTGACCAGGTTACTCAGTGGAACACTGAGAGTAGACTATAGGGGTGTGACCACTGACCAGGTTACTCAGTGGAACACTGAGAGGAGACTATAGGGGTGGGACCACTGACCAGGTTACTCAGTGGAACACTGAGAGGAGACTATAGTGGTGTGACCACTGACCAGGTTACACTATGGAACACTGAGAGGAGACTATAGTGGTGTGACCACTGACCAGGTTACTCAGTGGAACACTGAGAGTAGACTATAGGGGTGTGACCACTGACCAGGTTACTCAGTGGAACACTGAGAGTAGACTATAGGGGTGTGACCACTGACCAGGTTACTCAGTGGAACACTGAGAGTATACTATAGGGGTGTGACCACTGACCAGGTTACACTGTGGAACACTGATAGTAGACTATAGGGGTGTGACCACTGACCAGATTACACTATGGAACACTGAGAGTAGACTATAGGGGTGTGACCACTGACCAGGTTACTCAGTGGAACACTGCCCATTGGTGTTCATGTGATAGGAATATCAGGGTTGTTGTTTCAGAGAAGACATACGTCATTGGCATCTATGTACTGTAAGGGACTATTCCCAGGACCACCCAAACATAAAATGTATGCCTGCGTGACTGTAAGTCACTTTGTGTGAAAGCGTCTGCTAAATGCCATATGTATTATTGTGTGACCTGGGTGTGACCAGGCACTCTAAGGGACGCTGAACACTACCCACTGGTGCTAGAGAGAAACAATATCAGGTGTGTTGTTCCTAATCTGTCACTGACAACATGGGCATAAAACCAAAAATACAGGACGTATTGTAACTTGACATCACTGTCATTATTTATACATGTGTTGTTTGGGAAGATCAGGTGAGAGGAGATCCTGTGTCTCTGACTGGTTCGGAGTTGGTTGAATCTGGCAGGATACGGGTGGAGGGTGTGTGTGTGTATACACGTACGTACGTGCGTGTGTTTCAGAAGGTTTTTCCCATGTGGGTCAGTGAAGGAGTCTCTCTCTCTCTCAGCACCAGATATCAATCTCTTGGGTTTGGCTTGTGAAGGTAGGCATCACAGTTTAATCTGTAGTGTTGCCAAAGACTGAAGAACAGCAGCGTTGTTCTAACAGTGAATGGCTAGCTGTCTTTCCACCCGCTATGAAGATTGAGACGGTATTGACTTGTGAAGGTAGGCGTCACACACAGCTGTCATGTTATACGCTTATAGGCCAGTGTATCGTTACTTCTGAACAGCAACGCTGTTGTACTGTAACAGTGAATAGACATGTTTGTAGGAGTGTTATGTTATGGTATCACTGAAGTCAGTGTAGGCTGCTGAGGGGAGAATGGCTCATAATAATGGCTGGAACGGAGCGAATGGAATGGCATCACACATGGAAACCATGTGTTTGATGTATTTGCAAACTATTACAGACTACAAAGGGAAGCACAGCCGCAAGCTGCCCAGTGACACGAGTCTACCAGACGAGCTACATTACTTCTATGCTCGCTTTGGGGCAAGTAACACTGAAGCATGCATGAGAGCATCAGCTGTTCTGGACGACTGTGTGACCACGCTCTCCGTAGCTGATGTGAATAAGACCTTTAGACAGGTCAACACTCACAAGGACACAAGGCCAGACGGATTACGAGGACGTGTACTCCAAGCATGCGCTGACCAACTGGCAAGTGTCTTCACTGACAATTTCAACCTGTCCCTGACTGAGTCTGTAATGTTTCAAGCAGACCACAATAGTCCCTGTGCCCAAGAGCACTAAGGTTACCTACCTAAAGTACTACGACCCTAAGCACTCACGTCTGTAGCCATGAAGTGCTTTGAAACACCATTATCTCAGACACTCTGGACCCACTCCAATTTGCATACCGCCCCAACAGATCCACAGATGATGCAATCTCTATTGCACTCAACACTGCCCTTTCCCACCTGGACAAAAGGAACACCTATGTGAGAATGCTATTCACTGATTACAGCTTAGCGTTCAACACCATAGTACCCTTAATGCTCGTCACTAAGCTAAGGACACTGGGACTAAACACCTCCCTCTGCAACTGGATCCTGGACTTCCTGACGGACCGCCCACAGGTGGTAAGTGTAGGTAACAACACATCCGCCACACTGATCCTCAACACGGGGGCCCCTCAGGGGTGTGTTCTCAGTCCCCTCCTGTACTCCCTGTTCACTCATGACTGCATGTCCAGGCATGACTCCAACACCATCATCAAGTTTTCTGATGACACAACAGTGGTAGGCCTGATCACCGACAACGATGAGACAGCCTATAGGGAGGAGGTCAGAGACCTGGCCATGTGGTGCCAGGACAACAACCTCTCCCTCAATGTGATCAAGACAAAGGAGATGATTGGGGACTACAGGAAAAGGAGGACCGAGCACGCCCCCATTCTCATAGATGGGGCTGTAGTGGAGTAGGTTGAGAGCTTCAAGTTCCTTAACGTCCACATCACCAACAAACTATCCTGGTCCAATCACACTAAGACAGTCGTGAAGAGGGCACAACAAAGCCTATTCCCCCTCAGGAGATGGAAAAGATTTGGCCTGGTTCCTCAGATCCTCAAAAGGTTTTACAGCTGCGCTATCGAGTGTATCCTGACTGGTTGTATCACTGCCTGGTACGGCAACTGCTCGGACTCCCACCGCAAGGCACTACAGAGGGTAGTGCGTACGGCCTGGTACATATCCGGGACCAAGCTTCCTAACATCCAGGACCTCTATACCAGGCGGTGTCAGAGGAAGGGCCACATTGCAAGCATTACCGGAGCACCAAGTCAAAGGTCAAAAAGGGTTCTTGACAGCTTCTACCCCAAATAAAATAACATGTATTTATATAGCCCTTCTTACATCAGCTGATATCTCAAAGTGCTGTACAGAAACCCAGCCTAAAACCCCAAACAGCAAGCAATGCAGGTGTAGAAGCACGGTGGCTAGGAAAAACTCCCTAGAAAGTTAAAAACCTAGGACGAAACCTAGAGAGGATCCAGGCTATGAGAGGTGGCCAGTCCTCTTCTGGCTGTGCCGGCTGGAGATTATAACAGAACATGGCCTAGATGTTCAAATGTTCATAAATGACCCGCATGGTCAGCAGCACGGCCAGGTGGACTGGGGACAGCAAGGTGTCATCATGCCAGGTAAGCCTGAGGCATGGTCCTAGGGCTCAGTTTACCTTAGAGAAAGAGAGAAAGAAAGAGAGAAAGAAAGAGAGAATTAGAGAGAGCATACTTAAATTCACACAGGACACTGGATAAGACAGGAGAAATTCTCCAGATATAACAAACTGACCCTAGTCCCCCGACACATAAACTACTGCAGCATAAATACTGGAGGCTGAGACAGGAGGGGTCAGGAGACACTGCGGCCCCACCCCCCCTTTTACGCTGCTGCTACTCTTTGTTTATGATCTATGCATAGTCACTTTAAATCTACCTACATGTACATATTACCTCAATTACCCCGACCAACCGGTGCCCCAGCACATTGACTCTGTACCGGTACCCCCTGTATATAACCTCGCTATTGTTACTTTATTGCAGCTGTTTAATTATTTGTTACTTTTATTTTCATTTTTCTTGTTCTTAAAACTGCATTGGTGGTTAAGGGCCTCACTGTATTCGGCACATGTGACAAATACCATTCCGCTTATTCCACTCCAGCCATTACCATGAGCCCGTCCTCCCCAATTCCCCAACTGGTAGGGGGAGCACTCGCACTCCCCCTACTGTATTACCTTATGCTTCACCCCCAGGACAATGGAAACAATAGACGAAACAAGATATACACAAAGCAAGCGTTTTACTTCAGAATTATCAGCTAGATATGTAAATTGGAATGATCTAGCTAACCAGCTAGTTTAATTTGCAAAAATGACCTGAAACTAATGTTATGCAATGTAGATGAACATTTTTCATGGGTGGCTACCAATTCTTCAGGGCTAGCTAGATAGCCAGTTATCCCTATTGACTTACTATGGACTTAATGTTACAGCACTCATTCACTGAACCGTCTTCCAGCCAGGACAACAATGGCAATAGAGACGAAACAAGATACACACAAAGCAAACGTTTTCATAACTATATGTTAGTGGCTATCTGGCAAGCTCACAGTACTAGTAGCTAGCCTTATTGACTTATAATGGGCTTGCTTTTAGGGTACGTAGCAGGTAAACATGCCAAAATTAACACAGCATGTATTTATTAACGTATCAAGCTAAAATATTGTAGTCAGGAAACATACAGTGCCTTGCGAAAGTATTCGGCCCCCTTGAACTTTGCGACCTTTTGCCACATTTCAGGCTTCAAACATAAAGATATAAAACTGTATTTTTTTGTGAAGAATCAACAACAAGTGGGACACAATCATGAAGTGGAACGACATTTATTGGATATTTCAAACTTTTTTAACAAATCAAAAACTGAAAAATTGGGCGTGCAAAATTATTCAGCCCCTTTACTTTCAGTGCAGCAAACTCTCTCCAGAAGTTCAGTGAGAATCTCTGAATGATCCAATGTTGACCTAAATGACTAATGATGATAAATACAATCCACCTGTGTGTAATCAAGTCTCCGTATAAATGCACCTGCACTGTGATAGTCTCAGAGGTCCGTTAAAAGCGCAGAGAGCATCATGAAGAACAAGGAACACACCAGGCAGGTCCGAGATACTGTTGTGAAGAAGTTTAAAGCCGGATTTGGATACAAAAAGATTTGCCAAGCTTTAAACATCCCAAGGAGCACTGTGCAAGCGATAATATTGAAATGGAAGGAGTATCAGACCACTGCAAATCTACCAAGACCTGGCCGTCCCTCTAAACTTTCAGCTCATACAAGGAGAAGACTGATCAGAGATGCAGCCAAGAGGCCCATGATCACTCTGGATGAACTGCAGAGATCTACAGCTGAGGTGGGAGACTCTGTCCATAGGACAACAATCAGTCGTATATTGCACAAATCTGGCCTTCATGGAAGAGTGGCAAGAAGAAAGCCATTTCTTAAAGATATCCATAAAAAGTGTTGTTTAAAGTTTGCCACAAGCCACCTGGGAGACACCAAACATGTGGAAGAAGGTGCTCTGGTCAGATGAAACCAAAATGGAACTTTTTGGCAACAATGCAAAACATTATGTTTGGCGTAAAAGCAACACAGCTGAACACACCATCCCCACTGTCAAACATGGTGGTGGCAGCATCATGGTTTGGGCCTGCTTTTCTTCAGCAGGGACAGGGAAGATGGTTAAAATTGATGGGAAGATGGATGGAGCCAAATACAGGACCATTCTGGAAGAAAACCTGATGGAGTCTGCAAAAGACCTGAGACTGGGACGGAGATGTGTCTTCCAACAAGACAATGATACAAAACATAAAGCAAAATCTACAATGGAATGGTTCAAAAATAAACATATCCAGGTGTTAGAATGGCCAAGTCAAAGTCCAGACCTGAATCCAATCGAGAATCTGTGGAAAGAACTGAAAACTGCTGTTCACAAATGCTCTCCATCCAACCTCACTGAGCTCGAGCTGTTTTGCAAGGAGGAATGGGAAAAAATGTCAGTCTCTCGATGTGCAAAACTGATAGAGACATACCCCAAGCGACTTACAGCTGTAATCGCAGCAAAAGGTGGCTCTACAAAGTATTAACTTAAGGGGGCTGAATAATTTTGCACGCCCAATTTTTCAGTTTTTGATTTGTTAAAAAGGTTTGAAATATCCAATAAATGTCGTTCCACTTCATGATTGTGTCCCACTTGTTGTTGATTCTTCACAAAAAAATACAGTTTTATATCTTTATGTTTGAAGCCTGAAATGTGGCAAAAGGTCTCAAAGTTCAAGGGGGCCGAATACTTTCGCAAGGCACTGTATGAGATGTGAATAGTCAGCATTTCATTCCGAAGTCGGAGGGTGTTTCTCAAAATGCTACCGTGCTGCGAGCTGGAGCACGGGGGGGGGGGGGGGGGGGGGGGGGGGGGGGGTCGGAGTACGATTCCAAATCAACGTATGCCAAACGGAGCATGGGGGGGTCGGAGTATGAGTCCAAATCAAAGTATGCAAAACGGAGCACGGGGGGGTCGGAGTACGAGTCCAAATCAAAGTATGTGAAACGGAGCACGGGGGGGTCTGAGTACGAGTCCAAATCAAAGTATGTGAAACGGAGCACGGGGGGGTCGGAGTACGAGTCCAAATCAAAGTATGTGAAACGGAGCACGGGGGGGTCGGAGTACGAGTCCAAATCAAAGTATGTGAAACGGAGCACGGGGGGGTCGGAGTATGAGTCCAAATCAAAGTATGTGAAACGGAGCACGGAAGGCACTACTCCGTTTGTACCTATTTTTGAAGCATGCATCGATGCTTCAACAGAAAGTTTGCAAAGAAATATGACTCAATCACGTTAAAAAAAATATGCAACATTTCTTGAAATCCGTGGCGGCAATTATTTGAGCAAGAGAAAACACACTCAGTAGTGTACAGTGCAAAGTAAATGGGCAAATTCCATTTGGGAATGATGACAGAGGCTGATGAGAGATATTCCCAGAGTGGGATTGGGAACGTGGCCACGGTCCCATGGAACACCAGACCTTCTGTCTACGGTCACACCCACGCACACACACACACACGCACGCACTGAATTCCAGGTGGATGTTTAGAGAGAGAAAGAGAGAGAGAGAGAGAGAGAGAGAGAGAGAGGAAGAGGGAGAGAGAGAGAGAGAGACAGGGAGAGAGAGAGAGAGACAGGGAGAGAGAGAGAGAGAGAGAGAGACAGGTAGAGAGAGATGATTAGAGAGCATGGTTTATGAACTGGACAGATTCTGCTAGCAACACTCCTCTACTTGGAAGGTGTTCAAATGAGAGAGAGAGAGAGAGAATGATTCACCCAGGTCTGGACCTGTCCAGGTACACTGACTCACTGTGTTGGCATGATACAGTTAGGGTAGATTAGCTTACAGTCATTCATTGTATGAAGATTTTAAAGTGCTGTTCTCAGCCGTAATATAGAGGTCTTTGTACATGATGTATTACCTGACATGACCCTAATGCTGTTAATGATTAGATAGGAGGCTTTGTCTTGGTTGAACTAAGGCCTGTAATCACTTCTCTCAGAAGCTTTAAAAATGTCACTAGAATGATTGGATAGGAGGCTTATTGTTAGTTGGAAGCTTTTAAGATGTCCTGTCTCTCTGCAGCTGTCTCAACCCAATACTCACACTATCATCAGTCATTCTACCAATGCTGGTATATGGCCCTCATTCTGTATTTAGAAGAGAACAAGCGGTTTATGACTTGGTTGGTTATGACTTGCTTATTTGCTTTTTTTTTACCAAGGCAAGTCATTTAAGAACAAACTCTTATTTTCAATGACGTCCTAGGAACAGCGGGTTAACTGGTCTAGGAACAGCGGGTTAACTGTCTGTTCAGGGGCAGAACGACAGATGTTTACCTTGTCAGCTCAGGGATTCGATTTTGCAACCTTTCGGTTACTAGTCCAACGCTCTAACCACTAGGCTACCTGCTGCCCCTTATGACTTGTGGGTGTGTGGGGGAAGACTGTTACTGCCCCTTATGACCTGTGGGTGTGTGGGGGAAGACTGTTACTGCCCCTTATTTTTATTTCACCTTTATTTAACCAGGTAGGCAAGTTGAGAACAAGTTCTCATTTACAATTGCGACCTGGCCAAGATAAAGCAAAGCAGTTCGACACATACAATGACCTGTGGATGTGTGGAGGAAGACTGTTACTGCCCCTTATGACCTGTGGATGTCTGGAGGAAGACTGCTACTGCCCCTTATGACCTGTGGGTGTGTGGGGGAAGACTGTTACTGCCCCTTATGACCTGTGGGTGTGTGGGGGAAGACTGTTACTGCCCCTTATGACCTGTGGATGTGTGGAGGAAGACTGTTACTGCCCCTTATGACCTGTGGGTGTGTGGGGGAAGACTGTTACTGCCCCTTATGACCTGTGGATGTGTGGAGGAAGACTGTTACTGCCCCTTATGACCTGTGGGTGTGTGGGGGAAGACTGTTACTGCCCCTTATGACCTGTGGATGTGTGGAGGAAGACTGTTACTGCCCCTTATGACCTGTGGATGTGTGGAGGAAGACTGTTACTGCCCCTTATGACCTGTGGATGTGTGGTGGAAGACTGTTACTGCCCCTTATGACCTGTGGGTGTGTGGGGGAAGACTGTTACTGCCCCTTATGACCTGTGGATGTGTGGAGGAAGACTGTTACTGCCCCTTATGACCTGTGGGTGTGTGGGGGAAGACTGTTACTGCCCCTTATGACTTGTGGGTGTGTGGGGGAAGACTGTTACTGCCCCTTATGACTTGTGGGTGTGTGGGGGAAGACTGTTACTGCCCCTTATGACCTGTGGGTGTGTGGGGGAAGACTGTTACTGCCCCTTATGACCTGTGGGTGTGTGGGGGAAGACTGTTACTGCCCCTTATGACCTGTGGGTGTGTGGGGGAAGACTGTTACTGCCCCTTATGACCTGTGGATGTGTGGAGTAAGACTGTTGCTGCCCCTTATGACCTGTGGGTGTGTGGGGGAAGACTGTTGCTGCCCCTTATGACCTGTGGGTGTGTGGGGGAAGACTGTTGCTGCCCCTTATGACCTGTGGGTGTGTGGGGGAAGACTGTTGCTGCCCCTTATGACCTGTGGGTGTGTGGGGGAAGACTGTTGCTGCCCCTTATGACCTGTGGGTGTGTGGGGGAAGACTGTTGCTGCCCCTTATGACCTGTGGGTGTGTGGGGGAAGACTGTTACTGCCCCTTATGACCTGTGGGTGTGTGGGGGAAGACTGTTACTGCCCCTTATGACCTGTGGGTGTGTGGGGGAAGACTGTTGCTGCCCCTTATGACCTGTGGGTGTGTGGGGGAAGACTGTTGCTGCCCCTTATGACCTGTGGGTGTGTGGGGAAAGACTGTTGCTGCCCCTTATGACCTGTGGGTGTGTGGGGGAAGACTGTTACTGCCCCTTATGACCTGTGGGTGTTTGGAGGAAGACTGTTGCTGCCCCTTATGACCTGTGGGTGTGTGGGGGAAGACTGTTGCTGCCCCTTATGACCTGTGGGTGTGTGGGGGAAGACTGTTACTGCCCCTTATGACCTGTGGGTGTGTGGAGGAAGACTGTTACTGCCCCTTATGACCTGTGGGTGTGTGGGGGAAGACTGTTACTGCCCCTTATGACCTGTGGGTGTGTGGAGGAAGACTGTTGCTGCCCCTTATGACCTGTGGGTGTGTGGAGGAAGACTGTTGCTGCCCCTTATGACCTGTGGGTGTGTGGGGGAAGACTGTTGCTGCCCCTTATGACCTGTGGGTGTGTGGAGGAAGACTGTTGCTGCCCCTTATGACCTGTGGGTGTGTGGGGGAAGACTGTTGCTGCCCCTTATGACCTGTGGGTGTGTGGAGGAAGACTGTTGCTGCCCCTTATGACCTGTGGGTGTGTGGGGGAAGACTGTTACTGCCCCTTATGACCTGTGGGTGTGTGGGGGAAGACTGTTACTGCCCCTTATGACCTGTGGGTGTGTGGGGGAAGACTGTTGCTGCCCCTTATGACCTGTGGGTGTGTGGAGGAAGACTGTTGCTGCCCCTTATGACCTGTGGGTGTGTGGGGGAAGACTGTTACTGCCCCTTATGACCTGTGGGTGTGTGGGGGAAGACTGTTACTGCCCCTTATGACCTGTGGGTGTGTGGGGGAAGACTGTTACTGCCCCTTATGACCTGTGGGTGTGTGGGGGAAGACTGTTACTGCCCCTTATGACCTGTGGGTGTGTGGAGGAAGACTGTTGCTGCCCCTTATGACCTGTGGGTGTGTGGGGGAAGACTGTTACTGCCCCTTATGACCTGTGGGTGTGTGGGGGAAGACTGTTGCTGCCCCTTATGACCTGTGGGTGTGTGGAGGAAGACTGTTGCTGCCCCTTATGACCTGTGGGTGTGTGGGGGAAGACTGTTACTGCCCCTTATGACCTGTGGGTGTGTGGGGGAAGACTGTTACTGCCCCTTATGACCTGTGGGTGTGTGGGGGAAGACTGTTGCTGCCCCTTATGACCTGTGGGTGTGTGGGGGAAGACTGTTACTGCCCCTTATGACCTGTGGGTGTGTGGAGGAAGACTGTTGCTGCCCCTTATGACCTGTGGGTGTGTGGGGGAAGACTGTTACTGCCCCTTATGACCTGTGGGTGTGTGGAGGAAGACTGTTACTGCCCCTTATGACCTGTGGGTGTGTGGAGGAAGACTGTTACTGCCCCTTATGACCTGTGGGTGTGTGGAGGAAGACTGTTGCTGCCCCTTATGACCTGTGGGTGTGTGGAGGAAGACTGTTACTGCCCCTTATGACCTGTGGGTGTGTGGAGGAAGACTGTTACTGCCCCTTATGACCTGTGGGTGTGTGGGGGAAGACTGTTGCTGCCCCTTATGACCTGTGGGTGTGTGGGGGAAGACTGTTACTGCCCCTTATGACCTGTGGGTGTGTGGAGGAAGACTGTTGCTGCCCCTTATGACCTGTGGGTGTGTGGGGGAAGACTGTTGCTGCCCCTTATGACCTGTGGGTGTGTGGGGGAAGACTGTTGCTGCCCCTTATGACCTGTGGGTGTGTGGGGGAAGACTGTTGCTGCCCCTTATGACCTGTGGGTGTGTGGAGGAAGACTGTTACTGCCCCTTATGACCTGTGGGTGTGTGGGGGAAGACTGTTACTGCCCCTTATGACCTGTGGGTGTGTGGGGGAAGACTGTTACTGCCCCTTATGACCTGTGGGTGTGTGGGGGAAGACTGTTACTGCCCCTTATGACCTGTGGGTGTGTGGAGGAAGACTGTTACTGCCCCTTATGACCTGTGGGTGTGTGGGGGAAGACTGTTACTGCCCCTTATGACCTGTGGGTGTGTGGAGGAAGACTGTTACTGCCCCTTATGACCTGTGGGTGTGTGGAGGAAGACTGTTGCTGCCCCTTATGACCTGTGGGTGTGTGGAGGAAGACTGTTACTGCCCCTTATGACCTGTGGGTGTGTGGGGGAAGACTGTTACTGCCCCTTATGACCTGTGGGTGTGTGGAGGAAGACTGTTACTGCCCCTTATGACCTGTGGGTGTGTGGAGGAAGACTGTTACTGCCCCTTATGACCTGTGGGTGTGTGGGGGAAGACTGTTGCTGCCCCTTATGACCTGTGGGTGTGTGGGGGAAGACTGTTGCTGCCCCTTATGACCTGTGGGTGTGTGGAGGAAGACTGTTGCTGCCCCTTATGACCTGTGGGTGTGTGGGGGAAGACTGTTGCTGCCCCTTATGACCTGTGGGTGTGTGGAGGAAGACTGTTGCTGCCCCTTATGACCTGTGGGTGTGTGGAGGAAGACTGTTGCTGCCCCTTATGACCTGTGGGTGTGTGGGGGAAGACTGTTACTGCCCCTTATGACCTGTGGGTGTGTGGAGGAAGACTGTTGCTGCCCCTTATGACCTGTGGATGTCTGGAGGAAGACTGTTACTGCCCCTTATGACCTGTGGGTGTGTGGAGGAAGACTGTTGCTGCCCCTTATGACCTGTGGGTGTGTGGGGGAAGACTGTTGCTGCCCCTTATGACCTGTGGGTGTGTGGGGGAAGACTGTTACTGCCCCTTATGACCTGTGGGTGTGTGGGGGAAGACTG
>NC_048577.1:9257329-9307329 GCF_013265735.2 Oncorhynchus mykiss | reverse complement strand
TTGGATTGACTTACCTGACCTAATACTCTCTTAATGTGTAGAAGTGTAAAAGCCACCTGGGTGGTGAAGCTGGGCGGCCATTTTGGTCCGTACGGTAGGACTCACCTTACATAAGCTATTGTGATGGAGCCACAAGGAGATTAGTTGCATGGCCTTGCTGATTGACACGAGAGCCATCAGTGGTGATTGCTGTGACGCAAGTGGAAAAAAATGGTTGATGTGATGGGTTTGGAAATAAGTATTGTGTTGTTGGTGATCTTATTGATTGTTGCACACATACCGTTAGTGTGCTCACACACACACACACACACTCTCACACACACTCTCACACACACACACACACACACACACACACACACACACACACACACACACACACACACACACACACACACACACACACACACACACACACACACACACACACACACACACACACACACACACACTCGTCCTTGACTGTCTTTGTCTGTCTGTTTGTCTGACTAGGGGTAATTACATCTGAACGTGGAGGTACATGGGTAAAATCACTGGGGAAGCCAGGCCAGAAAACAAAGACATATTACAATCTATGTGTTGTGATCATTGTGTTGTTTGCTCTATAGCCTGTTAGTTCATATGCCTTGACATCGTGATATATGGGCCTAAAGGACGAGACGATAAGAAGACACAGTGGCAGAATAAATTCAACCACACCTTTGTTTCATCACAAAACCGTAGGGCAACATCTGTCTGGTGAAGTCCACCAAGCATTTAGCCTGTAACAAACAGTAACACCACCTACAGCAGGGTCCAGTAGGATAATGTTCCCCACATTTTCAGACCACTAAACAACTATTGATTTAGAACCACAGGGAGTCACCGCTAGTCGCACGGAAAACAGGAGCTGCCTCCACTATTCCAGCACCATTTACACTTCAACATTTCAACATCATCAAATCACCTCTGCTTCATCTAATACAGTGACAGCTAAAAGATACCAAAAACAATGTAGTCCAATCAACGTAAGCTACACTGAAAACATATTTAAACACAGCATGTAAAGTGTTGGTTCTATATTTCAGGAGCTGAAATAAAGGATCCCAGAAATGTTCATACACACTAAAAGCTTATTTCTCTCAAATGTTGTGAACACGTGTTTTTACCTCCCTGTTAGTGAGCATTTCTCCTGTCCAAGATAATCCATCCACCTGACAGGTGTGGCATATCAAGAAGCTGATTCAACAGCATGATCATTACACAGCTGCACCTTGTGCTGTGGACAATAAAAGGCCACTCTATGTGCAGTTTTGTCACACAAGACAATGCTACAGATGTCTCATGTCTCAAGTTTTGAGGAAGCGTGCAATTGACATGCTGACTGCAGGAATGTCCACCAGAGCTGTTGCCGGAGAATTGAATGTTCTGAAACAAAGCTGAAAATGTCCCAGTTCTTCCATGGCCTGCATACTCACCAGACATGTCATCCATTGAGCATGCTGGGATGCTCTGGATTGATGTGTATGACAATTTATGGACAATGAACACAACTGCATTTTATCAATGGCAATTTGAATGAACAGAGATACCGGGACAAGATCCTGAGGCCCATTGTCCTGCCATTCATCTGCCGCCATTACCTCATGTTTCAGCATGATAACGCACAGCCCCATGTTGCAAGGATCTGTACACAATTCCTGGAAGCTGAAAATGTCTCAGTTCTTCCCTGGCCTGCATAGTCACCAGACATGTCACACGTCGGCATTTTTGGGATGCCTTGGATCGACAGCATGCTCCAGTTCCCGCCAATATCCAGCAATTTCACGCAGCCATTTTTTATTTAAAAATAACTAGGAAGAGAGAATTCAAGGGAATGAGAGAGTGAGAGAAAGAAGTAGAGGGAGAGAGAATCAAATCAAATGTTATTTGTCACATGTGCCGAATACAACAGGTACAACCTTACAACCTTACAGTGAAATGCTTACTTACAAGCCCTTAACCATCAATGCTTTAAGAGGTTAAGAAAAAAATAATAAGAAGTGTTAAGTAAAAAATAGATAAGTACAACTTTTTAAATAGAAAATAAAAGTAACAAATAATAGCAGTAAAATAACAAGCAACGCTATATACAAGGGGTACCGGTACAGAGTCAATGTGCGGGGGCACTGGTTAGTCGAGGTAATTGAGGTAATATGTACATGTAGGTAGAATTAAAGTGACTACGTATAGATCATAAACAGAGAGTAGCAGCAGTGTAAAAGAGGGTGTCTGGGTAGCCCTTTGATTAGCTGTTCAGGAGACTTATGGCTTGGGGGTAGAAGCTGTTTCGAAGCCCTCTTTTACACACTACTCTCTGTAATGCCTTGTGGTCGGAGGCCTCATACAGCACTCTAACACCCATTCACTGCTCAGCAGGTGGTGAGAGATATTGAGAAAGAGAGAGGGAGATGTAGAGCATTAGATTTAAAAATATATATATGTTATTAAACTAGGCAAGTCAGTTAAGAACACATTTTTATTTACAATGACAGCCTACCCCGGGCCAATTGTGCACCACCCTATGGGGCTCCCAATCACAGCCAGATGTGATTCAGCCTGGATTTGAACCAGAGACTGTAGTTACTCCTCTTGCACTGAGATGCAGTGCCTTAGACCACTGCACCACTCGGGAAGGAGGGAGGGAGGGAGAGAGGGAAGGATCTAGACAGCATTAGTGTTTGTCTGGAATATAATGACACACCTCTGGACAGATGATAAGTCAAAACACCACACACACACTGTGCTGCCTCACCTGTCTTTGTCTCCAAACCCAGTCATTATCCCTACCGCTAATATTTAACCCCTGGCTAGCATGACTCAGCTAAAAAACCCACACAACCCCAATGCAGAGTGCTAATACGCTAACGGGCTAAAGTCAGCAAGATATGCAGTAAAGCAGCCAGACAGTTCTACTGATTCCTTCTCCTCCTTTTCAGCTGTAATGAGAAGGCAATTGAGAGGAGTGGATGAAGAAAGGGAGGATGAAAGGAGGGCTGGATGGCTAGTGTTGAAGGAGAAGAAGAAAGTGATGATGTGTGGGAAACTGTGAATCCATTTACTATTAAAGATGATACGACGATGTCTTAGTCATCCAGTAAGTTGTTCTAGGGACCAAGACACTGTGGAGGGTTATGGGAAAATGGATTGTCCGGCATTCCCATCCCTATGGCAATGATGATGTCAGATAGAACTGGAGACAGAGATATCAGGAGAGAGAGAGAGAAGGAAGGAGAGGGGGAGAGAGGGAAGGAAGGAGAGGGAGAGGAGAGGGAGGGAGCGAGGTAAGGAGAGGGAGAGGATGGAGAGAGGGATGGAGTGGAGAGAGGGAGGGAGGGTGAAAAGGAGGTAGGTAAGGAGTGAGGGAGGGAGGTAAGGAGAGGGAGGGAGGGAAAGGCAGAGGATGAGTGGAGGGAGGGAGGTAAGGAGAGGGAAGGGGATGGAGTGGAGAGAGGGATGTAAGGATGGAGGTAGGGAGGGGGAGAGGATGACAAGAGAGGGATGGAGTGGAGGGAGGAAAGGAGGAGAGGGAGAGGATAGAGTGAGAGATAAAAAATGTAGGGGAGAGAGAAGGAAGAGTGACACTACTGTGTTCATCAGTCTAGGGAGAGAGAGGGAGGGGAAGAGAGGGAATGATAGAAAAGAGAGGGAGGGGTTGAGGCCTTACTGACTGGTACAGTTACATTATGGATGAGAGTAGAGGAGTGTGTGCATTCCAATGACTTTCCCACACACACACACTCCCCAATCACAACCTACGCCCCTACACACACTCCCCAATCACAACCTACGCCCCTACACACACTCCACCAATCACAACCTACACCCCTACACACACTCCCCAATCACAACCTACGCCCCTACACACACTCCCCAATCACAACCTACACCCCAACACACACTCCCCAATCACAACCTACGCCCCTACACACACTCCCCAATCACAACCTACGCCCCTACACACACTCCCCAATCACAACCTACGCCCCTAAACACACTCCCCAATCACAACCTGCACCCCTACACACACTCCCCAATCACAACCTACTCCCCTACACACACTCCACCAATCACAACCTACGCCCCTACACACACTCCCCAATCACAACCTACACCCCTACACGCACTCCCCAATCACAACCTACGCCCCTACACACACTCCCCAATCACAACCTACGCCCCTACACACACTCCCCAATCACAACCTACACCCCTACACACACTCCCCAATCACAACCTACGCCCCTACACACACTCCCCAATCACAACCTACGCCCCTACACACACTCCCCAATCACAACCTACGCCCCTACACACACTCCCCAATAAAAACCTACACCCCTACACACACTCCCCAATCACAACCTACTCCCCTACACACACTCCACCAATCACAACCTACGCCCCTACACACACTCCCCAATCACAACCTACACCCCTACACACACTCCCCAATCACAACCTACGCCCCTACACACACTCCCCAATCACAACCTACGCCCCTACACACACTCCCCAATCACAACCTACACCCCTACACACACTCCCCAATCACAACCTACGCCCCTACACACACTACCCAATCATAACCTACACCCCTACACACACTCCCCAATCACAACCTACACCCCTACACACACTCCCCAATCACAACCTACGCCCCTACACACACTACCCAATCACAACCTACACCCCTACACACACTCCCCAATCACAACCTACGCCCCTACACACACTCCCCAATCACAACCTACGCCCCTACACACACTCCCCAATCACAACCTACGCCCCTACACACACTCCCCAATCGCAACCTACACCCCTACACACACTCCCCAATCACTACCTACACCCCTACACACACTCCCCAATCACAACCTACGCCCCTACACACACTCCCCAATCACAACCTACACCCCTACACACACTCCCTAATCACAACCTACACCCCTACACACACTCCCCAATCACAACCTACACCCCTACACACACTCCCCAATCACAACCTACACCCCTACACACACTCCCCACAACACAACCTACGCCCCTACACACACTCCCCAATCACAACCTACACCCCTACACGCACTCCCCAATCACAACCTACGCCCCTACACACACTCCCCAATCACAACCTACGCCCCTACACACACTCCCCAATCACAACCTACACCCCTACACACACTCCCCAATCACAACCTACGCCCCTACACACACTCCCCAATCACAACCTACGCCCCTACACACACTCCCCAATCACAACTTACGCCCCTACACACACTCCCCAATAAAAACCTACACCCCTACACACACTCCCCAATCACAACCTACTCCCCTACACACACTCCACCAATCACAACCTACGCCCCTACACACACTCCCCAATCACAACCTACACCCCTACACACACTCCCCAATCACAACCTACGCCCCTACACACACTCCCCAATCACAACCTACGCCCCTACACACACTCCCCAATCACAACCTACACCCCTACACACACTCCCCAATCACAACCTACGCCCCTACACACACTACCCAATCATAACCTACACCCCTACACACACTCCCCAATCACAACCTACGCCCCTACACACACTACCCAATCACAACCTACACCCCTACACACACTCCCCAATCACAACCTACGCCCCTACACACACTACCCAATCACAACCTACACCCCTACACACACTCCCCAATCACAACCTACGCCCCTACACACACTCCCCAATCACAACCTACGCCCCTACACACACTCCCCAATCGCAACCTACACCCCTACACACACTCCCCAATCACTACCTACACCCCTACACACACTCCCCAATCACAACCTACGCCCCTACACACACTCCCCAATCACAACCTACACCCCTACACACACTCCCCAATCACAACCTACGCCCCTACACACACTCCCCAATCACAACCTACACCCCTACACACACTCCCTAATCACAACCTACGCCCCTACACACACTCCACAATCACAACCTACACCCCTACACACACTCCCCAATCACAACCTACACCCCTACACACACTCCCCAATCACAACCTACACCCCTACACACACTCCCCACAACACAACCTACACCCCTACACACACTCCCCAATCACAACCTACACCCCTACACACACTCCCCAATCACAACCTACACCCCTACACACACTCCCCAATCACAACCTACACCCCTACACACACTCCCCAATCACAACCTACACCCCTACACACACTCCCCAATCACAACCTACGCCCCTACACACACTCCCCAATCACAACCTACGCCCCTACACACACTCCCCAATCACAACCTACACCCCTACACACACTCCCCAATCACAACCTACGCCTCTACACACACTCCCTAATCACAACCTACACCCCTACACACACTCCACAATCACAACCTACACCCCTACACACACTCCCCAATCACAACCTACACTCCTACACACACTCCCCAATCACAACCTACACCCCTACACACACTCCCCAATCACAACCTACACCCCTACACACACTCCCCACAACACAACCTACACCCCTACACACACTCCCCAATCACAACCTACACCCCTACACACACTCCCCAATCACAACCTACACCCCTACACACACTCCCCAATCACAACCTACACCCCTACACACACTCCCCAATCACAACCTACACCCCTACACACACTCCCCAATCACAACCTACGCCCCTACACACACTCCCCAATCACAACCTACGCCCCTACACACACTCCCCAATCACAACCTACACCCCTACACACACTCCCCAATCACAACCTACGCCTCTACACACACTCCCTAATCACAACCTACACCCCTACACACACTCCACAATCACAACCTACACCCCTACACACACTCCCCAATCACAACCTACACTCCTACACACACTCCCCAATCACAACCTACACCCCTACACACACTCCCCAATCACAACCTACGCCTCTACACACACTCCCTAATCACAACCTACACCCCTACACACACTCCCCAATCACAACCTACACCCCTACACACACTCCCCAATCACAACCTACACCCCTACACACACTCCCCAATCACAACCTACACCCCTACACACACTCCCCAATCACAACCTACACCCCTACACACACTCCCCAATCACAACCTACACCCCTACACACATTCCCCAATCACAACCTACACCCCTACACACACTCCCCAATCACAACCTACACCCCTACACACACTCCCTAATCACAACCTACACCCCTACACACACTCCCTAATCACAACCTACACCCCTACACACACTCCCCAATCACAACCTATGCCCCTACACACACTCCCCAATCACAACCTACACCCCTAAACACACTCCCCAATCACAACCTACACCCCTACACACACTCCCCAATCACAACCTACACCCCTACACACACTCCCCAATCACAACCTACACCCCTACACACACTCCCCAATCACTAGCTACACCCCTACACACACTCCCTAATCACAACCTACACCCCTACACACACTCCCCAATCACAACCTACGCCCCTACACACACTCCCCAAGCACAACCTACGCCCCTACACACACTCCCCAATCACAACCTACACCCCTACACACACTCCCCAATCACAACCTACACCCCTACACACACTCCCCAATCACAACCTACACCCCTACACACACTCCCCAATCACAACCTACGCCCCTACACACACTCCCCAATCACAACCTACACCCCTACACACACTCCCCAATCACAACCTACACCCCTACACACACTCCCCAATCACAACCTACGCCCCTACACACACTCCCCAATCACAACCTACACCCCTACACACACTCCCCAATCACAACCTATGCCTCTACACACACTCCCTAATCACAACCTACACTCCTACACACACTCCACAATCACAACCTACACCCCTACACACACTCCCCAATCACAACCTACACTCCTACACACACTCCCCAATCACAACCTACACCCCTACACACACTCCCCAATCACAACCTATGCCTCTACACACACTCCCTAATCACAACCTACACTCCTACACACACTCCACAATCACAACCTACACCCCTACACACACTCCCCAATCACAACCTACACTCCTACACACACTCCCCAATCACAACCTACACCCCTACACACACTCCCCAATCACAACCTACGCCTCTACACACACTCCCTAATCACAACCTACACCCCTACACACACTCCCCAATCACAACCTACACCCATACACACACTCCCCAATCACAACCTACACCCCTACACACACTCCCCAATCACAACCTACACCCCTACACACACTCCCCAATCACAACCTACACCCCTACACACACTCCCCAATCACAACCTACACCCCTACACACACTCCCCAATCACAACCTACACCCCTACACACACTCCCCAATCACAACCTACGCCCCTACACACACTCCCCAATCACAACCTACACCCCTACACACACACCATTGCACTTATACCCCTTTTCCATCCATACAAACACGTACTCTCATCTAACCCAGACCTCTCTCTCTTAGCACCCGGCCTTCTCCTGAGATCTGTCTCACCTGCCCACTGAAACACACACACACACACACACACACACACACACACACACACACACACACACACACACACACACACACACACACACACACACACACACACACACACACACGGGGCACTGAGTACCACTGAACCATACACACACACTAAGCACTGAGCACCACTGAACCATACACACACACTGAGCACTGAGCACCACTGAACCATACACACACACTGAGCACTAAGCACTGAGCACCACTGAACCATACACGCACACTGAGCACTGAGCACCACTGAACCATACACACACATTGAGCACTGAGCACCACTGAACCATACACACACACTGAGCACTAAGCACTGAGCACCACTGAACCAGACACACACACTGAGCACTGAGCACCACTGAACCATACACACACATTGAGCACTGAGCACCACTGAACCATACACACACACTGAGCACTAAGCACTGAGCACCACTGAACCATACACACACACTGAGCACTGAGTACCACTGAACCATACACACACACACTGAGCACCATTGAACCATACACACACACAACAACCAGGAAGTCCACTATGAAGTGCTTTTGTGCATGTATTTGAGTGTGTCAGTGTGTTCTTAGGGAAAGGGGGGATACCTAGTCAGTTGTACAACTGAATGCCTTCAACTGAAATGTGTCTTCCGCATTTAACCCAGTTAACTCTGAATCAGTCAGTTAGATATCAGCTTTCTTATAGAAACACAGAGAAACACTCTTGTTGGGTAATGTTCTAATGATGAGTCACTATAGAGCTAGCTTAGCGTTGGCTAATGGGAGACTCTTGTTGGGTGATGTCCTATGGATGAGTCACTGTAAAGCTAGCTTAGCGGGGGCTAATGTCAGTCTCTTGTTGGGTGATGTCCTATGGATGAGTCACTGTAGAGCTAGCTTAGCTGTGGCTAATGTCAGACTAGTTGGGTGATGTCCTATGGATGAGTCACTGTAGAGCTAGCTTAGCGTTGGCTAATGTCAGTCTCTTGTTGGGTGATGTCCTATGGATGAGTCACTGTAGAGCTAGCTTAGCGTTGGCTAATGTCAGTCTGTTGTTGGGTGATGTCCTATGGATGAGTCACTGTAGAGCTAGCTTAGCGGTGGCTAATGTCAGTCTCTTGTTGGGTGATGTTCTAATGATGAGTCACTATAGAGCTAGCTTAGCGGTGGCTAATGTCAGTCTCTTGTTGGGTGATGTCCTATGGATGAGTCACTGTAGAGCTAGCTTAGCGTTGGCTAATGTCAGTCTCTTGTTGGGTGATGTCCTATGGATGAGTCACTGTAGAGCTAGCTTAGCGGTGGCTAATGTCAGTCCCTTGTTGGGTGATGTCCTATGGATGAGTCACTATAGAGCTAGCTTAGCAGTAGCTAACAGAAGAACAACACAGATGAAACGGAGCAAGGCACGGTCAGGGATGTACTGAGAGGACAGAGAGAGAAAGAGAGAGAGAAGGGCATAAAGGGAGAACGGGTGAGAGAGCAAGAGAGCCTTACTGTATGTCCCACGCTGAGGCCAACTCTTCTATTTCTATGTTCTAGTTTTCTAATGTGAAAAAGGGGCCCTGTGGGAAAAAGGTTGGGCACGTCTGCCATAGAGGGCTGGTCAATGGTAGTGCACAGTATATGGAATCGGGTGGCATTTGGGCCACAACCTTATTAGTTTCCATTGGTCTCTGTAAAGCCTGTGACTCAGAGAAACAGACACAGAGGAAGTTATTGAAACAGGTCAGTCAGACGGACACTGTGGGGTCAGCAATGGAAATCTATGGGTGTTCTGGGCAGAACAGGGCCTGTCTGATCTGCAGTTTAAATGAGGTGACAGAGGCTGGGCTGCATCTCAATCGTCTAAAGAGGCTCCCTTGTCCCTTCCTTGTTTCCTTTCCTTCATCTGCTCTCTCACTCTTGATAGTTGTTAGGCAACGCCCATTAACTGTCCTCCTTGCAGTTCTAAACTTTGCAAGGCATGTCACTTCACCAATCTCTTGGCATAGCCCAGCGCTAAGCAGTGCACAGTTTTCTTAACAACAACGGGATGCTAGGGATGGACATGAGTACCCCATCTTTAACCAGGGATAAAAACATTTTGAAAAACTGTAAAAACTATTTGGTCTAAATTTTGTCTTGAAGACAACATTAATTTGCTTTGACTCTAGTGTTCCATTTGTACATGTGCATTTGCAGGACACAACAAAAAAATGAACCAAGCCAAGCATCACTAAGTTTTTATACAGTGAATTAGGAAAGTATTCAGACCCCTTGACTTTTTCCACTTTTTGTTACATTACAGCCTTGTTCTAAAATGGACTGGGGAAAAAATATCCCCTCATCAATCTTCACACAATACCCCGTAATGACAAAGCAAAAACTGTTTTGTTGAAATTTTAGCTCATTTATGATACTCGAAATTGAGCTCAGGTGCATCCTGTTTCCATTGATCACCCTTGAGATGTTTCTACAACTTGATTGGAGTCCACCCGTGGTTAATGTAATTGATTGGACATGATCTGGGGAAGGGTATTAAACAATTTCTGCAGCATTGAAGATCCCCCCAAGAACACAGTGGCCTCCATCATTTTTAAATGGAAGAAGTTTGGAACCACCAACACTGTTCCTAGAGCTGGCCTCCAGCCAAACTAAGCAATCAGGGAAGAAGGGCCTTGGTCAGGGAGGCGAGTCTCATAGCAGAATGTCTGAATACTTATTCAGAATAAGGCGTAACAAAATGTGGAAAAAGAGAAGGGCTCTGAATACTTTCAGAAAGCACTGTAGATAAATGCCCTCATAGTTTTTTTACAGTGCTGCCTTTGTTAAAAAACATTCTTTCATTCGAGTACTGGAAAACAAATCATGCGAGTACTCTCATGCGAGTACTCAAACAGTCAAAAAAGGTCAAATGCCCTACTGGATGGATCCATAAAGAATTACTGTGGGAATTAATATCGCGGGATGAGGAAATGATTGGCTAATGCAATTTAAGTGATGTATCAAATTGTTGCTTACTGTTGTAAAACAGTAGATATGAAGCAATACCAACATGTGGTCAACTAGAGGATCATTTCAGCACCGTTTTGATTAGGACAGCGCCATTGAGTGGGGACTCGTCTTGATAAATGAATAACTGTTAGATTTCCATTTGGATATTGCTTAGGCTACAAATAGATCGGGGATAATGTTAGCTAAGTTGAGTGCATACTGCCCGTGATCAGTTAGTTTACAAGTTTACACGTTGCCAGGTTATGTAGTTTAACAAGTGGTATGTTTTGCTCTTCACTGCCAGCTGTTTAGTAGCCCAGTCCTGCTTCCCAACCAAAAGCATGTGCCTTCACTGACTTGCCTGATAATCTATCAATGTGATTTGGTTTGACTGAATCTCCGTCTCGATACTGTAGGCTAGGTCTATTTGGTGATTTGGTTCCACTGAATCTCCGTCTCTATACTGTAGGCTAGGTCTATTTGGTGATTTGGTTCCACTGAATCTCCGTCTCTATACTGTAGACTAGGTCTATTTGGTGATTTGGTTTGACTGAATCTCCGTCTCTATACTGTAGACTAGGTCTATTTGGTGATTTGGTTTGACTGAATCTCCGTCTCTATACTGTAGACTAGGTCTATTTGGTGATTTGGTTTGACTGAATCTCCGTCTCTATACTGTAGGCTAGGTCTATTTGGTGATTTGGTTTGACTGAATCTCCGTCTCGATACTGTAGGCTAGGTCTATTTGGTGATTTGGTTCCACTGAATCTCCGTCTCTATACTGTAGGCTAGGTCTATTTGGTGATTTGGTTCCACTGAATCTCCGTCTCTATACTGTAGGCTAGGTCTATTTGGTGATTTGGTTCCACTGAATCTCCGTCTCGATACTGTAGGCTAGGTCTATTTGGTGATTTGGTGTCACTGAATCTCCGTCTCTATACTGTAGACTAGGTCTATTTGGTGATTTGGTTCCACTGAATCTCCGTCTCTATACTGTAGACTAGGTCTATTTGGTCATTTGGTTTGACTGAATCTCCGTCTCTATACTGTAGGCTAGGTCTATTTGGTGATTTGGTTCCACTGAATCTCCGTCTCTATACTGTAGGCTAGGTCTATTTGGTGATTTGGTGTCACTGAATCTCCGTCTCTATACTGTAGGCTAGGTCTATTTGGTGATTTGGTTTGACTGAATCTCCGTCTCTATACTGTAGGCTAGGTCTATTTGGTGATTTGGTGTCACTGAATCTCCGTCTCTATACTGTAGACTAGGTCTATTTGGTGATTGGGTTTGACTGAATCTCCGTCTCTATACTGTAGGCTAGGTCTATTTGGTGATTTGGTTTGACTGAATCTCCGTCTCTATACTGTAGGCTAGGTCTATTTGGTGATTTGGTGTCTCTGAATCTCCGTCTCTATACTGTAGACTAGGTCTATTTGGTGATTTGGTTTGACTGAATCTCCGTCTCGATACTGTAGACTAGGTCTATTTGGTGATTTGGTTTGACTGAATCTCCGTCTCTATACTGTAGGCTAGGTCTATTTGGTGATTTGGTTTGACTGAATCTCCGTCTCGATACTGTAGGCTAGGTCTATTTGGTGATTTGGTTTGACTGAATCTCCGTCTCGATACTGTAGGCTAGGTCTATTTGGTGATTTGGTGTCACTGAATCTCCGTCTCGATACTGTAGGCTAGGTCTATTTGGTGATTTGGTTCCACTGAATCTCCGTCTCTATACTGTAGGCTAGGTCTATTTGGTGATTTGGTGTCACTGAATCTCCGTCTCTATACTGTAGACTAGGTCTATTTGGTGATTGGGTTTGACTGAATCTCTGTCTCTATACTGTAGGCTAGGCCTATTTGGTGATTTGGTTCCACTGAATCTCTGTCTCGATACTGTAGACTAGGTCTATTTGGTGATTTGGTTTGACTGAATCTCCGTCTCAATACTGTAGGCTAGGTCTATTTGGTGATTTGGTGTCACTGAATCTCCGTCTCTATACTGTAGACTAGGTCTATTTGGTGATTGGGTTTGACTGAATCTCCGTCTCTATACTGTAGGCTAGGTCTATTTGGTGATTTGGTTTGACTGAATCTCCGTCTCTATACTGTAGGCTAGGTCTATTTGGTGATTTGGTGTCACTGAATCTCCGTCTCTATACTGTAGACTAGGTCTATTTGGTGATTTGGTTTGACTGAATCTCCGTCTCGATACTGTAGACTAGGTCTATTTGGTGATTTGGTTTGACTGAAACTCCGTCTCTATACTGTAGGCTAGGTCTATTTGGTGATTTGGTTCCACTGAATCTCCGTCTCTATACTGTAGGCTAGGTCTATTTGGTGATTTGGTTTGACTGAATCTCCGTCTCTATACTGTAGGCTAGGTCTATTTGGTGATTTGGTGTCACTGAATCTCCGTCTCTATACTGTAGGCTAGGTCTATTTGGTGATTTGGTTTGACTGAATCTCCGTCTCTATACTGTAGGCTAGGTCTATTTGGTGATTTGGTGTCACTGAATCTCCGTCTCTATACTGTAGGCTAGGTCTATTTGGTGATTTGGTTTGACTGAATCTCCGTCTCTATACTGTAGGCTAGGTCTATTTGGTGATTTGGTTTGACTGAATCTCCGTCTCTATACTGTAGGCTAGGTCTATTTGGTGATTTGGTTTGACTGAATCTCCGTCTCTATACTGTAGGCTAGGTCTATTTGGTGATTTGGTTTGACTGAATCTCCGTCTCTATACTGTAGGCTAGGTCTATTTGGTGATTTGGTTTGACTGAATCTCCGTCTCTATACTGTAGGCTAGGTCTATTTGGTGATTTGGTTCCACTGAATCTCCGTCTCTATACTGTAGGCTAGGTCTATTTGGTGATTTGGTTTGACTGAATCTCCGTCTCTATACTGTAGGCTAGGTCTATTTGGTGATTTGGTTTGACTGAATCTCCGTCTCTATACTGTAGGCTAGGTCTATTTGGTGATTTGGTTTGACTGAATCTCCGTCTCGATACTGTAGGCTAGGTCTATTTGGTGATTTGGTTCCACTGAATCTCCGTCTCTATACTGTAGACTAGGTCTATTTGGTGATTTGGTTCCACTGAATCTCCGTCTCTATACTGTAGGCTAGGTCTATTTGGTGATTTGGTTTGACTGAATCTCCGTCTCGATACTGTAGGCTAGGTCTATTTGGTGATTTGGTTTGACTGAATCTCCGTCTCGATACTGTAGGCTAGGCCTATTTGGTGATTGGGTTTCTGGCTGGGCCAATAAGTGGAGGTGGTATAGCTCATCTATCACTGATCAGAGACATTTAGCATGCAATAATGTAGCCTAACATCAATGTGAAAGACTGGTGGAGAGCAGGCCAAAGACACATATAAAATCAGGGTTATTCCACCAAAAAATTGATTTCTGAACTCTTCCTAAGTTAAAACATTAGTATTGTGTTGTTTAAAATGAATAGGAACTTATTTCCTTTGCATTATTCGAGGTCTGACAACACTGCATATTTTTTGTTATTTTGATCAGTTGTCCATTTCTGCAAATAAATGCTCTAAATGAAACACCAGTGCACACCAGTGCTACCACTCATCACCCGCATGCCGGCATGGAAGATATAAAAGGTGTATTTAGGAAAGAATCTGCTAAAAAATAGGCCTGTTTGTAATGGGGTCATATAAACATTGGCCAAATTTTTTTTGGGGGGGGCAAAGTACCGTAATTCCTATGTGAAAGCAGCATAAGTGTGTGAGTGTGTGTGTATGGTATGCGTGTGTGGTGTGTGCGTGGTGTGTGTGTAGTCATGGGATGTAAATCAAATCAAATCAAATTTATTTATATAGCCCTTCGTACATCAGCTGATATCTCAAAGTGCTGTACAGAAACCCAGCCTAAAACCCCAAACAGCAAGCAATGCAGGTGTAAACCCTCCCCCTTTTGATTTGATAGGCCAACCAATTAAGACAATGGACTTCACATATCTGATTGGACACCCCCCCCCCCCCTTCCTCCTCCATCCATCCATTTTTGTATTAGTTTCCCCGTCCCAATGTCCTTGACATATTCCTCCTCTAGGGAAGAAGGCCAGCTGGGGCACAGTAGCCACGTGGTACATTAACAGACCCTAATGTGATGAAAAAAATGTGGAGCTGTGGAGCCGCAAAGACAATAGGAGCCATATCTATTGCTGATGCTGTGTCGGCACAAAATGGCCGCCTAGTTGGCCCTTTGGGTTATGGACCACTATTTGATACAATGGGACTGGGGATATCTGCGTGGTCGTTGATATTGGAGAACAGAGAACACACACACTTAGGACAGGAGTCCGAACAGTTCAGGCTTTGTGTTTATTGCTTAGTAAGCAGCCATTGTCCCCTTGGGGTTCTGGTTAAGACCAAGTCGACAGAATGTCTCGTCTGTATACAGCCCCACATCCTGTGTGTGTGTGCGTTTGCATGAGTGTCCAATGTGTGTGCATGCATGTGTGTCTGTGTGAGGTCTCCCAGGACAGCGCTAAGTTGGCTTGTTGACTGTGGATAATATTGTCTCAAACTCAATTTCCCTCCCTGTCTGTATTCTATTGCCCCCCACCCCCTCTGTTGCCATGACAACCAACAATGAGCTTTTTTGTTGATTTCTGCACTGCCCTCCTCAGCAATAATAGTGGCTGGTGTCTGTGCCACCGAGTGTGTGTGTGTGTGTTGCCAGCTAATCTGAGAGAGTGATCAGTGTGACACCGAGTGTGTGTGTGTGTTTCCAGCTAATCTGAGAGAGTGATCAGTGTGCCACCACATTGCAGGCTGTAGCAGTGCCTCACTGGTTGTTTACCAGTCTGCAGGCCTCTAAGAGATTCCAAACCAAATGTTTGGGTTTCCTTCTGGTAGAGCATTTCAAATATCTTAAGGCTGCATTCCAATGGGGCTTTTTCCCACTCCAGGGATGCTGTGTGGGACTGTGTGTGTGCGTGTGTGTGTGTGTGTCTGTGTGTGCCTGTGTGCATGTGTGTGTTCACTGTAATCTCTGAATGTGTTTTTAGATGAACAAACCAACTGCTGGAAATAACATCCTTCCCCTCTTCTTCATTTGATATCCGCTATTCGACAAATAATGACACTGTCAATTTCTACTACTCTGTGTACAGAACCTCTGCCCAGTTTGATTGGCTGGCTGGCCTTGTCGCCGTGGTGATGGTCACTGGGATACCAGCGGGTCATTGGTTCATTTGGTTCACATTCAGAAGAGGCAGTCTGTTCTCTGTCTGTTTGTCAGTCCTCTATCTGTTCTCAGCGAGTGTGTTGTGTGTCTGCAACATTTCCTCTTCTCTGTAGGTAGTGTGATCTGTACACCTTTGGTAGCTGGCACCACAGTCATAGATATACAGAGTTATTGGGTCACGTTCAGAGAAAACAATCTGTTTCCTATCTGTTCTCTACTGTATGTCAGTTTGTATGTCATTTACTCTCTAGTTTAGGGACATTCAGCTTCCATCTTTACTACCTGGTACCGTAGTTATACTGTACTGTATATAGTATTGAGTTATCGGGTCACGTTCAGAGAAGGCAATCTGTTCTCCATCGGTTCTCTATGAGTCTGCAACATTTCCTCTCTAACTGCAACATTTCCTCTAACTACAACATTTCCTCTCTAACTACAACATTTCCTCTCTAACTGCAACATTTCCTCTCTAACTACAACATTTCCTCTCTAACAGCAACATTTCCTCTCTAACTACAACATTTCCTCTTTAACAGCAACATTTCCTCTCTAACTACAACATTTCCTCTCTAATTGCAACATTTCCTCTCTAACTACAACATTTCCTCTCTAACTACAACATTTCCTCTCTAACTGCAACATTTCCTCTCTAACAGCAACATTTCCTCTCTAACTACAACATTTCCTCTCTAATTGCAACATTTCCTCTCTAACTACAACATTTCCTCTCTAACTACAACATTTCCTCTCTAACTGCAACATTTTCTCTCTAACAGCAACATTTCCTCTCTAACTGCAACATTTCCTCTCTAACAGCAACATTTCCTCTCTAACTACAACATTTCCTCTCTAACTGCAACATTTCCTCTCTAACAGCAACATTCCCTCTCTAACTACAACATTTCCCCTTTAACAGCAACATTTCCACTCAAACGGCAACATTTCCTCTCTAACAGCAACACCTTCTGGTTTCTATTGGTTCTATAGCTGTCAGTTGAAAAGCCTGTTTTCTATTGGTTCTATAGCTGTCAGTTGAAAAGCCTGTTTTCTACTGGTTGTATGTCTGTCAGTTGAAAAGCCTGTTTTCTATTGGTTCTATATCTGTCAGTTGAAAAACCTGTTTTCTATTGATTCTTTATCTTTCAGTTGAAAAGCCTGTTTTCTATTGGTTCTATATCTGTCAGTTGAAAAGCCTGTTTTCTATTGGTTCTATATCTGTCAGTTGAAAAGCCTGGTTCTATATCTGTCAGTTTCCAACGTTTCCTGTCTTGACTATTAAAGATGTACATCATTGGTACCTGGCACCATAGTACATAGATATTACAGTTATTGGTTCACATTCAGAGAAGCCAATCTGTTCCTGATCTGTTGTCAACATTTCTTCTTTACTGTAGAAATGTGCACCTGGCTGGCGGGCTGGCACCATAATCTATACCCCTCACACTCAACTCTGGACCTCGAAGCCAGTTCCACTGCGTTCTTTCATTGTTCCCCTTTAATCAGGGACTGATTTAGACCTTGGGCACCAGGTGTGTGCAATTAATGATCAGGTAGAACAGAAAACCTACAGGCCTTGGACCTCATAGGGTAAGAGTTGAGCAACCCTGATCTATACTGTACTGTTGGTTCCTGGGTAGAAAAGACTGTCTGTTTTCTAGTTGAGACGGCAACATTTCCAGATGGTTGTTGGGATTCCCCTCTGCGGTAGGGATGGAAGAACAGCATCCGGCACCATACCCATGGTCCTTTGTGTTACAGGCCCACCTGATCGTTTTTTTACCCCGCAACTATTTTCAGCCTTTTGTGTTGTTGTAAAACGCTGAGCATTGACAGAGTGGGTTTGTGTGTACTGTTCAGAGCAAGACAATGTTTTCATCATGGGTGTATTATTGACCCAGCACCTTTTGTTATAGAAGAAGGAGAGGAGAGACATCCATTCCTTCACTCTCTCTTAGACATCCCATCTCACTTGTCATTTCATGCTGTCTTCTAGCCTACAGAGAGAGAGATGTAAGGAGAGAGAGGCAGAGAGAGAGAGATACAGTTGATAGAGATGGAGATAAATAGAGAGAGAGGTTTTCATCATTGAGCTAGCACCTTTATTATACAGTAGAAGAAGGAGAGAAAAAGACATCCATACATCCTAGCTTTTCTTGTCATTCTTCATCCCTCGCTTTTCACTCTTTCTTTCACGCCATCTTGCCTATACTGTGTGTGGACAGGAAATATGTAATGTAATGGAGATGGGGAGAGGGAAAGGGAGATGGAGGAGAGTGGGAGAGAAATAGAGAAGGAGAGAAAATGAAGGAGAATTGGAGATGAGAGATAATAAGGTAGACAGAGAGGAAATGACTGGAGGGGGAAACCAAGCCCTGCTCTCCTCCTCTCTTATCCTTCCTCGCTCGCTCCCTGCTTCCATTCTGTCTAGCAACGTACCGAGTCACCCCTCCTTTACTCCCTCACTACCTTGCACCACACAGATTCAACCTCCTCTCCTCCCTCCCTCTTTCCCTCCCTCCTTCCACTCTCTCTAGCACCGCAACCATTCAATACAATACCTCCATCTCTCTCTCTCTCTCTCCCTCGCTCCCTCTCTACCTCACACCCTAGCACCACACTGATTCAATGCCACCCTTGCTCCCTTCATCTCTCTCCTCCCTCGCACCCTCTCTCCCTCCCTACCTCGCTCTCTTGCACCGTACCAATTCCCCCCTCCTCTCTCCCTCCCTTCCTCTCTGTTGTTGCTTGTAGTCCTGCCAAGTGTAGCATTAGCCTTGTGGAATGGAACGGAACTGTGTGTGTGTGTGTGTGTGTGTGTGTGTGTGTGTGTGTGTGTGTGAGTGTGAGTGTGTGTGTGTGTGTGAGTGTGTGACCTCAGAGATAGCCTGTATAGATTTCTGGCCCATAGGCACAGATCTAGTATCAGCTTTCCCTCCCTCATATCCTATCCTCAAGAGGAGAACACTAAACTGTCCTTAAGTCAGCGTATAAAGGGTCAGCAGCATATATCTCCCTGGTCTTAGCAGGAATGCAAAACGCTGACATTTCTCAGAGAGGTTTACTGAATTTTTCCTTTTTTTTTGCATTCTTTTCCTCCCTCCCTCTGGCTGATCCCTTGTTCATACTTTCCCTCCCTCCCTCTGGCTGATCCCTTGTTCATACTTTCCCTCCCTCCCTCTGGCTGATCCCTTGTTCATACTTTCCATCCCTCCCTCTGGCTGATCCCTTGTTCATACTTTCCCTCCCTCCCTCTGGCTGATCCCTTGTTCATACTTTCCCTCCCTCCCTCTGGCTGATCCCTTGTTCATACTTTCCCTCCCTCCCTCTGGCTGATCCCTTGTTCATTCTTTCCCTCCCTCCCTCTGGCTGATCCCTTGTTCATTCTTTTCCTCCCTCCACTGGACCACATCTCTCCATCCCTCCTCCTCTCCCAATCTCCCTTTCCTCCGCCTGATTTTCCACTCTCATTCTCATCTCGACTCTTTCCCTCTCTCTCCTCTGTTCTGTTCATAGTTTGATAAAGCAGTGGAATCCCTGAGGTTGCCCTGTACAGGCTTCTAGGCTACTTTAGATTCATACTAGGTATTGTGTGTTACAACTGCCAGATTGCCTCTCTCTCTCTCTCTCACTCTCGCTCTCTCTCTCTCTCTCGCTCTCTCTCTCTCTCTTTCTCTCTCTCTTCTCCCTCTCCCAGCCTCCCTCTTTCAATCTATCTCTCTTTCTTTCTCTCTCCCATTCTACCTCTCTCTTTTCTTCCCCCTTTCTTTCATTGTGTGGTTAAAGTGGGCTGCGAGAGACGTATTAAAACAAAACATTAAGATGGATTAAATGTAAGAATAGATGTTGCACCGTCAGCACTGACTGCCCTGAATATGAACTGAATATGAACTGAATATGAACTGAATATGAGCTGAATATGAACTGAATATGAACTGAACTGTTTTAAGATCCTATTTTTTCGGAGGATATGAAAGTCGATGTACTTTCTGACGTTTTTAGAAAGGGATGCATTTACATTCTGGGATGTCTTTTTCTGGATGTTTTTTAGGAATTTGAATGAGTTGATCAAGGTTTTGGCCACATATTTTATATAAACCAATCAAGGAAGAAATTGGATTAGATTAAATGTACAGTTCGCTGACTGGTTGATGATGTCATTGCTTTAGACTCAGGAAGATTATGGTCATCAAAAAAAGAGAGATCTTTCTCATGTGATGTTTACTGCAGAAATCCTCCAGGGGGAAGAGGGATGAGTGAATAATGAAAGGAGCTCACCCTCTTCTCTCTTGCTACCTCCCCACATTCTCTCTCTCCCTCTCCTTTCTCCCTTTCCATCCCTTTCACCTTTGACTCTCTGTCTCTCCCCCTTCCATTCCTCTCTCTCCCCCCTCCTCTCCCCTTCTCTACAAGAAAAGAAAGCAACATTCTTGCCGTGCACAGTTCATGTTGATATGTTTATGGCCTGTGTGTCATCTCCCATTGGTCAATTCTCTCTCTCCCCCTCTTCCTATAGGATGAAAATGCGACGTCACAGAGTGTTCTTGCTGTGCACAGTGGGCCTGTGTGTCATCTCCTTCCTCCACTATTACAAGGTAAAATATATTGTTAAATGTATAGCCTACAGATGTAGGACCTTAATTTGATCACTCTTTTGCTGCTGAGAATTTTTCCTGTCCCGCAGGACATTCTGTTGCTTCAGGATTATTTTTGCTGTGACAATACAGGTCAAATTAAGATCTTTATATTGTATATATTCAATGTATTTTAAATGAAATTGTATGTGAGGTGCCAATGTACCGACAGTCTTGCCCAAGCTGTCTATTGTTGCTCATGTAATAACAAGGATGACAGTTGAAATAAGTCGTCTGACGTTGTGTTTTCTCAATCATTTTACTGTGTGTATAGTTGTAAATAGTTGAGGCTATTCTGTGTGTTTTTTTAAAAACATTTGTCAAATAAAATGTATTCATTCATTCACAATGCCAAAATGTAAGTTCATGGGGGAGAAATAAAGTTATAATGTTATTGTTGTTGATAAAGTCATTCTATTCTATGTGTTCCAGGCCCTACACTACGTATCCCTGCTCAAGGAGCTGTCGGCCCCGTACCCCAACATCAAGTCCTTCATCATGGTGACAGGCTTCTTCTGGAGGGAGGGGGGGGCCACACCGTTAACGTCGGCTGCCTCGTCATCTGACTTCGCCGCCTCGCAGGAGGAAGGACCCCCGCCCGCCCTCAGGTGTGTGTGGGTCGGGGGGGTGGGGGGGTGGGGTGCGTGTGTGTGTGTGTGTGTGTGTGTGTGTGTGTGTGTGTGTGTGTGTGTGTGTGTGTGTGTGTGTGTGTGTGTGTATTGATGTTTTTGCATGACAGACATGGGAACTGCTGATGAAGTAGGGCTTTGTAAATACTTTTGATTGATTGATGACAACATGACCTTTCTGACCAAGATGACATTTCTGTTTGTGCCTACAGGCCCTCGGACACCAAGCCCCGGATAGTAGGGGCTATTGGCCCTGGGGGTGGAGGAGGAGGTGGGGTGGAGATGAGGCTGGGAGAGGAACCTGCTGCGCCCCAACCATGGGGTCAACCAGAGGAGGAGCCCAGACACAGGGACATGGATCCCAACGAGGTGAGACAGTTTGGTTGAACGGTCGGTTGTTTTACATGTCTTCACTGTGACTTAGGAGGACTGACAGTTTGGTTGAACGGTCGGTTGTTTTACATCTCTTCACTGTGACTTAGGAGGACTGACAGTTTGGTTGAACGGTCGGTTGTTTTACATGTCTTCACTGTGACTTAGGAGGACTGACAGTTTGGTTGAACGGTCGGTTGTTTTACGTGTCTTCACTGTGACTTAGGAGGACTGACAGTTTGTTTGAAGGGTCGGTTGTTTTACGTGTCTTCACTGTGACTTAGGAGGACTGACAGTTTGGTTGAACGGTCGGTTGTTTTACGTGTCTTCACTGTGACTTAGGAGGACTGACAGTTTGGTTGAACGGTCGGTTGTTTTACATGTCTTCACTGTGACTTAGGAGGACTGACAGTTTGGTTGAACGGTCGGTTGTTTTACATGTCTTCACTGTGACTTAGGAGGACTGACAGTTTGGTTGAACGGTCGGTTGTTTTACATGTCTTCACTGTGACTTAGGAGGACTGACAGTTTGGTTGAACGGTCGGTTGTTTTACATGTCTTCACTGTGACTTAGGAGGACTGACAGTTTGGTTGAACGGTCGGTTGTTTTACATGTCTTCACTGTGACTTAGGAGGACTGACAGTTTGGTTGAACGGTCGGTTGTTTTACATGTCTTCACTGTGACTTAGGAGGACTGACAGTTTGGTTGAACGGTCGGTTGTTTTACGTCTTCACTGTGACTTAGGAGGACTGACAGTTTGGTTGAACGGTCGGTTGTTTTATATGTCTTTTACATGTCTTCACTGTGACTTAGGAGGACTGACAGTTTGGTTGAACGGTTGGTTGTTTTATATGTCTTTTACATGTCTTCACTGTGACTTAGGAGGACTGACAGTTTGGTTGAACGGTCGGTTGTTTTATATGTCTTTTACATGTCTTCACTGTGACTTAGGAGGACTGACAGTTTGGTTGAACGGTCTGTTGTTTTACATGTCTTCACTGTGACTTAAGAGGACTGACAGTTTGGCTGATCTCTACACTGTGTTGACTTAACTGCCATGCGTATGAGCTACAAACTGTTGATCTTAGAAACTGTTCTCGAGTCAGTGATCATGCCAGGTCATGGAAGTGCTAGGGAGCCTGGGATATCTCCTGCCAGATGTGTTGACTACTCACTGCTGGGATGTGTTTGAGGTTCTTAAACGAGAGTGTTGGCTAAATGTTAGCTGTGTATTAGAAACCCTCCTCAAGGCAATGATCAGGCCTGGGCCTGTATCCACAGATCAGGTCCCCACCTGTCCATATAATCATATTCATTATGATATTAAAGGCTAAACTGATCCTAGATCAGCACTCCTACACTGAGACGCTTTCTGAATACAGGCCCTGGGCATAAAAGTGCTTCGGAACCTGTGCCAAGAAAGAGTGTCTTTGGAAACGGTTGTCAAGGCCATTATCATCGGTAGTCTACCTCCAGTCAACACACCATTATCATCAGTAGTCTACCTCCAGTCAACACACCATTATCATCAGTAGTCTACCTACAATCAACACACCATTATCATCAGTAGTCTCCCTCCAGTCAACACACCATTATCATCAGTAGTCTACCTCCAGTCAGAACACCATTATCATCAGTAGTCTACCTACAGTCAACACACCATTATCATCAGTAGTCTCCCTCCAGTCAACACACCATTATCATCAGTAGTCTACCTCTAGTCAATACACCATTATCATCAGTAGTCTACCTACAGTCAACACACCATTATCATCAGTAGTCTACCTCTAGTCAATACACCATTATCATCAGTAGTCTGCCTACAGTCAACACACCATTATCATCAGTAGTCTCCCTCCAGTCAACACACCATTATCATCAGTAGTCTACCTACAGTCAACACACCATTATCATCAGTAGTCTACCTCCAGTCAACACACCATTATCATCAGTAGTCTACCTCCAGTCAACACACCATTATCATCAGTAGTCTACCTCCAGTCAACACACCATTATCATCAGTAGTCTACCTCCAGTCAACACACCATTATCATCAGTAGTCTACCTACAGTCAACAGACCATTATCATCAGTAGTCTACCTCCAGTCAATACACCATTATCATCAGTAGTATACCTACAGTCAACACACCATTATCATCAGTAGTCTACCTACAGTCAACACACCATTATCATCAGTAGTCTACCTCCGGTCAACACACCATTATCATCAGTAGTCTGCCTACAGTCAACACACCATTATCATCAGTAGTCTACCTCCAGTCAACACACCATTATCATCAGTAGTCTACCTCCAGTCAACACACCATTATCATCAGTAGTCTACCTACAGTCAACACACCATTATCATCAGTAGTCTACCTACAGTCAACACACCATTATCATCAGTAGTCTACCTCCAGTCCACACATTAAGGCTCTTCCTTTTAAATGTCAGGAGCAAAGTTGAATTGAGTCATTGCATGTCAACAAAGTAGCAGTTAACACTAAGCTCTATTCAATCCGTATTGTGGAAATACAGCTCAGCGTTTAACACTAGAGTGCTCACAAAGCTCATCACCAAGCTAAGGACTCTGGGACTAAACATCTCCCTCTGCAACTGGATCCTAGACTTCCTGACGGGCCGCCCCCAGGGGTGGGTGCTTAGTCCCCTCCTGTGCTCCTTGTTCACCCACGACTGCGTGGCCAAGCATGACTCCAACACCATCATTAAGTTTGCTGACGACACAACGGTGGCAGGCCTGATCACTGACGACGATGAGACAGCCTATAGGGAGGAGGTTAGAGACCTGACAGTGTGGTGCCAGGACAACAACCTCTCCCTCAACGTGACCAAGACAAAGGAGATGATCGTGGACTACAGGAATAAGAGGGCTGAACATGCCCCCATTCACATCGACAGGGCCAAACACACCAAGAAAGTCTACAGTTGCACCATCGAGAGCATCCAGACAGGTTGCATCACCACCTGGTTTGGCAACTGCTCGGCATCTGACCATAAGGCGCTACAGAGGGTAGTGCATATGGCTCAGTAAATCACTGGGGCCAAACTTCCTGCCATCCAGGACCTATGTACTAGGCAGTGTCAGTGGAAGGCCCCAAAAATTGTCAGACTCCAGCCACCCCTGTCATAGACTGTTCTCTCTGCTACCATACGGAAAGCGGTACCGGAACGTCAAGTCTAGGTCCAAAAGGCTTTTTAACAGCATCTACCCCCAACCATAAGACTGCTGAACAATTCATCAAATGGCCACCCGGACTATTTACATTGAACCCCCCCCCCCCCCCCCCCCCCCCCCCCCCCCTTTGTTTGTACACTGCTGGTACTCAGTGTTTATTATCTATACATATTCAATTTACCTATATGTACAAATTACCTCAACTAACCTGTACCCACGCACATTGACTCAGTACCTGTACCCCCTGTATATAGCCATAGCCTCGTTATTGTTAATTTATTGTGTAACTTTTTAGTTTATTTAGCAAATCATTTTCTTAAAACTGCATTGTTGGTTAAGGGCTTGTAAGTAAGTATTTCACAGTAAGGTCTACACCTGTCGTATTCGGTGCTTGTGATAAATTACATTTGATTTGATTAATTTCTAGCATGATTTCCCTGTTGACGGGACGCCTATCCCTAAGAATTAAAGGCAATGTTCCCGCAATAGAGCAGACTGTATTCATGGTAAACGCTGCATCTGCCGGCCCAATCGGAAATGACATTTCTATCTGTAACCTTTCAGCAATGCAGAATGTAAAGAGCCCTAATACAGTTTCTCTAGATTGATCTGTGAGGACGAGTAAAGTGCTAAACAGTCCCCTCTTTGTCTTGTCTTCCTCAGGAGCGTGAAGGTGAGGACCTCCACTTCAAGCCTTGGTACCCCAGCCACCCAGCCCACCCTGTCAGACCTTACGCCCCAGAGGAAAGGGCCTCGGCTGGGATCGATGACCAGGTGGTGCCCTCCAAGGCTCCATCCCCGGACCCCTTAGAAACCCTGGGCGACATCCACACCCGCACCCACCAGCTCCAGGACGACCCCACCTCCTACTTCGTCCGCACTAAAGCCGGAGCCCTCTGCTTCCGCCAGGGGACGGAGGTCGCCACCCCCAGGGATGACGCGGCACGACCCGGGGGGCCTACTGTGACTGGTACTGGGGTAGGATCTCGAGCAGGCTCCCCTGGGCAACGTAAGCCCCTGGTGGTCCTGAACCAATCCCACCAACAACCACTCCATCCGTCGTCCTCCGGCACCTCCATGCCTCCCAAGGCCAAATCAAGAGGACGAGGAGGCAAACGACTGGTAAAATGTGTGTGTCGGCCGGGGTGGCACGGGCCCTACTGTGGGGTACCTACCATGGTCTACCACTCTAACCTGCCCACTAAGGAGAGACTGACGCCCAGAGAGAGACCCAGGAGGGTGATCAATGCCATCAACGTGAACCATGAGTTTGATCTTCTCCACGTGAGGTTCCACGAGTTGGCCCAGGCTGTGGATCTGTTCCTGGTGTGTGAGTCTAACTTCACCGCCTACGGAGAGAGACGACCACTACGGTGAGTGGACATAGATGTATATGCATCTGTCTGTCTTGCTGGCTTTGTGTCTGCTTGCCTCCAACTTCACCTCCAACAGAGAGAGACGACCACTTCGACGAGTGGACAGGATGATGTGATGGCTGGCTGTCTGGCTGTCCATCTGTCTGGCTTTCCATCTGGCTAGCTGTCTGTCTATCTGTCCATCTGGCTGGCTTGCCTTCTGGGTGTCTGTGTGTCTGTCTTCTCTTCGTCTCTCACTCCTGAAAGACTCGTTTAAGCGTATCTGTTGACACACTGTCTGTATCTGTCCCTCCCTCCAGGTTCCTGCGTCTCCTCCTGAACGGAACCTATGACTACGTGCGCCACAAAATCCTCTACGTTTTCCTAGACCACTTTCCCGACGGCGGGCGCCAGGACGGCTGGATCGCAGATGACTACCTCCGTACCTACCTGACCCGCGACGGCATGGCCAGGGTGACCGGATCACGCCCCGACGACGTCTTCGTCATCAACGATGCCGACGAGATCCCCGCCCGCGAGGGACTTCTTTTCCTCAAGCTGTTTGACGGGTGGACGGAACCGTTCGCCATCCACATGAGGAAGTCGCTCTACGGGTTCTTCTGGAAGCAGGTAGCCTAGAGGGTTAGAGATTACAGGGACGGACTTGTTAACAGAAGGTTGCTGGTTCGAATCCCAAACCAGGCGTGAAAAAAATCTATCCTGTGTAAACTTGATGGGCAATCAAGTTTTTTAATCTTATCTTTTCGAACAAGATTTGAGCCGACGACTAGAGGGTTGTTAGTGACAGATTCTAGAAAGATAAGATCTCTATTGGATTCCACTCAATCGATATACAGTGCCTGTTAAGTGCTATGGTTGGCTATTAGGATCACTTAACCCCCTAAAACTGCTTACTGGTGTGTGTATGTGTGTATATATCGGAGGGGTTGTGTGTACCGTGCATTCGGAAAGTATTCAGACTCCTTTACTTTTTCCACGCTACAGCCTTATTCTATAATGTTCCTTGTCAATCTACACACAATACCACATAATGACCAAGCAAAAACTGTTTTTATTTTTTATTTTAGCAAATCTATCAAATAAAATAAACTGAAATGTGACATTTACACAAGTATTCATACCCTTTAATCAGTACTTTGCTGAAGCACCTTTGGCAGCGATTACAGCCTTGAGTCTTCTTGGGTATGGTGCTACAAGCTTGGCACACCTGTATTTGGGGTGTTTCTCCCATTCTTCTCTGCAGATCCTCTCAAGCTCTGTCGGGTTAGATGGGGAGCGTCACTGTACAGCTATTTTCAGGTCTCTCCAGAGATGTTCCATCGGGTTTAAGTCTGGACTCTGGCTGGGCCACTCATGGACATTCAGAGACTCCTGCGTTGTCTTGGCTCTGTGCTTAGGGTCGTTGCCATGTTGGAAGGTGAACCTTCGTCCCAGTCTGAGTTCCTGAGCACTCTGGAGGTTTCTTCAAGGGTCTCTCTGTACTTTTCTCCGTTCATCTTTCTCTCTATCCTGACTAGTATCCCAGTCCCTGCCTCTGAAAAACATCCCCACAGCATGATGCTGCCACCACTATGCTTCACCGTAGGGATGGTGCCAGGTTTCCTCCAGATGTGACGCTTGGCATTCAGGCCAGAAAGTTCAATCTTGGTCTCATCAGACCAGAGAATCTTGTTTCGCATGGTCTGAGAGTCCTTTAGGTGCCTTTTGGCAAACTCCAAGCAGGCTGTCATGTGCCTTTTACTGAGAAGTGGCTTCTGTCTGGCCAATCTACCATAAAGGCCTGATTGGTGAAGTGCTGAAGAAATGGTTGTCCTTCTGGAAGAGCTGCAGAGTTCCTGGAGCTCCTATCTGAGTGACCATCGGGTTCTTGGTCACCTCTCAGACCAAGGATCTTCTCCCCCGATTGAACAGTTTGGCTGGGCGGCCAGCTCTAGTAAGAGTCTTGTGGTTCCAAACTTCTTCAATTTAAGAATGATGGAGGCCACTATATTCTTGGGGATCTTCAATACTGCAGAATGTTGGTACACTTCCCCAGATCTGTGTAACAACACAATCCTGTCTCGGAGCTCTACAGACAATTCCTTCGACCTCATGGCTTGGTTTTTGCTCTGACATGCACTGTCGACTGTGGGACCTTAAATAGACAGGTGTGTGCCTTTCCAAATCATGTCCAATCAATTTAATTTACCCCAGGTGAACTCCAATGGGGTGGCAGGGTAGCCTAGTGGTTAGAGTGTTAGTAACCGGAAGGTTGCAAGTTGAAAACCCCTGAGCTGACAAGGTACAAATCTGTTGTTCTGCCCCTGAACAAGGCAGTTAACACACTGTTCCTAGGCTGTCATTGAAAATAAGAATTTGTTCTTAACCGACTTGCCTAGTTAAATAAAGATGGAAAAAAATAAAAAATCTATACATTTCAAAAAATCAAGTTGTAGAAACATCTCAAGGATGATCAATGAAAACAGGACGCACCTGAGCTCAATTTCAAGTCTCATAGCAAAGGGATACTGAATACCTATGTAAATAAGGTATTTCTGTTTTTGTTTTTTTTTGCAAACATTTCTAAAAACTTGTTTTCGCTTTGTCATTATGGGGTTTTGTGTGTAGATTGATGAGGAAAATGTTTTATTTAATCCATTTTAGAATAAGGCTGTAACAAAATGTGGAAAAATTCAAGGGGTCTGAATACTTTCAGAATGTATGTGTGTGCATGTATTGGAGGGGTTGTGTGTCTTAATTTAATCTTTATTTAACTAGGCAAGTCAGTTAATAATGGGGTGGCAGGGTAGCCTAGTGGTTAGAGCGTTGGACTAGTAACCGGAAGGTTGTGAGTTCAAACCCCCGAGCTGACAAGGTACAAATCTGTCGTTCTGCCCCTGAACAGGCAGTTCTTAACTGCCTCGTTAAATAAAGGTAAAAAATAAAATACAAATAATGACGGTCTAGGAACAACTGCCTTGTTCAGGGGCAGAACGACAGATTTGTCAGCTCAGGGATTCGATCTTGCAACCTTTCGGTTACTACGCTCTAACCACTAGGCTACCTGCCGCCCCCTAATGTGAGAGGTTGGGTGAGCGTATGTGAGGTGCACATATTTATATGTACATATTCTTATTCATTCCTTTACACTTCCTTTACACAACAACTATAAGGAGTTGTTGTGAAATTGTTGTGAAATTGTTAGATTGGTCGGAACTAGAAGCACAAGCATTTCACTACACTCGCATTAACATCTGATAACCATGGCCAACCGTGACCAATAAAATGTGATTTGATTTGATAGATTCCATCTCAATAAAGTGTCACCTTCTTGTTCTAGCTGGGGTCGTTGGAGGTCGTGTCGGGGTGCACGGTCGGAATGCTCCGAGACGTCTATGATGCCGATGGGATACGTCTCCGGCGCCGGGAATACTACACCATGCCCGGTTTCAGGAAGTACGAGAACGACACGGGTCACATCCTTGTCCAGTGGGCCGTTGGAAGCCCCTTCCACTTTGCTGGGTGGCACTGTTCTTGGTGCTTTAGCCCTGAGGGCATCTATTTTAAGCTGATCTCGGCCCAGAACGGGGACTTCCCGCGTTGGGGCGACTACGAGGACAAACGGGATCTGAATTATATCCGGGACCTGATCCGGACGGGGGGTTGGTTCGATGGATCGGTGCAGGAGTACCCCCCCTCGGACCCCAAAGAGCACATGTACGCCCCAAAGTATATGTTGGAGAATTATGAGAAGTACCTGTACCTTCTGGAGAACCCGTATGTCAAACATGATAAAATGATTGAGGGGTAACGAATTCGGGAGGGGTGGAGAATTGAAGGAAGTGAATGGGTAAGGAAGGAGGGCCCCTGGGACTCACAAGGGGGGGACATGGAAACAAAATTAGCACTCTTCATGGGTGAAGGATACAGAAGGGAGGAAAGCCTTAGCACTGATGGGGAAGGATACAGACGGAAGGAAAGCCTTAGCACTGATGGGGAAGGATACAGAAGGAAGGAAAACACTGACGTTGGAAGGATACCTAACGCAAGCTCCAACAAGTCCTTATTTTTGGGTAAAAGGGAACATTGGAACAGCTTTGGGGGGAAATGACCACTGACTACTGACAAAATAGTCCTCCCTAGAAACACTCTCTATATCAACCTCTGAGCCTCACCTACTACTTTCCTAGTTCTGACTGACAGACAGGCCTTTATGCTGGGTTGGTACGGTGGGGGCAGAGGGACAAAACAGGTGAATCGCAAACCTGTGGAAAAAGGAAGCAAAAGATGACATTTTTGTTTCTGTTGATGTTTACTTCATCATATCGTCATAGCGACACAGACACTCCCTCATCCCGTCGCGGAATTCTCACTCACTGTTGGATACCTTCCTGTTGTGTTTTTAGTGACCCCCTGCTAACACACACACACACACACACACTTTCTCCTCTCATCATATGTGAGTTAGATATAGTGCAGTCTACAGTGTATTGCTTTCCTATGGTTAATATTCTTGCTTGCAAATGAACTGACAAGAAAAAAAGGCTGAATGGTTGTAGAAACTCTCGGTTAACTTTACACACATGGAATGGGACTTCTGCATCTGTTGCTGCAAACCACTAACACTCTGTGTGTGTGTGTGTGTGTGTGTGTGTGTGTGTGTGTGTGTGTGTGTGTGTGTGTGTGTGTGTGTGTGTGTGTGTGTGTGTGTGTGTGTGTGTGTGTGTGTGTGTGTGTGTGTGTGTGTGTGTGTGTGTGTTTAGGTGTTAATCTGTGTGCATGCGCGCACGTGTGCACTGGGATGTGCTATCCTGAAAGGTCAGAACACAAAATGTGTGTGTGTGTATAACTGGGAGAGAGACAGACAGACAGACAGACAGACAGACAGACAGACAGACAGACAGACAGACAGAGCTCTGAATGAATGATGAAGTGATGTCGTCTTCATAGCCTTTTGTACAGCACAGCAGAAGGTGTATTGTTGTTCTATGTGGCCTATAAAGACAAAGATTTAAACAAAAAATACTGGTTGACTCTCTCTCTTCCTCTCTTTCGGTTTCTCTCCCTTACCTTCTCCTTGCCTTCTCTACTGCATCCTTCTCTCTCCGTCTCCCTCCTCTCTGTCCCTCTCTCTTTCTTTCTCTCTCTTGCTAAGGTCTGGTAAAAAAAAGGTCACTTGATTGCTCGAGCAGAAATGTGCCGCCCACGTTGCCATGGTAACGAGAGAGAGGGGGAGGAAGTGGTGGAGGAAAGGGAGGAGAGGGAAGAGAGAAAGGGGGCGATGAGGGAGGAGGGGGAGCTGCGTTCAAGTTAGGTCACTGAGTCTTTAGAGATAAAGGGAAGGGAATCTACAGCAACACTGTATGTGTATGTTCCCTTTTCTTATCCTCAGGAGAATGTAACTTAACTAAATGTACTTTACTCCCCTGGCTCGTTTATCTCTCTTCTTTCTCTCTCTGGCTCTCTCTCTCCATCTCCTTTCCTTCTCCCTCTCTTTCACTCTCCCTCCTCTCTTTCACTCTCCCTCCCCTCTTCCTCCTCTCTCTCTTCTTTCTCTTTCTGTGTGTCTCTGTATCTCATTCATTCTCTCTCTCTTTCACTCTCCCTCCTCTCTTTCACTCTCCCTCCCCTCTTCCTTCGCTCTCCCTCTCTCTCTCTTCTTTCTCTCTCTGGCTCTCTCTCTCCATCTCCTTTCCTTCTCCCTCTCTTTCACTCTCCCTCCTCTCTTCCTCCTCTCTCTCTTCTTTCTCTTTCTGTGTGTCTCTCTGTATCTCATTCATTCTCTCTCTCTTTCACTCTCCCTCCTCTCTTTCACTCTCCCTCCCCTCTTCCTTCGCTCTCCCTCTCTCTCTCTTCTTTCTCTTTCTGTGTGTCTCTCTGTATCTCATTCATTCTCTCTCTTACTCCCTCTCCTGCTTCCTTCTCTCTCTCTCTTTCCCCTGCTTCCTCCTATCTCTCCATCTCTCCCTACAGTCCCGATTGCATAGACAGATCATGGTGCTTGATCATGCAGACTCTTGACTAGGCTGACTAGAGCCCAGCCCTAGCTCTCTCTCTCTGATGTTACCGTGGTGATGCCCTGCCTCTGCAATAGACGGAACCCTTGTGGTGGTAAACAAAACACTGAGGCATTTTGACGATGTCATATCCTAGTCCGAGACAGAGATAAAGAATGATTGATTTTAGTGAGATAGGATGTGTCTCAAATAGCATCCTATTCCCTACATAGTGCACTATGGGACCTGGTTAGGTAGTGCACTATATACATATATATACACATATATATATATATATATATATATATATATATATATATATATATATGTGTGTACAGTTGAAGTCGGAAGTTTACTCGTTTTTCAACCACTCCACAAATGTCTTGTTAACAAACTATTGTTTTGGCAAATCAGTTAGGACATCTACTTTGTGTATGACACAAGACATTTTTCCAATGACTGTTTACAGACAATGTAATTCAATGTATCACAATTCCAGTGGGTCAGAAGTTTACATACATTAAGTTCACTGTGTCTTTAAACAGCTTGGAAAATTCCAGAAAATAAGGTCATGGCTTTAGAAGCTTCTGATAGGCTAATTGACATCATTTGAGTCAATTGGAGGTGTACCTGTGGATGTATTTCAAGGCCTACCTTCAAACTCAGTGCCTCTTTGCTTGACATCATGGGAAAATCTAAAGAAATCAGCCAAGACCTCAGAAAAAATAATTGTAGACCTCCACAAGTCTGGTTCATCCTTGGGAGCAATTTCCAAATGCCTGAAGGTACCACGTTCATCTGTACAAACAATAGTACGCAAGTATAAACACCGTGGGACCACGCAGCCATCATACTGCTCAGGAAGGAGACGCGTTCTGTCTCCTGGAGATGAACATACTTTGGTGCGAAAAGTACAAACCAATCCCAGAACAACAGCAAAATGACCTCGTGTAGATGCTAGAGGAAACAGGTACAGGTATCTATATCCACAGTAAAACGAGTCCTATATCGACATAACCCGAAAGGCCGCTTAGCAAGGAAGAAGCCACTGCTCCAAAACCACCATAAAAAAGACAGACCACAATTTGCAACTGCACATGGGGACAAAGATTGTACTTTTTGGAGAAATGTCCTCTGGTCTGATGAAACAAAAATAGAACTGTTTGACCATAATGACCATCGTCATGTTTGGAGAACACCGTCCCAACCGTGAAGCACGGGGGTGGCAGCATCATGTTGTGGGGGTGCTTTGTTGCACGAGGGACTGGTGCACTTCACAAAATAGATGGCATCATGAGGAAAGGAAATTTTGTGGCTATATTGAAGCAACATCTCAAAACATCAATCAGGAAGTTAAAGCTTGGACACAAATGGGTCTTCCAAATGGGCCAGCAGCATACCACCCTGCCTACCACTGCTGGCTTGTTTCTGAAGCTAAGCAGAGTTGGTCCTGGTCAGTTCCTGGATGGGAGACCAGATGCTGCTGGAAGTGGCGTTGGGCCAGTAGGAGGCACTCTTTCCTCTGGTCTAAAAAATGATCCCAATGCCCCAGGGCAGTGATTGGGGACACTGCCCTGTGTAGGGTGCCGTCTTTCGGATGGGACGTTAAATGGGTGTCCTGACTCTCAGGTCATTAAAGATCCCATGGTACTTATCGTAAGAGTAGGGGTGTGAACCCCGGTGTCCTTCCCAATCTGGCCCTCAAACCATCACGGTCACCTAATAATCCCCAGGTTACAATTGGCTCATTCATCCCCCTCCTCTCCCCTGAAACTATTCCCCAGGTCGTTGCTGCAAATGAGAACGTGTTCTCAGTCAACTTACCTGGAAAAATTAAATGGACAATGACCCCAAGCATACTTCCAAAGTTGTGGCAAAATGGCTTTAGGACAACAAAGTCATGGTATTGGAGTGGCCATCACAAAGCCCTGACCTCAAATCCCATAGAACATTTGTGGGCAGAACTGAAAAACCATGTGCGAGCAAGGAGGCCTACAAACCTGACTCAGTTACACCAGCTCTGTCAGGAGGAATGGGCCAAAATTCACCCAACTTATTGTGGGAAGCTTGTGAACCTTTGACCCAAGTTAAACAATTTAAAGGCAATGCTACCAAATACTAATTGAGTGTATGTAAACTCCTGACCCACTGGGAATGTTATGAAAGAAATCAAAGCTGAAATAAATAATTCTCTCTACTAATTATTCTGACATTTCACATTCTTAAAAAAAAGTAGTGATCCTAAATGACCTAAGGCAGGGAATTTTTACTAGGATTTAAATGTCAGGAATTGTGAAAAAAGTGAGTTTAAATGTATTTGGCTAAGGTGTATGTAAACTTCAGACTTCAACTGTATGGAATAGGATTATTATTATTTTGTACCTTTTATTTAACGAGGAAAGTCGTTAAGAACAAATTCTTATGTACAATGACGGCTTACCCCGGCCTCACAAAACCAGGACGACGCTGCACCACCCTGTGGGACTCCCGATCACGTCCGGGTGTCTCTAGCACTGAGATGCAGTGCCTTAGACTGCTGTGCCACTCGAGACCCCACCCCCCCATTTGGAACGCAGACATACATTCCGTGAAATAAACTGTGAGTTACAACCTCAGATTCAAACAAATAAATGAGCAAAGATAATACAATATCTACTGTACAGGGAATAGAACGACATTGATTTTAACCCTGAATCTGGATACTGTCGGTTTTCCATATCTCCCAAATTCTCTTAGGTTATCAAGGGGAAGTAGAATGAGAATGGCCATTTTACTGCAGGCTCTGTTCCAATCTGGCCCTCGTACCATCATGGTCACCTAATCATCCCCAGCTTCCAATGGGCTCATTTCTCCCCTCTCCTATCCCCTGTAACTATTCCCTAGGTTGTTTCTGTAAATTAGAAAGTGTTTACAGTCAACTTGACTATAAATAAATCAAGAATAAAGAGATAGCCTGGACCTAACAGCCCAGCTGTGCCCAAACTAACACACCACCTCTACCGAACTGGTCTGGTGTAGTGTGGGATGATAACACCACCTCTATCTAACTGGTCTGTTGTGGGATGATAACACCACCTCTACCTAACTGGTCTAGTGGGGATGATAACACCACCTCTATCTAACTGGTCTAGTGTGGGATGATAGCACCACCTCTATCGAGCTGGTCTGTTGTGGGATGATAACACCACCTCTACCTAACTGGTCTAGTGTAGTGTGGGATGATAACACCACTTCTATCTAACTGGTCCAGTGTGGGATGATAACACCACTTCTACCTAACTGGTCTAGTGTGGGATGATAACACCACCTCTACCTAACTGGCCTAGTGTAGTGGGGGATGATAACACCACCTCTATCTAACTGGTCTAGTGTAGTGTGGGATGATAACACCACCTCTATCTAACTGGTCGAGGGTAGTGGGGGATGATAACACCACCTCTATCTAACTGGTCGAGGGTAGTGGGGGATGATAACACCACCTCTATCTAACTGGTCTAGTGTAGTGGGGGATGATAACACCACCTCTACCTAACTGGTCTAGTGTAGTGTGGGATGATAACACCACCTCTATCTAACTGGTCTAGTGTAGTGTGGGATGATAACACCACCTCTATCTAACTGGTCTAGTGTAGTGTGGGATGATAACACCACCTCTATCTAACTGGTCTAGTGTAGTGTGGGATGATAACACCACCTCTATCTAACTGGTCTAGTGGGAGATGATAACACCACCTCTATCTAACTGGTCTAGTGGGGGATGATAACACCACCTCTACCTAACTGGTCTAGTGGGGGATGATATCACCACCTCTATCTAACTGGTCTAGTGGGGGATAATAACACCACCTCTATCTAACTGGTCTAGTGTAGTGTGGGATGATAACACCACCTCTATCTAACTGGTCTTGTGTGGGATGATAACACCACCTCTATCTAACTGGTCTAGTGTAGTGTGGGATGATAACACCACCTCTATCTAACTGGTCTAGTGTAGTGGGATGATAACACCACCTCTATCTAACTGGTCTAGTGTAGTGGGAGATGATATCACCACCTCTATCTAACTGGTCTAGTGTGGAATGATAACACCACCTCAACCTAACTGGTCTAGTGGGAGATGATAACACCACCTCTATCTAACTGATCTAGTGGGAGATGATAACACCACCTCAACCTCACTGGTCTAGTGTGGGATGATAACACCACCTCTATCTAACTGATCTAGTGGGGGATGATAACACCACCTCTACCTAACTGGTCAAATGTGTAGTGGGGGATGATAACACCACCGCTATCTAACTGGTCTAGTGTAGTGTGGGATGATAACACCACCTCTATCTAACTGGTCTAGTGGGGGATGATAACACCACCTCTACCTAACTGGTCTAGTGTAGTGTGGGATGATAACACCACCTCTATCTAACTGGTCTAGTTTAGTGTGGGATGATAACACCACCTCTATCTAACTGGTCTAGTGTAGTGTGGGATGATAGCACCACCTCTATCGAGCTGGTCTGTTGTGGGATGATAACACCACCTCTACCTAACTGGTCTAGTGTAGTGTGGGATGATAACACCACCTCTACCTAACTGGTCTAGTGTAGTGTGGGATGATAACACCACTTCTATCTAACTGGTCTAGTGTGGGATGATAACACCACTTCTACCTAACTGGTCTAGTGTGGGATGATAACACCACCTCTACCTAACTGGCCTAGTGTAGTGGGGGATGATAACACCACCTCTATCTAACTGGTATGGTGTAGTGTGGGATGATAACACCACTTCTATCTAACTGGTCTAGTGTGGGATGATAACACCACTTCTACCTAACTGGTCTAGTGTGGGATGATAACACCACCTCTACCTAACTGGCCTAGTGTAGTGGGGGATGATAACACCACCTCTATCTAACTGGTCTAGTGTAGTGGGGGATGATAACACCACCTCTATCTAACTGGTCGAGGGTAGTGGGGGATGATAACACCACCTCTATCTAACTGGTCTAGTGTAGTCTGGGATGATAACACCACCTCTATCTAACTGGTCTAGTGTAGTGTGGGATGATAACACCACCTCTATCTAACTGGTCTATTGTAGTGTGGGATGATAACACCACCTCGATCTAACTGGTCTAGTGGGAGATGATAACACCACCTCTATCTAACTGGTCTAGTGGGGGATGATAACACCACCTCTACCTAACTGGTCTAGTGGGAGATGATATCACCACCTCTATCTAACTGGTCTAGTGGGGGATAATAACACCACCTCTATCTAACTGGTCTAGTGTAGTGTGGGATGATAACACCACCTCTATCTAACTGGTCTAGTGTGGGATGATAACACCACCTCTATCTAACTGGTCTAGTGTAGTGTGGGATGATAACACCACCTCTATCTAACTGGTCTAGTGTAGTGGGATGATAACACCACCTCTATCTAACTGGTCTAGTGTAGTGGGAGATGATATCACCACCTCTATCTAACTGGTCTAGTGTGGAATGATAACACCACCTCAACCTAACTGGTCTAGTGGGAGATGATAACACCACCTCTATCTAACTGATCTAGTGGGAGATGATAACACCACCTCAACCTAACTGGTCTAGTGTGGGATGATAACATCACCTCTATCTAACTGATCTAGTGGGGGATGATAACACCACCTCTACCTAACTGGTCTAGTGTAGTGTGGGATGATAACACCACCTCTACCTAACTGGTCTAGTGTAGTGTGGGATGATAACACCACATCTACCTAACTGGTCTAGTGTAGTAGGGGATGATGACACCAGCTCTATATAACTAAACTAGTGTAGTGTGGGATGATAACACCACCTCTATCTAACTGGTCTAGTGGGGGATGATAACACCACCTCTACCTAACTGGTCTAGTGTAGTGTGGGATGATAACACCACCTCTATCTAACTGGTCTAGTTTAGTGTGGGATGATAACACCACCTCTATCTAACTGGTCTAGTGTAGTGTGGGATGATAGCACCACCTCTATCGAGCTGGTCTGTTGTGGGATGATAACACCACCTCTACCTAACTGGTCTAGTGTAGTGTGGGATGATAACACCACCTCTACCTAACTGGTCTAGTGTAGTGTGGGATGATAACACCACCTCTATCTAACTGGTATGGTGTAGTGTGGGATGATAACACCACTTCTATCTAACTGGTCTAGTGTGGGATGATAACACCACTTCTACCTAACTGGTCTAGTGTGGGATGATAACACCACCTCTACCTAACTGGCCTAGTGTAGTGGGGGATGATAACACCACCTCTATCTAACTGGTCTAGTGTAGTGGGGGATGATAACACCACCTCTATCTAACTGGTCGAGGGTAGTGGGGGATGATAACACCACCTCTATCTAACTGGTCTAGTGTAGTCTGGGATGATAACACCACCTCTATCTAACTGGTCTAGTGTAGTGTGGGATGATAACACCACCTCTATCTAACTGGTCTATTGTAGTGTGGGATGATAACACCACCTCGATCTAACTGGTCTAGTGGGAGATGATAACACCACCTCTATCTAACTGGTCTAGTGGGGGATGATAACACCACCTCTACCTAACTGGTCTAGTGGGAGATGATATCACCACCTCTATCTAACTGGTCTAGTGGGGGATAATAACACCACCTCTATCTAACTGGTCTAGTGTAGTGTGGGATGATAACACCACCTCTATCTAACTGGTCTAGTGTGGGATGATAACACCACCTCTATCTAACTGGTCTAGTGTAGTGTGGGATGATAACACCACCTCTATCTAACTGGTCTAGTGTAGTGGGATGATAACACCACCTCTATCTAACTGGTCTAGTGTAGTGGGAGATGATATCACCACCTCTATCTAACTGGTCTAGTGTGGAATGATAACACCACCTCAACCTAACTGGTCTAGTGGGAGATGATAACACCACCTCTATCTAACTGATCTAGTGGGAGATGATAACACCACCTCAACCTAACTGGTCTAGTGTGGGATGATAACACCACCTCTATCTAACTGATCTAGTGGGGGATGATAACACCACCTCTACCTAACTGGTCGAGTGTAGTGTGGGATGATAACACCACCTCTATCTAACTGGTCTAGTGTAGTGTGGGATGATAGCACCACCTCTATCGAGCTGGTCTGTTGTGGGATGATAACACCACCTCTACCTAACTGGTCTAGTGTAGTGTGGGATGATAACACCACCTCTACCTAACTGGTCTAGTGTAGTGTGGGATGATAACACCACCTCTATCTAACTGGTATGGTGTAGTGTGGGATGATAACACCACTTCTATCTAACTGGTCTAGTGTGGGATGATAACACCACTTCTACCTAACTGGTCTAGTGTGGGATGATAACACCACCTCTACCTAACTGGCCTAGTGTAGTGGGGGATGATAACACCACCTCTATCTAACTGGTCTAGTGTAGTGGGGGATGATAACACCACCTCTATCTAACTGGTCGAGGGTAGTGGGGGATGATAACACCACCTCTATCTAACTGGTCTAGTGTAGTCTGGGATGATAACACCACCTCTATCTAACTGGTCTAGTGTAGTGTGGGATGATAACACCACCTCTATCTAACTGGTCTATTGTAGTGTGGGATGATAACACCACCTCGATCTAACTGGTCTAGTGGGAGATGATAACACCACCTCTATCTAACTGGTCTAGTGGGGGATGATAACACCACCTCTACCTAACTGGTCTAGTGGGAGATGATATCACCACCTCTATCTAACTGGTCTAGTGGGGGATAATAACACCACCTCTATCTAACTGGTCTAGTGTAGTGTGGGATGATAACACCACCTCTATCTAACTGGTCTAGTGTGGGATGATAACACCACCTCTATCTAACTGGTCTAGTGTAGTGTGGGATGATAACACCACCTCTATCTAACTGGTCTAGTGTAGTGGGATGATAACACCACCTCTATCTAACTGGTCTAGTGTAGTGGGAGATGATATCACCACCTCTATCTAACTGGTCTAGTGTGGAATGATAACACCACCTCAACCTAACTGGTCTAGTGGGAGATGATAACACCACCTCTATCTAACTGATCTAGTGGGAGATGATAACACCACCTCAACCTAACTGGTCTAGTGTGGGATGATAACATCACCTCTATCTAACTGATCTAGTGGGGGATGATAACACCACCTCTACCTAACTGGTCAAATGTGTAGTGGGGGATGATAACACCACCGCTATCTAACTGGTCTAGTGTAGTGTGGGATGATAACACCACCTCTACCTAACTGGTCTAGTGTAGTGTGGGATGATAACACCACATCTACCTAACTGGTCTAGTGTAGTAGGGGATGATGACACCAGCTCTATATAACTAATCTAGTGTAGTGTGGGATGATAACACCACCTCTATCTAACTGGTCTAGTGGGGGATGATAACACCACCTCTACCTAACTGGTCTAGTGTAGTGTGGGATGATAACACCACCTCTATCTAACTGGTCTAGTTTAGTGTGGGATGATAACACCACCTCTATCTAACTGGTCTAGTGTAGTGTGGGATGATAGCACCACCTCTATCGAGCTGGTCTGTTGTGGGATGATAACACCACCTCTACCTAACTGGTCTAGTGTAGTGTGGGATGATAACACCACCTCTACCTAACTGGTGTAGTGTGGGATGATAACACCACCTCTATCTAACTGGTATGGTGTAGTGTGGGATGATAACACCACTTCTATCTAACTGGTCTAGTGTGGGATGATAACACCACTTCTACCTAACTGGTCTAGTGTGGGATGATAACACCACCTCTACCTAACTGGCCTAGTGTAGTGGGGGATGATAACACCACCTCTATCTAACTGGTCTAGTGTAGTGGGGGATGATAACACCACCTCTATCTAACTGGTCGAGGGTAGTGGGGGATGATAACACCACCTCTATCTAACTGGTCTAGTGTAGTCTGGGATGATAACACCACCTCTATCTAACTGGTCTAGTGTAGTGTGGGATGATAACACCACCTCTATCTAACTGGTCTATTGTAGTGTGGGATGATAACACCACCTCGATCTAACTGGTCTAGTGGGAGATGATAACACCACCTCTATCTAACTGGTCTAGTGGGGGATGATAACACCACCTCTACCTAACTGGTCTAGTGGGAGATGATATCACCACCTCTATCTAACTGGTCTAGTGGGGGATAATAACACCACCTCTATCTAACTGGTCTAGTGTAGTGTGGGATGATAACACCACCTCTATCTAACTGGTCTAGTGTGGGATGATAACACCACCTCTATCTAACTGGTCTAGTGTAGTGTGGGATGATAACACCACCTCTATCTAACTGGTCTAGTGTAGTGGGATGATAACACCACCTCTATCTAACTGGTCTAGTGTAGTGGGAGATGATATCACCACCTCTATCTAACTGGTCTAGTGTGGAATGATAACACCACCTCAACCTAACTGGTCTAGTGGGAGATGATAACACCACCTCTATCTAACTGATCTAGTGGGAGATGATAACACCACCTCAACCTAACTGGTCTAGTGTGGGATGATAACACCACCTCTATCTAACTGATCTAGTGGGGGATGATAACACCACCTCTACCTAACTGGTCGAGTGTAGTGGGGGATGATAACACCACCGCTATCTAACTGGTCTAGTGTAGTGTGGGATGATAACACCACCTCTACCTAACTGGTCTAGTGTAGTGTGGGATGATAACACCACCTCTACCTAACTGGTCTAGTGTAGTAGGGGATGATGACACCAGCTCTATATAACTAAACTAGTGTAGTGTGGGATGATAACACCACCTCTATCTAACTGGTCTAGTGGGGGATGATAACACCACCTCTACCTAACTGGTCTAGTGTAGTGTGGGATGATAACACCACCTCTATCTAACTGGTCTAGTGTAGTGTGGGATGATAACACCACCTCTACCTAACTGGTCTAGTGTGGGATGATAACACCACCTCTATCTAACTGGTCTAGTGTAGTGTGGGATGATAACACCACCTCTACCTAACTGGTCTAGTGTGGGATGATAACACCACCTCTATCTAACTGGTCTAGTTTCGTGTGGGATGATAACACCACCTCTATCTAACTGGTCTAGTGTAGTGTGGGATGATAACACCACCTCTACCTAACGGGTCTAGTGTAGTGTGGGATGATAACACCACCTCTATCTAACTGGTCTAGTGTGGGATGATAACACCACCTCTATCTAACTGGTCTAGTGTGGGATGATAACACCACCTCTACCTAACTGGCCTAGTGTGGGATGATAACACCACCTCTATCTAACTAGTCTAGTGTGGGATGATAACACCACCTCTATCTAACTGGTCTAGTAGAGTTTGGGATGATAACACCACCTCTACCTAACTGGTCTAGTGTGGGATGATAACACCACCTCTACCTAACTGGCCTAGTGTAGTGTGGGATGATAACACCACCTCTATCTAACTGGTCTAGTGTAGTGTGGGATGATAACACCACCTCTATCTAACTGGTCGAGTGTGGGATGATAACACCACCTCTACCTAACTGGTCTAGTGTGGGATGATAACACCACCTCTACCTAACTGGCCTAGTGTAGTGTGGGAGGATAACACCACCTCTTTCTAACTGTTCTAGTGTAGTGTGGGATGATAACACCACCTCTATCTAACTGTTCTAGTGTAGTGTGGGATGATAACACCACCTCTACCTAACTGTTCTAGTGTAGTGTGGGATGATAACACCACCTCTACCTAACTGGTCTAGTGTAGTGTGGGACGATAACACCACCTCTATCTAACTGGTCTAGTGTGGAATGCTAACACCACCTCTATCTAACTGGTCTAGTGTAGTGGGGGATGATAACACCACCTCTATCTAACTGGTCTAGTGTAGTGTGGGATGATAACACCACCTCTATCTAACTGATCTAGTGGGGGATGATAACACCACCTCTATCTAACTGGTCTAGTGGAGTGTGGGATGATAACGCCACCTCTAACTGGTCTAGTGTAGTGTGGGATGATAACACCACCTCTATCTAACTGATCTAGTGGGGGATGATAACACCACCTCTATCTAACTGGTCTAGTGGAGTGTGGGATGATAACGCCACCTCTAACTGGTCTAGTGTAGTGTGGGATGATAACACCACCTCTATCTAACTGGTCTAGTGTAGTGTGGGATGATAACACCACCTCTACCTAACTGGTCTAGTGTGGGATGATAACACCACCTCTATCTAACTGGTCTAGTTTAGTGTGGGATGATAACACCACCTCTATCTAACTGGTCTAGTGTAGTGTGGGATGATAACACCACCTCTACCTAACGGGTCTAGTGTAGTGTGGGATGATAACACCACCTCTATCTAACTGGTCTAGTGTGGGATGATAACACCACCTCTATCTAACTGGTCTAGTGTGGGATGATAACACCACCTCTACCTAACTGGCCTAGTGTGGGATGATAACACCACCTCTATCTAACTAGTCTAGTGTGGGATGATAACACCACCTCTATCTAACTGGTCTAGTAGAGTTTGGGATGATAACACCACCTCTACCTAACTGGTCTAGTGTGGGATGATAACACCACCTCTACCTAACTGGCCTAGTGTAGTGTGGGATGATAACACCACCTCTATCTAACTGGTCTAGTGTAGTGTGGGATGATAACACCACCTCTATCTAACTGGTCGAGTGTGGGATGATAACACCACCTCTACCTAACTGGTCTAGTGTGGGATGATAACACCACCTCTACCTAACTGGCCTAGTGTAGTGTGGGAGGATAACACCACCTCTATCTAACTGGTCTAGTGTAGTGTGGGATGATAACACCACCTCTATCTAACTGGTCGAGTGTGGGATGATAACACCACCTCTACCTAACTGGTCTAGTGTGGGATGATAACACCACCTCTACCTAACTGGCCTAGTGTAGTGTGGGAGGATAACACCACCTCTATCTAACTGTTCTAGTGTAGTGTGGGATGATAACACCACCTCTATCTAACTGTTCTAGTGTAGTGTGGGATGATAACACCACCTCTACCTAACTGTTCTAGTGTAGTGTGGGATGATAACACCACCTCTACCTAACTGGTCTAGTGTAGTGTGGGACGATAACACCACCTCTATCTAACTGGTCTAGTGTGGAATGCTAACACCACCTCTATCTAACTGGTCTAGTGTAGTGGGGGATGATAACACCACCTCTATCTAACTGGTCTAGTGTAGTGTGGGATGATAACACCACCTCTATCTAACTGATCTAGTGGGGGATGATAACACCACCTCTATCTAACTGGTCTAGTGGAGTGTGGGATGATAACACCACCTCTATCTAACGGATCTAGTGGGGGATGATAACACCACCTCTATCTAACTGGTCTAGTGGAGTGTGGGATGATAATGCCACCTCTAACTGGTCTAGTGTAGTGTGGGATGATAACACCACCTCTATCTAACTGATCTAGTGGGGGATGATAACACCACCTCTATCTAACTGGTCTAGTGTAGTGGGGGATGATAACACCACCTCTATCTAACTGGTCTAGTGTGGGATGATAACACCACCTCTACCTAACTGGTCTAGTGTGGGATGATAACACCACCTCTATCTAACTGGTCTAGTGTGGGATGATAACACCACCTCTACCTAACTGGTCTAGTGTTGGATGACAACACCACCTCTATCTAACTGATCTAGTGGGGGATGATAACACCACCTCTATCTAACTGGTCTAGTGGAGTGTGGGATGATAACACCACCTCTAACTGGTCTAGTGTGCGATGATAACACCACCTCTACCTAACTGGTCTAGTGTAGGATGATAACACCACCACTACCTAACTGGTCTAGTGGGGATGATAACACCACCTCTATCTAACTGATCTAGTGGGGGATGATAACACCACCTCTATCTAACTGGTCTAGTGGAGTGTGGGATGATAACACCACCTCTATCTAACTGGTCTAGTGTGGAATGATAACACCACCTCAACCTAACTGGTCTAGTGTAGTGTGGGATGATAACACCACCTCTATCTAACTGGTCTAGTGTGGGATGATAACACCACCTCTATCTAACCGGTCTAGTGTAGTGTGGGATGATAACACAACCTCTATCTAACTGGTCTAGTGTAGTGTGGGATGATAACACCACCTCTACCTAACTGGTTTAGTGTAGTGTGGGATGATAACACCACCTCTACCTAACTGGTCTAGTGTAGTGTGTGTGGTGGGGTGTTTAGCCACTAGTGGAGAAGGAAAGTGTGACTCTCTATATATTAATGATCTTTTAACTCCATTCGTTGTTGAATCATTACATAGAATGATTAATGCAACTTGATCTGGGACTTCCAGGTTGTTGTGAGTTTAGTCCCCGTCGTGATACACTTGGGTTAGCTCAGCCCTCAGGCTCCTTGTCTGGGGCTGGTTCTGCACATCTGGTTTCAAGTGTGTGTGTGTGTGTGTGTGTGTGTGTGTGTGTGTGTGTGTGTGTGTGTGTGTGTGTGTGTGTGTGTGTGTGTGTGTGTGTGTGTGTGTGTGTGTGTGTGTGTGTGTGTGTGTGTGTGTGTGTGTGTGTGTGTGTGTGTGTGTGTGTGTGTGTGTGTGTTTGTGCCTGTGCGAGCGTGTTCATGTGTGTGAATGAGTCATTGCCAGATAAGGTGTCGGTCTGGACTATGTTACTTCATAGGAATTTTATTATACCCTGTATCGTCATGTTGAAGGTTGTCCTCAGAAATCCAGAAAATCAAATCCCTGGGTTTTCTGAGATAGCATTTTGCTGGAGTCTGCCCATGTCAACAGTAGTGCACTGTTTAGGTCAGGGGGTGCTATTTGGGATACACATCTAGTCAGGTGGGAGTCAGATGAAGGAGAGAATGAGGGAGGAATGGAGGGGGGGAATGGAGGGAGGAATGGAGGGGGAGAGGTTTGGGCTACAGGGGGTCAGTCACAATGGTTCTTTATTTCTTTCTTCCTTCCCTCTCTTTCCAACAAGTCATGGTCTTTTTTTGTTTCAGCTTCATGCGGAATGTCCCCTCTCTCTCCCTCCCCCCTCCTTCCCGCCCTCTCTCTCTCCCCCCTTCCTCCCTCTCCCTCTCCCTCTCTCCTATCCCTGGTTTTTGTCATAGTGATGGTGTGGTCTCTGTGCTGGCAGCCATTGTTGCTGTTTGTGCTAAGGCGAAAACCCATCCAATTACTCCTCTGTTGTCTTATGTAAACAGAGAAGAGAGCGGGAGAGAGAAAGAGAGACTATTTGGGCTCTGAGGAGAGATAGGCGTGCGACCATGCAGTTAAATCTAAGGTATGAGTCCAAGAGTGTGTTTGCTTGTGTGTGCGTGCGTGTGTACGTGTGCTTCATATGATGCATTGGAAAATGGCTATAGTTTCATACTATGGTCCCTACGTCTAAGCCTGCGTCATCACCGGTACGTGTGTACTACGCTGCTAGGCTATAACCTTCAGCCCAAATGGCACCCTATTCCCTATTTAGGGCACTTATTTTCACCAGGGCCCGTAGGGAATAGGATAGGATGCAGACATAAAAACATGGCCTACCTAGCTACCTTATCTTATTCAAACATTGACCTGAGCCTAATATTGTTCATGTATTTTCCACCATGTAATGGACTAGTGGTTTAAACAGCAGATTAGTGCATCAGGCATATTGTCCTCACCTCAAATGGCACCCTATTCCCTACGCTGTGTACTACTTTTGACCAGAGCCCTACTCGCCCTGGTCATAAATAATGCACTGTATAGAGAAAAGCAGGCCGTTTGGGACTCAGAGATCATATCTGGTTTGGGATGACTGGAGATGTAATGGGTGCCTATCCTTCAATGAAATATATGATTTCATATCTCTCCGATGACAGGGTTTGAGTAATGGCCCAAAAGCTTTGAGGAATATCAGCCGTGTGTCTGTCTGCGTCCCAAGTAGCACCCTAGTCCCCCTGTATACCCTGGTCAGAAGTAGTGCCCTTTGAAGGGAATAGGGTGTCATTTGGAACACTCATGCTGTCTCTGGAGCTCATATTCATATCACAGACAGGTTATATCAGGACAGACTGTTGGCTTGAAGGAGGAGAGGAAGAGAAGGAAGGAGAGCGAGAGAGAGAGAGAGGGAAGGGTAGAACCAGGAGGCCATATGCTGTGTCACCACAGATCAAAGAGTGTCGACATTGGAGAATCAGAGCGGCAGATGGACTCTCAGTCACACACACACACACACACACACACATAAAAACACATGCACGCATACACACACACACACACACACACACACACACACACACACACACACACACACACACACACACACACACACACACACACACACACACCACCTGGCCGTTGATCACATGAGCTGGAGTATAGTGTGTGTGTGTGTGTTTAACCCTATAACCTTAATTCCACCTGTGCTTGGCTGCTCACTCATCCAACCGTCCCTTAGACACAGAGTCCTTAGTGCCAGAGCTGCTGGACTGAGACAGAGAGAGACAGAGATTGAGGGAGGAATGGAGAGAGAGAGATTGAAGGAGAGAGAAGGGGGGTGGAGAGAGAGGAGAAAGAGGAGGAGAGAGAAGGGGGGTGGAGAGAGAGGAGAAAGAGGAGGAGAGAGAAGGGGGATGGAGAGAGGGGAGAGAGGAGGAGAGAGAAGGGGGATGGAGAGAGGGGAGAAAGAGGAGAGAGAAGGGAATGGAGAGAGGGGAGAAAGAGGAGGAGAGAGAAGGGGGATGGAGAGAGGGGAGAAAGAGGAGGAGAGAGCGAGTCTCCAGGCAGTTTTTTATTTATTTTTATTTCACCTTTATTTAACCAGTAATGCAAGTTGAGAACAAGTTCTAATTTACAACTGCGACCTGGCCAAGATAAAGCAAAGCAGTTCGACACATATAACAACACAGAGTTACACATGGAGTAAAACAAACATACAGTCAATAATACAGTATAAACAAGTCTATATACAATGTGAGCAAGTGAGGTGAGATAAGGGAGGTAAAGGCAAAAAAAGGCCATGGTGGCAAAGTAAATACAATATAGCAAGTAAAACACTGGAATGGTTGATTTGCAGTGGAAGAATGGGCAAAGTAGAGATAGAAATAATGGGGTGCAAAGGAGCAAAATAAATAAATACAGTAGGGAAAGAGGTAGTTGTTTGGGCTAAATTATAGGTGGGCTATGTACAGGTGCAGTAATCTGTGAGCTGCTCTGACAGCTGGTACTTAAAGCTACTGAGGGAGATAAGTGTTTCCAGTTTCAGAGATTTTTGTAGTTCGTTCCAGTCATTGGCAGCAGAGAACTGGAAGGAGAGGCGGCCAAAGAAATAATTGGTTTTGGGGGTGGCCAGAGAGATATACCTGCTGGAGCGCGTGCTACAGGTGGGTGCTGCTTTGGTGACCAGCGAGCTGAGATAAGGGATGACTTAACCTAGCAGGGTCTTGTAGATGACCTGGAGCCAGTGGGTTTGGCGACGAGTATGAAGCGAGGGCCAGCCAACGAGAGCGTACAGGTCGCAGTGGTGGGTAGTATATGGGGCTTTGGTGACAAAACGGATGGCACTGTGATAGACTGCATCCAATTTGCTGAGTAGAGTGTTGGAGGCTATTTTGTAAATGACTTGATTTAAGAGAAACAGGGATATAAGTGAGATAGAGAGAAACAGGGATATAAGAGAGAAACAGGGATATAAGAGAGAGAGAAACAGGGATTTAAGTGAGAGAGAAAACGGGGTTTAAGTGAGAGAGAAACAGGGATTTAAGTGAGAGAGAAAACGGGGTTTAAGTGAGAGAGAAACAGGGATTTAAGTGAGTGAAAAACAGGGATTTAAGTGAGAGAGAAACAGGCATATAAGTGAGAGAGAGAAACAGGGATTTAAGTGAGAGAGAAACAGGGATTTAAGTGAGAGAGAAACAGGGATATAAGTGAGAGAGAGAAACAGGGATATAAGTGAGAGAGAGAAACAGGGA